>NC_051154.1:19435118-19735118 GCF_013339745.2 Dermacentor silvarum | reverse complement strand
GCAGTGCAAATATGAAACGTTTTTTTTTTTTCTTTTTTGTCGTCGTTTTGAGATCGCAGGCTTATATATTTCTCATTTAAATCAAATGAGCAATAATTGTATTACTGAGAATGTTCTCGTGAACACAAAATCAGCCAATAGTTTGGTGGGTGCAGCTGCTTGCAGTGACGCTGCCTGACGACATTGCGAAGGAGAGAGCAAGCGATTTTCACTGCCTTTGACACAAGATAATAAATTCCCTGCTGTATGCAGTGCAATAATATTTGCCTCTGATGTTTACGGGAGCCTTGTTAACAGATCGGCAACACTTTATTACTATGTTCAAAAAGTGTTTCTTTAGGGCCATACACTAAATGGCAAAAACTCTAAAAACAAAAGAATCAATGTTCTGGCACAAACATGAAAGCCTTGTTTGCAGCGTTCGTAATTAAGTGAGAACTACCAAAATGTTTCAGCTGCCAGTGCTCTGGTGCTGCAGCTGAAATATATTAGTCGAATCTCGATAATTCGAACTCATAAAGATGCGACAATTTGTTCGAAATAAAGGAAGCTAAAAAAATGGACATTGCGCAGCACCGCGTAAAGGCGCGGATATATCCGGCGTAACGCGGCTGCGCTACGCCGGCACAGAGTGGTGGGGTAACAGCGCAGCCAGCGTTCCTGACTGCGTTCGGCACACTCTGGCGTGCCCAGGGCCGGAATAGAACAAGTCTTATCTCACGCCGGGACCTCTAGACCAAAGTGTATCATGCGCTAACATGACTGGCCGGCAGCATACTGGATTACATTTCAGGTGCACTGAAGAGATTGCACTAAGTTTGCACCTTCGCTAAACGAAAAAGTGCTCGCTCGCCACTCACTTGTGTGCATGCGCTGCAGCAGCAGCAGATTGTTGCGCTGCTGCAGGCCATGTTCAACGCGCCGAACTATACAGGACGCAAGTTTTCGGTGATCCTGGCGTCGCTTACGTAACGCATCCGACTTCTTCGGCCGCCGCCTGGCATGCTGGAAACGCCGGACTATATCTGCGCCTTTAGGCGGCGCATGTGCACCAAGCTAACACACGAGTGACGAGTTCTGGAAGTATGGCTTTACGGCAGCACGACGCATGCTGCCATGAAGCCACACTTCTAGGCTACATTTGCGCTGCTGTGAAGTGCACCATAAGGTGAAATTCGCATATAACCCGCACCCCGACGTCTGTGAAAGTTTTAAAATTTTGGTGCTGGTTATACGCACCAGAATACGGTATTTGCAATGAGAGCAGCAGACAGCGCGCGGCCGCACTGCCTGCACTGCCAGGTCGGGAGCGGCGGCACGATATGTTCGAATTAGCCGTCGCAAACACCTCTGCATTAGAATTGCCGAGCGTTTTCGCTAGGGATGGGCGAGTAGTAAATTGTAGGTGCGAATCGAATTTGAAGCTAATAGTTAGAATGTACTTCTTTTTTTTGTTTCTGGTACCTTTGCTGTCCAACCGATATTGTTTTCTAATTATTCTCCTTTGAGTGTCTTTTATGTATTCGGAATTCTCAGTGTTTCAATTTTCAAATTTCTTCTAATATTGTGCTAATTGTTATCCAAACTTCGATTTTACTTAAAACATATAGTCATGTTTGCGTGTTATGCCGTGTTTATTGCATTTTTGTCATAAATTGTTATGACAATGTTATGTTCGTGTGCCCCCCCCCCCTCCCCCCATGTAATACCCACATCTGGAAGGCGTTTAGGAGTATTTTGAATAAATAAGTAGTATTATGTGTACCATATATTATGTGGAAGAAAAATGTGGCAGCATTTGCTATATTTAGGCTAATACAAATATGACTTGTGGGGGCTCGAAGTGAAGGGTTGTAGTCTTTGCGTAAAACCTTGACACAAGGGCCAGAAGTTGAAAATTTTTTAAATAGGGAGGGGGGGGGGTACTCCTTTAGATGGTATGTTTATTTTCAGTGTTGTTATGCAGATATTTTCATGCAACAACACAAGGTAAACATTTCTTTACAACGCCAGCAGTATCGAAATTTTATTTGCCTATTTTTGCTCAGTGCTGTGTTTCAGTATACTTAAATTTTGGGATGGTCAAACCGGTGGCGTCGTTTCGTGTTTGCCAGTCGCCCGTCACACATGAAATTTATTTAGGCTTTTGTTCAGTGTTTTTCAGTACAGTTCTTGAATTTCGTGATGGTGGTGCGCGTTTCGCGTTCGCCCATCCCGTGGCTCTGTGTGTGTTGTGCATTTCCACTATTCTGCGAAGTGCAGATGTCGCATGCAACCATAACTGCTCCAACTGCGCGCGCAGGTGCTGGCAGCTTAAGGGGGGACGTGGCTTTGAAAGTCAGCTTCCTTATTTCTTCATGGATTTTGATGAAAATTGGCAGAAATGTTTAGAAGGTCTCCCTGATGCTTCCATAAAAGTTTCAGTGTGATACCTTGAGAACATTTTATTGAGCCGAATTTTCCCCCCTTGAACTTTCTGGAGGGCCTGGGGAGCTTAAAAAACGCGATGGAAGGCTCGTCAAGTATTGACTGCATAGCTAAATTATGTGCTGCAGTTCGGGACAGTCTTGCTTCTTTTTTTTTTCCGCTACACAAATTCCTTGGAGTGTAATATTTTGTTACCTCCGCATCAAGCACACTTTCGGGGGGAACGAATAGCCACATCATAAATTTATAAAAAGTCAAGATAAAAAAAGCGAGACTGTCACGGCCTGCACTGTAGCCCATGGAACGTGATAAAAAAACAGTCAAACTAGGCTAAACAGTAACAAAGAAATCAGCTCAAGAAATTGAGCAGAAAGGCAAAAAAGAAGTTTTGAGAAAATGGTTCTCAAAGTTTCACCTTCTCTTCAGTTTTCTAAAAGGCACGAAATGTGTAGTTTTTTTGGTGGGTTTTGTGATGTGGGGGCTTCTTGACATGTGGCCTCTGGTCTGGTGTGCCTTCGTCCCCCCCTTTTTTTTGTATGGCATTCTTTGCTGCTGCTCTACAAAGAGCATGGTGCCTTGGTTTCAAACCAAGTGAGGGGCAGAACTCTGTGTGGGCATAAATATAGTTCCAGTATTGTATCTGCAGACTGTCTCATTGATAGCAGTCTCCAATGCAATCAGCGTGGCATTTTTTTCTTTTGGTAGAATCGACCATGTTGCTGAATGAGGGCTCTCAGCAACCTTCTGAGTCATCTTCACAATGACTGTGGAACTAGGGATCAGCGACCCACTGATAGATATGCATTCGCTAGGTGCTTTCCAGCTTGCACTTTTTTATGATGCCTCACTTCTGCAACCAGGTGTCTGTGCCAGCCCAAGGGGCCTAGTGAAAAGAGCTGATGATGAGGTTCTCTTTATGAAGGGGAGGTATGATAGATATTGTTACGAGATATCGTGACAATATGATAATAGAGCCGGCCCGGCGCGCAGTGTGCTTGGTTGCGGGTCTGATGTGTGAAATGCCTAGCTGCGGGCTCGAGGAGTCTACGCTCGATGTGCTTAGTCGCGCAGTCCGAGGTGCCGACGCGCGAAATGCCTAGCCGTGGGGGAGTCGAAGCCCGATGTGCTTAATTGCGCAGTTCGAGGTGCCGACGCGCGGAATGCTTAGACGAATGTCCACGCGCGATGTGCTTGATCGCCGAATCGGAGTCGCCTATGCGCGAAAAGCTTAGCCGCGAGTCCGAAGATTCCGCGCACGAAGCTTGGTCTGGAAGTCCACGTCGCCGATGCCCGGAATGCTTAGCTGTGGGTCTGAGACGTCCACAAACGGAGGGATCGGCCACGCTACTGTGATGTCCACGTAGCGCCCATTTTGACATTCGTCAAGATTACGGAATGTGGGGACTGTCCCGAGCTTGCGAGATGCAGAGCCGAACGGACGACACGAGCGCCGGACCAATGGTGAACCGCGCTGCAGTCACGTGGCAGGTGCGGCCAATCGCAGACTTGGCACGACCTTCAAGCATTTGCTTTTTGTGTGCTTGTTTCTGTATGGAGAAGATAGCTGAAGCAGCAAATTTGAAGACTGAGAAATGCGCTTTCAGATGAGACCAAGATGGTGGCGCTCGGTTGCGCCGTTCCGGAGATATTGTGGCCTGAAAAATGCTGTTCTTTCATGATTTCCGCGAACTTTTACGACACCATGGCTGATGCAACAAATTTTTTTAGGTCGCTTTTCTGTGGTTTTCAGTGATGCTATTTCGGAATCATATAGAAAAAGAGTTATAGAAACTGAAAATGGGATTTTCAAAAAAATGATTTTTTGTCCATTTTTTGCGTTGCGAAAGCTGCGTCTCCCCTTAAGGCCGGCACATGCGAGCTTTGCCTATTCCGTCGAGTAAGCGCACAGACGAACTTAACGCACTCTGTAGTTGACGGCTAATCCCCTGTGGTTGCCCGCGAAACCACACGCTGCTATTATGGCCCTCAGTGTATCCCTTCCATGTAATCTCGGGCGTGGTTACCATTGAGGCACTCCATGAGCGGCAAACTTCTCCCAATGGTTTCAGAAAACTTTCTTAACGGTGGCTCCGCCTTGACGGTGAGGCCTTATCAGCA
The DNA here is from genome assembly GCF_013339745.2 of Dermacentor silvarum. Classification (NCBI taxonomy): domain Eukaryota; kingdom Metazoa; phylum Arthropoda; class Arachnida; order Ixodida; family Ixodidae; genus Dermacentor; species Dermacentor silvarum. The sequence continues at coordinate 19,730,573 of NC_051154.1, read as the reverse complement.
CTGCTTCGCCAGGTGTTGGCGACTGAAGTTTCAGTTTGGTCGCCTAGATATGGACATCGCCAAGGAAAACGAAGATATGGGGGACAATTTGCATGGTGCCATTTTCCAGATTTTCCAACACAGCACTTGCGAATACCAGAAACATTGAGCGAGGCGCCGTATGGAATCTGAAACTTCGATAATTGAAAAATTGGACGGTGGCGGGGTGGTGTCAAGCAGTAATTCATGACAGCATGGGGTGGCATGCGCGTCACAACTAAGATGCCTTCGCTGTATGGCCGTGGTACGCTCCAGCCATCAGTGGTGCAACATCAGAGAGCGCTGGGTTGTGTTCATTGCTTTTCCTTTACTTTTAATCTTTTGTCTTTTTTTTTTTTTTGTGGCCAAGCTGTACGACTGGACTTCATCAATTAGTTATGGTTAAACACACTTTTTACACCCTTTTCATGCCACAATAAACCATGGTGAAGAGAGCGAAAAGACAGACCCGCTGCTTTGCGCCAGGTTACACGACACTGGGTACGCCTCTCCGCCAATGCGATAGATTGTCAAGAAACCTGAACTGCATGCCGAAGGATGTAATATAGGTAGCTTGATGACTTATATATGGTGGTTGCTTGATTGAAGTCAACGATGTCTTGACATCTTGCATTGTATTGCCAGAACACGGCTCTATACACTGTCGATAAGAAGTGACTCAGGCATCACTTAATTATTATGTAACTGGCTATGTTGCCCCCAAGAATGCTAAAAAGGAGCAAATTTGAAGGGTGTGCAATAACATAGCTGTTAGATGCCACAGACGACATTCCCATAAAGGATGTCTGGCGAAACTTATGGCGCAGTGGACTCCTCTATCGGTCTGGCGGCTTTGAACAATTCATCACCAAAATGGAATACTTATTTATTTATTTACAGTACCTACAGCGCCCAGGAGGGCCTTAGTGTAGAGGGGAATAAAAGTGTTCAAAATACAGAGAATACGTACTCCTACGGGGAGATGCCACAGGATAGTTGGCTCATAACATTATGTATGACAAAACTCAGATTGGTAACAGTTCATCCACACTTAGGAAGAGAACGACAATAAAAAAGTAGTTAATAATAAGAATGGGTAACAGGTGTTAAAAAATGAGTTTTTACAGTACAGTTTAATTTCCTTGTGTAAGCCGAAAACAAGGCAAGACAAAAAAAAAAAACAGAATGCGGTACTTGAAGCTGTGATGTGCTACCTAAATCTTGAGTCTTCCGTTCGTGTTCTTGTCACGCATATGCCTAATCATTTCACATGAACATGCAGTACATGATGTTCACGTTATTGAACATTCATGCTTTTTTGTTAAGTGTGTAGTCTCATGCATGGATAAACTGCTGCCGCAGTTGTGATAGCTGGTACGGTGATCATGCGTGTTCTTGTGCAATGTCAATATTTCTCCTACTTTTTTACGAATCAAGTTATACTGTTTTACTGATTCTGTTAGCATTCTTGATTGCTACCTGCACTCTACATCGAAGCATATGAAACGGCAAATAAAATAACTTTGCTGAATGATCTTTGAAGCCCCATTCATTTATGCTTTTCAAGAGAATTCGATAAGGAGGAGGAAGTATTTTGCAGTGATATGACCTTACGTTTTTTTTTTTTTAGTTTTAGTCGTCAAATATGTCAAGTAATTTTTTTAATGGTATGTCTAGAAAAATTTTCGCATCAGCACATCATGATTCGTTACATGGAGGCAAAATGCAAAAACGCCCGTGTGCTTGTGTTGTAGTGCACGTTAAAGAACCCCAGGTGGTCAAAATTAATCCGGAGCCCTCCACTGCGGCGTGCCTCATAATCAGAACTGGTTTTGGCACGTAAAACCCCAGAAAGAAGAAAGATGATTCGTTACATTGCTCTTTTCCCATGTAGACAGTTTTGGCAGCCGCAGGAAAGTGTGCTGACAGTAGGATTTCCTACGTTGCAATATTTTCAGCCAGTGAACGATTCATTAAAGGATAACCACTAAAGCCATTTTTTGTCACTCTTTACAAAACGCACCATATATCTAAACCTACCGCAAGCTATGCCAAGTGCAAGACCGCTACACACGAACTGAATTCTTTACTGCCCCATTGCTCTCCTGCCTGGAACGTCGATGAGTGATCTTACTTGTGACTGCAGCGCCGCTGCTGCGCCATGGTCGCTTGCTTCACTCTGGCGCTGCGGTTGCTCTCACCTCCCCTTCTAGCCACTGTAAGGAACTGGGTGGTCCAGTGGTGTGGCTTCGTTTTTTGCTTGTCTTGATTATGAGCCGTGTCAGTGGCAATGTGCCTTGCTCACCGAAATTGAAATTGTCTTATACGTTATCAAATTGATATTGTTCATTCTGAATAATTAGAAAATTCCAAATACTGAAATAGGTCCGAAGCGAATGCCAAGTAGCATAACATTCGATCAAATATTCACCCAACCATAGTTTTTGCACATTGAAATACCCGTAATTTTGACAGAACCATGGCGTCAGTTCAAAGAAAATGAAAGTTCGAATTATGCTGGTTCGGAATAATGAGATTCCGCTGTAGTTTGTTTGTTTGTTTACTTAGTCGGCTTTTTTAGCTTTTTTATGTGGTTTGCGACTCTTTTTACCATGTGCCAAATTCTCTATAGCCATTTATGACTGCAGGAAATTACTGGAAAAGTAGGGATATGATTTCTTTTTGTGCATGGCCGTTCCTTTTTTAGCACTTATTTTGCAATTTCAGGACTTTATGCATTCTCTATCCTCCTAAGACCCAAAGGCATCTGAAGGGCATAATTGCTTTTCAAGTTGGTTCTTGTTACTGACCGTTATAGTACGAACGTGAAAAACCAATTATTTGTTTAAACACTGCTGTTAAATGCCAGAAGGAGCACCTCGATGTACTTCGATGAAGTAATCGTCTCCTCATGTTTTATATGGTAAAAACTGCTTTTGTTTGCATAAACAGAGAGATGAAGATGTACCATTATGTGGTAAATTGCCACGTTGATGCTTCATCCTAGTTTTTCGTATCAGGTGCATGTTAAAAGAACTCCAGGTGGTCCAAATTTCCGGAGTCCCCCACTATGGCGTGCCTCATAATCAGATCGTGGTTTTGACACGTAAAACCCCATAATTTAATTTAGTTTTTCATATCATTAACGGTATTCGAAACGCACTTCACCCACCACGATACTGCAGTGGCTATGGCGTTGTGCTACTGAGCGCGAGGGTGCAGGTTCGATCCTGGCCGTGGTGGCCACATTTTGATAGGGGCGGAACACAAAAATGCTCTTATGCCGTGCTATTGGTGCACATTAAATAATCCAAGCTGCTCAGAATTAATCTGGAGGCCCCCCCCCCCACTACAGTGTGCCTCATAATTAGATGGTGGTCTTGACATGGTGAATCCCCTAAATTTTTTTTAAAACACACTTCATGGTTGCCTATGTCAAATTAGTGTTAATAGTCTTGAAACTGGTGGCAACAGTAGGATTAAACCACTTATATACAGTCCTGAATGCATGTGACATCCTATCTGAGGTGAATATGTTACGTAGTCACTGCCGAGTTAATTTCGAATCGATTGAAGGCAGCATGCAATTTCATATACAAGGGGTTTCAGAAGGGTATTCTAGTTGCTGGTTCTTTAACCACACATGCTATTCATTTACTCATCTGTAAGATTACAAAATGAAGTTGGCCAGAACTTGAAGTTAATGCGAGTTCTCTCTTGAAGTGTGCCACACGTTATGTGTGGTTTTGTGCTTGCAAAGTTGTTTGTGTTGGTGTACTTCACTCCAGAGCTTTATATCAGTTCAGTGAATGTGAAAATGTTTGTTCTCTCCAGATATGCTTCGCTTTGGAAAGGCTGCCTTACTTTGTATACCGGAAAAGGTGGTGACATTCAGAAGATCGGAGAGTAAGTGTAGCTTTATCTGAATATATCTTGTGATAGTTGTTGCTGTTGCAGCCATTCTCAGTGTCTTTTTGTTTTTCTTCCAGGTTTTGCTTGCCCTTCAGTGAAACACCATTTATGAGTGAACCTAACCCGGAATTCATGCAGCAGTTGCAGGCCAAATTGGTTAGTAATTTTCATACATATCTTGAACTTCACAAGCATTGCAGAGGCCAGAAACCGGGTAGCAGAATTGCTTGAACCCATAGTTTTAAAGGTACACTAAAAGTAAACAAAGCATTTTTGGCTGGTAGGGTAGTCTTTAAAAACTGAAAACTTTTCTTGTGAATTTTTTAAATTTAGCACTGAAACCACTGCCCATGACGTCACTGGGATGCCATGGATTTGACTTTACGCTTGCTTTTTTTTTTTTTTTACTAGAAAGGCTAGGTTGGGTCATTGTTTTCTTTACCATTTACTGTTTTCTGTTTGCATTGATAAGCTGTTGTGTAGACCTGAGCAGGTACTGCCAAAATTCATGCTATCATGAATATAGCATGTGGCCCTGAGGGTACATGAATGAATGAATGAAAAGTAAAATCCTTAGCTCCAGCTTAGGCTAATATTTTTCAGTGGTGTCCCCTTCAGCAAGTTACTACAAATGTCTCTGTGCACTAGTAGCTTTTAGGTGTGAAAAGGTATGTGCAGTTGGTGGGCTCCTTACCTTGGGGTTCCTGCTTTCTGAAAAATAAATTGACAGGTGTATCTTGATGCTTATTAGATTTTTGAAGCTTTCAGCATGTTCCTTGAAAATGTCAGAAAGGTTGATTGCTGATTATTGATTGTTGATATTCGTTGATGATCAGTTGATTGTTTAAGAATGAGAATAGATGTCTAAAGTGCTCACAGAGATGATCTACCCCAATGCAATGGATATATAGGCACAGTGAGCCTACCTCTTATATTACTTTGACCATGCTTGTGGTCTGGCATCTGTTATTCTGACATGCCTTCAGCAACTAGTTTACCACCCGCCGTGGTGGCTTAGCGGCTATGGCGTTGTGCTGCTAAGCATGAGATCACAAAATTAATCCGGAGCCTCCCACTACAGCGTTCCTCATAATTAGATCATGGCTTTGGCACGTGAAACCCGAGAATTTAATTTTCCTTTTTTAGCAGCGAGTTTACCAATAAAAACAGGAAAAAGAAATGCATTGAGAGGAACCGGTTGAGCCTTATGTTGCTTGTTTGTGGAGAGGGTATGGTATAGGCAGGTGCTTGTGTACTTTTTGTACTGCTTTTTGTAGCTGCTTGCAAATACTAGTAATGTACTCATTACTGATAGTATTAGTGCCTGTCCTAAACAAGATTCCACCTAGGTGTGTAAAAGATCCCTTGAAGCTTTCCTTTGTGCTGCAGGTTTGTTTAAGTGCATTATGTGATTGTCAGACTGCCGCAAGCAGAATTTCTCTTTAGATGTGCTTGTGTTGTACAGCTGTGTTCTCAACTAGTGGTTCAACACATGGCACTAACAGGAATTGTCCCTGTGCTTACAGCTGTTCACTGTGACTCAATGTTCACTTGTTGCAAGAAACTAAACTGCTCTGGTTAGCTGTAGTAGGTTCCAGCCTGTAATCTTTTGCTCACTGAAGCACATTAATAATGCACAAAACACAATACTGCTGTGCGCAGCAGTGGCATATATAGCTGTGCAATATATAAGAATTTTTTAAAAGCTGGTGCTTTGCTAGGAGACATCTTATAAAGTGCAGATAAAAGATAGAAAAAAAAGTGTGGCCCCTTTTTCCTTTGTTATGAACTTTTTTTTTTTTTTGGGGGGGGGGGGGGGCAGAGGGGGTTTTGTAGAAGGAGGAAGAAAGAAAGGAGGCAAGATAGCAAACTGTGAAGTTTATTCAGTGCTTGAACTGTTGGAGTGCATTGGTTCCTGCGGTTGATGAATGGTCACATTGTGCATGCACTATATCAGGAAAGTTTCTTTGTCTGGTAGAAGAAATTGGGAATCGTGTTCAAAAAAAAAAAAAAAAGGTAGCGAGACCCTACCAGCATTAAGAGCGAACAGCATGCGTATTAAGCAAATAAACAAAATATTTTTGTAGAACAAGAAGCAGTGTTAAAATTTTTTTAAAAGTAGTTGTCACTAGAGCTGACTGTACAAATCTACTTATTTCACTGCTGCCCAGTAATACAAGTACCTCCACAACTATTCCTTGTGCTGTCTTGAGACATAAAACCCCATTGATTCATGTGCACAGCTTGTATAAGCCTACTCATATCATCCTGCCCTTTCTTCTTGCTGTTTGTGCTGGGTTAATGGTCCTTGAAAACCCTTGCATTCAAAAATGGGTATTTTCAAAGCCTTAAAAGTTCTTAAGGTTCACCGAGTGCTTAAAAATTCTTGAATTTAGCTTTCATTGCTAATCTTGGTGCATTTTATTTGTGTATCTGACCACGAAGTTTATGCCATTCAAGTCAAGCCAGTCCTAATAGATCAGCATCTTTGTAAAATTGAGCCATCTTGTTTGTGGTGGCTGGTGATGGTTTATTAAAAAAAAAAAGGCTTACTGTGCACTTTTTCGTTTGACGTGCGAGAAAGAAATGTGTGTCAATGCTCTTGCTTTGGTGATGGTGCTGGCCTGTGTTTGCACTCAGTGATGTTAGTATTAGTACTGTGAATCAAGGAGAGTCAAACTTTGTCCCACTGGAGGCAGCAATACTGGCACAGGCAGTGTATGTAAAACCTTTGCATACAAGAGTGCTGGAGTGCTGTCCACCGAGAGTCGACTTTTGAAAGCGTGTAGCTGTGAGGTACAGGTATGATCACGACCGGGTGAGGTGGGCCTTCACCACAAGAATCAGGCGACGAAGGTAGGCATCGTGATGATGAAAAGTAGAAAGAATGTATTCTCTTCATTGGTATATGGTTGCGACTCTATCCGAGTCTCGAGCGGTTCTGCCTAACACTGGGGCAAGAACAGCCTTAAATAAGCCCTCGCGTACAGCCGTTACAATCGGTAGAGAGGTCCCCACTGAAAGGGTCATTCACTTCTCGTGGTTCCTTGGTAGTCGAAATCTGCTGGGGTTGCTCCCATGTAGGTGCCAGTGCCTGCACATTCAGCGCAGTCAGTGTGGCCCCTTGTCAAGTTGTGAAGTCAGTGACCTCCTCCCCTTCGTGGCCTGCTGTTTACCTGTGTCAGCTCAGGACATGGCAAGGGCTATAGGGGTGGCGCTTTCTCAGGGATGAGGGCAATTACCACGACACGGGAAAGTGAGTTGGTACATTTCCCACTCTTGAGAGGTCGAATTCCAGGCTGACCATAACAGTAGATTGTGTGATAAGCAATTAGTGAGACATTTGATTGTGAACACAGGGCACCTTTATTGCTTCAAACACTTTTTACTTCACCACTGCTGCAGCTCTTGTAAAATTATTGTAGGGAAATGTAACAAATGTTCCTTCAGTAGTTCCATATGCACATTAAAAACATATTTAGGAAGACCATTGATATCATGAAAGTGTTTTTATGTAAAGCTAGAGGGGGGGTGAGTTTTATAATTGGTTTCACTCCATTTCGTACCTCGCGGTGATTTTTGTGGGCTTGTCACAAAAAACGAAATGAGTGTCTGGTGCAAAAGAATTAGGTTATGTCCACATGCTTTCTCACCAGACATGCCATGAGCAGCCTGTAAAACAGATATTACACAGATGATGACTGCAGATTGTGCTTCTGAATGGGTGCAGCTTTAGGAACCTCATTGGAAGCTCTGGGGGCACGGCATTTTCTTTCAGAGATGGTGAGATGGTGATGCAAGTCAGAGATGGTGATGCATGGACATCTTTTTCTTGGATAACTAAACATGATGTCAGAATCACACTTTTTGTCTTGGTTAAACATTGCGTTTCAGTTCAGGAGTTCTGAACCATCATGTCATGAAATCGTTACAACCAGTCAGTGGAGGTTAATGCACCTTTTGAGCAGTAGTTACAGCCCACGTTTGTTGACTGCTGTCTTCGCATGTGTGCAGAATGCCAACGTGGACCAGCGGCGGTCACCGACTTCGCAGGTGGTCGGGGCCAGTGGTGACTCCTTAGGTGCTGCAGCCCTGCCCACACCAGCTCCAGGTGAGTGTTGTGCAGTGTCTAGTTCCGTGACATGGCAGCTCACAGCTGGCTCGCTTCAGGGTGCAGTCCGGTGCCGGCACGTGTGTCACTGGCTCAGCTCTGACACTCGGGCACGGGGAGGACCTCTCAGCGCCTCGTATAGTCTGTACACTTCTTGTGGCTTCTACTCCACGGCCACACCTTTCCCTCCTTGATATCGTACCCTGCCCCAAGTCCCTGCACTTGTAATGTGCTAGGGCACACCAAGCAGCAGCTTGTGTCGCTCTCTGGCAGCTGTGTTGTTGAAAGGAAAGAATAGTCGAACCTGTGGTTCGTAATCTTAGCCACTTATTGTAATTTGCTTGATTACAGAGCACAGTAAATGGGAACCACATGTGGAGAATGCCTCACGGTGTTACTTCAGCTGTGATCTGTTTGGAGTACTTTGCTACACCATCCTTCATAACGTCGGCAGTTTCCATTGAAACATTGAAGCTGGAATTTTGTAATTGTTGATCAGATAAAATTCCTATGTTAGACTCATTGCTTTTTTTCAGAGCAATTAAAAAATTTTCCTTTAGGCAGCAGCTTAGTGTAAGTTCCCAATATCTTACATTGATTTGCCACGTGTATGCCTTGTAATGCTGAAACATCAATGTTGATGTATGATCGCCTCAATTTGGTCTAGTTCAGTTTATTCTTAATGCACCTGTTTATTTTGTTTTTGCAAACCTGGATTCACACAGGCAGGCGAAATCTCAACTTGTTTACAGAGTGAGCTATCGCATGATTATTTGCTTCTGCATCCCTTTAGACACATCCAATTTACATGGTGGGAACTTTGATGTGGAATCTCCATATCTTGAATGTTGGCAAAATGCAATTATATGTGAAAGCAATTTATTCGTCTCTCGTGTAAAAGCATCCAGTGCTGCAAGAGGAACCTGAGAACAAGCACCTGCAGTGACATTGCAGCACAAGTATTTGAGCACTAAAGAATTAGATCTTGTTGATAAAATAAGCGTTTCACTAAGCTAACACAAATTACCTGGAAAAGGCCTGAACAGAAATGCTAAGCCACTTATAACTCTGTGTCAGACTGTGAAACATAGAACTGACAAGGTGCAGGACATGCACTGTGGCGACCCAGTGATCATGTGATGGAAAATGTGTTAGCGAATTCCAATTCATTGTCCTGTTTGGATTTAGCATTACAGCAACGTGGTGATGACATTAGCTTTATTGTCACTAAGCATATATGTTTGAAAGAAAAAAAAAAAACACTGCGAGTGTTAATGCCTGTTATCTGTACGTACTGCTGTTGATGGCACCAGTGGCCATCAAGGCAATTCAAGTCAGGTGTGTCTAAGGAACAGAGTGGAAAGCCATTTTCAAGCCTTCTAGGCCTTAAGATCACGGAAACAAGCTAGCTGAAGTGCACTGCCTGCATAAGTAAGCTCTGCTACAATATCATGTAGACAAGTTAAGAAACCACTTAGTATTTACGTGCATAGAAAAGGGTTGGCTGTTACACTACTCTGACAAAACAGTACACCCAGTAATTTCAACATTGACATTGACCTTAAAAAATTGGATTGTAGTCCATATAGAAAAGTGGTTTTGTTGAATGCCTTTGACCATGTTAGGAGATAGGGATTTTTAGCTTTAAACAGTTTTTTTTTTCTGAACATTTATACTAAGCATTAGGGACTTCAACTATACTAAACTGGGATGGGTGACAGTAATGTCACAAATGCTGAGGCATCAGGTTTTTGAGTCTGTGACACAAATCTTTACGTTCTCTCTCTCTCTATTGAACACTGAAGTTCAGTACACTTGAGTTCTTGACTTTCTTCTTAAGTTCATCGTTAGAAAGGGCCGTCTTGGTTTAATGCAATGTCATGAGCTCTCATTTTTTCTCTGATTGAACTGGCAGGCTTTTTTTTTTATTAACTTAAGGTTTTTAATGTACTGCGCAATAAACTGTTGGTGGTAAATGTGCAGATTGGAGCTCATTCAGATATTACCATAGATATGTTGACTTGAATGTGTAGTCTCGCCGATGACTTTTGTTAACCACATAAAAATGTACGAGCAGAAGTAACCTTGGTTGCTCCCCTTTATGAATTTGCGCAGATGACTGTGCTGTTTGACTGTTTTTAGAAGCATTGTAAAATTTAATGGCACATTACTTTCATACCTACACGACTTTCTGCTTTCGTTACAGCTTGTAGTATTGACAGTGAAAGAACAGTTCAAATTCTCTCATTTGACAATGTATGGCTGCCTGCTGTAGACCAAAAGGCTGCTGCTCTGTGGGCCTCTTGGGCAGATGTCGTCTCTCTTGTGCATCTTGCTTGGTGCATCTCTTGTGTCCTCATATGGCTGGCTTCTGGCATGCATGGGGCCATGCTCTTTTCTTGGTCTGCTTGCAGTCTTGTGGCTTCTCATTCTTTCCTTTTCCACTTTTTCCCACTGGACTCTTGTGAGGTGTATGCTCTTCATCTCTGGATACTGCACTATGGTATGAAAGTTGTGATAAAGAAATGTTAAACATCTGGTCATAGTCACACTAATGTACCACAGAACTGTTAGATGTTCTAAGCACACTAAGCGTGGAAGGAAACACCCATGAAAGGCACCTCATGCACTGCTCACGCTGTGTCCTTCCTTAAACCTTTAACCCCCAAATTACTTCCAGAAGAACATACCAAATTTCCCAAATTCTTTATGTAGTCATAATATTTTCTGTTTCATTCTGACTCTGCAAATATATTACTTGATTCGTGTCTGGTTAAAATTAACACAGAAATTAAAAAAAAAAAAGGAACGCTGCTTTTGAGGGCAGCTTTCCCTCAATGCTGACCATAACTCGTCTTTGGCAGTGAGAGCAGCGCAACATAGGGCTGAACGATTGACTCGTCATTGGCGATATTGGTACAACTTGCTATGATGAGTACAGTTCGGGATTGGGGGTTAAAGGGTTAAGAAACTTGGCTTTATTATTTTTAAAGTTAAACCAGAAGCAATTGGTGAAAAAATTCTGCTGAACAAAAGCCAAATGCTGGCAGCAGCATATATCAATTGTTTAAGCATGTTATTGGCACTCCTTTATGAGAAATTTGCTACTAGTACTTTGTGTGAGGCTGTTGTATCATCACTGATGACAAAAATTTCCTGCAATGTACATTAAAATGCCAGAGGATAGCGCTGCGATCGTGGATGAAAAATGAACATAAGCCGAGTATTTTTTCTTTCTTTTTTTTAAAGGCTGTATAGAACTTTTAAAAATTGCCTTTGGCAGATAGTGCAATTCTAGTCCTTGAGCTGTATTACTCAAAGAGGCAGTTAGTTGCATGAAAAGTCTAAATGCATAATCGACTAACATTTCACTGATTAAGTTTCTCACTAGTTACCTTATGACACACATTTCAATTTATGAATTGTTGCCAGTGAGTTCTCAGGTCGTATCTGCATGGAATAAACTCTCAGAATGACACCACTTTCAAGATATTCATTCCCAAAGTGTGTGACAAATGACGTTGGCATTCCAGTTAATTTTAAAATTAATTTTAATAATATTGTGGGAATAATGTCCACCTAATCGAACAATTTGCCACAAGCAATTTAAAAGAAATCTGTATAGAGCCTAAAAAGAACATGTAGTATATTTGGGAAAACAAAAGAGGTTTTTACCTGTATAAACTTGGTCTATGTACAGCCTCCCACATTTCTAGCTATATTGCGCGAGCGTCCATCATGCGTCATTTTAGCGCCTTTAAGCGGCGATAATCAGTGAGACGGGCAAAAGTACTTTTAAGTGCACTGAGCACTCTCCTGTGCAAGAGTCGTCTAATGCGATGTTCCCTTCAGGACGATGTACGGCCATATTGTAGTGTTCTTACGCAATATAGCTAAAATTGCGGGAGGCTGTACATGAAGGTGCTGTATGTAAGCTCCCTTGCATTTGATCAACAATGTATTTTTCATGTTTGTGAGATAGTGTTAAGAAGAAATGGTAAATGACAACTTGGTAATTGTGTTACTACACTCATGGGTCTGAGGAGGGTATGTGCCTCGGAATAAGTCTGCAGGGACATTTGTAGTGTGCTTCTTTTTTTAGCGCTGTACAAGATGCACTGATATTAAAGAAACATCAATTGCACCATGAATTGTAGCACTTGTGTACAGCACAGTGGTGTAGTAGTGCATAATAATTCGCAGGTTTAGATCCCCAACCTGTACTTTGGGCTAAGAAGGACTCTTTAGTGTAGGGCTCCTGATTAAATTCAACACCTGCTGTTCAAAGAAAATATAAGTTTTAGTGTTGTGTCTCCATCAACGTGTTCACCACAGCCAGATATCAAACCTGCAACCTTATGCTCAGCAACTGAGCTCCGTAGTAAAAGAGGCACTGGGCAGGTGCAGTGAAATGTAGTATGGAAAAATTGCAATCAGAGGAGCCATGAAAGTGGAGTTGATTTTTAAATACTTCATATGATATCAGTGATGATTGGTCTAGCTCTAAAGCCCAAAGCCATTAAAAAGTTTTTTTTTTTTTTTTGTAATGTACCTTTTTCTATAAAACCAGTTGCAGTGCTTTCAAACTTTGCACAAACAAGGACAATAGTATCTTACACAGTTCAACAAGACCTAGGCCGGTATTTTGTAGTGATGCCTTTCCGATGCTAATGCCTTTTCGCTCTTTTCGGGCTTGGTCAGTGGTCAAAGCGATGGTCCGCTCACAACGGGATCAGCCGGCCGTGAGCGGTGGATGATAAGACTAGTATAGAATAAAGCATAACGCATCGCTACAAAATACCGGCCCTATACACTCGAACCCATAATAATGAAATCTTGAGACAACGAAATTCCCGTCACAACAAAATATTTTCGTATCCTTGGCGAACGCCCATAGGATTAAACAATTTTCGTATCTTTCGATAATAAAACTTCACTAAACTGCAATCCCACATCAAAGGAATTCACCGGAACCTGTATAACACTAGCAGAGTACAGAAAATGCTCAAAAGCATTTTCTCTCCATCTAAATTGTATAAAATACCATTGCAGCACACAAAAACAGCAATGCGTGGGAAGTGATCGCTAGTGCCAGAAGCCTGTCATGACCACTATCTTGTTTTTTGATTGCCCGTTTCAAATGACAAGGCGGGTGCGGCCACATCGTCGTCAACCTCCATTAACAAGTGATGAAGTTCTTTTTTGCGTACCATGTGCAGTGCATAACCTGCGGGAGAAAACTAAGTCCAGCAAAAGCAAAAAATCCATGCCTGCGGCTGTGATTGAGATCCGAGGATATGCGTCCCCTGCTTCAAGAATGCTGGTTTTGGTATCACCCAACGGGCATCGCGTGCGGATTTGGCATTGCTGGGTGTATGTTTGCCTGGTGGAGCCGTATTCTCAGTCGATTGCTTTCGGGAGCTTTCGCATAACTTGGCACAGAATGCGTTGGAATCTACAGGCTTTAGTGGGCACTGGAGGAACACTGTTGCTTGCAGAGGTGAACCCGTCCAAAATCTCACAAAGGTGATTGGATCAATCCGATGCCAAGTTACGCCAAATTGGGGAAAGTTGTGTCGCTCTCGCCCATAAATGCCAATGCATTTGGTGCCAAGTTACACCAAATTCGCAAAAGTTACCATATCAATGCTGTCGCCCATAGAGGTTGACATGTCCAGTGCCGAGCTATGCGAAATCTCGCGAAAGAGATTGTATCCGCAAAAGAGATCGACTGAAAATAAGGCCCCATAGGGCAAATCTTTGTGCGGAATGCAGTTGTTCGTCGACGCTGACACGCCCGATGCTCAGTTATGTGAAATCTCGCAAAAGTGATTGTATCCTCGAAAGTTATCGGTGACGCATGGTGTGCACTTTCTCATGCTGGTAATGCAATTCTATAGCCTCGAACAAGGCTCACGAAACTAGGATAACAAAATTTTGACACTGAAGTTTCATTTTTCAGTGCATTCCATGTCTGTGCTGGCTCATGTTGCAACTACGAAATTCCTGCGAAAGTGAATTTTTTTACTTTCCCCGCTGATTTTGTTATTGTGGGGTTTCAACTGTACTTATAGATGCAGTGAGAAACTTAAGCAAAATACATATTTTTGTTTCTTTTTGTCATTGTACGACGGCCTTTTACACACAGTATTTATTTGTTTGCAAAACTGCTGTTAGTAGCCAGCTGTACATTCTAGTTAGGTACACTAAATCAACTGTTCACAAAATTTCATTCACGTGCACTCAACAGTTTGAAAAAAGGTGCAAAGGTGACCTAAAATTGCATTCCGAAAAAAAGGCAAGTAAATGGCCAACACCTATTCACTTTTCGGTCAGCATGGCAACAAAAAATTAAATAAGTATTTTACAAGTTGCAAATACATAAGTGCCATACAGTAAATCTTTGCCATAACGAAATTGAAAAGGGAGCCAAGCTTTGTTATACCCATTAGTACTTTGTTAAAATGGTTGTTCATCTTTTTAGCCAACATTGATTGCCTGTAGGGGGCTGCTGTTCATAAGCTTTGAACAAGCTAATGCAAAAGCAGGCCACTGCGCTTTGACAAAGGACCGTAAAAGATTAACGAGATGACTGCTTTCTCTGATGCAGCTGTCAAGCTATCCATCGTGTGTGCACAAGTAGTGGTGCAACAGCTTTTGAAGCGTTTTGTGAACATGCCAGCGCAACATGTTTACAAAGCGCTGATAAGTCGAGCGATCGCCAAGAACATGAACGCAGGTCGTATTTTACTACGATCCATACTTGTCGTTTGTCCTATTGACAAATTGTAGTGCAGAAAAATGAATAGAAGAAATGAGATCACAAACAAGTGCTAACTACCAACAAAGGTTTATTTTCAGTGACCTGTGTTTGCACTGAAAACTCATTGCCATTACACATGTGCAATTCACTTTCTTTGGAAGGTTAACTCCTTATCTGACAGGTGCACAGATATGGTACTCACGCCACCCAGAACAAAGGTGTGAAATCTTTTCTGCCTCTATTATTTCAGGTGTAAGCTTGTTTCCATTTCTGCTGACAAAACTACACTGTCACTATGTTGAACCAACAAGCCTAAACAGCCACAATTTTCTCATTCGTTGTGCTGAGTGCCTCATCTCGGCAATAACAGTGCCATCGATTTGTCTCAGTCAATGACAAAAGAAAGAAAAGAACAGAAAATGAAAGTGATTTTTATAAAATTTCACACAGGACACAGAAAACTCCTTTATTACACATGTGCAGCAGTTAAGCATAGCTGCAATTAGGCGGTGCAGCATGTTTGAAAGCGTTTTCTATATACCGCAAGCCATTTATTCACTATTGCGTTTCATGTGGGTGTAATCCGAAAATCAAGAAGGGGGCTGACAGATGGAGCTGTGATAAGATGGATAACTGTGATATAGATGTTACAGGGATAAAGTGCCTCAGAAAGACTCGCCTACATTTTGATAAGTGGACCCGTCTTTTTCAAAGGCCCTTGACAAAGATAGATCCACCTATTGAAACGTAGGCCAGCCTTTCTGAGGCATTTTATGTTTGTTTATGTAGGCATAATAGTAGTACTTGATGTTAACCAAAGTGCAACGTGTTGTGTGCACAGAGCACAAGAGAATGCAGCATAGGTAGAGTGGTGTGTGAGGCAACAGTGGTAGAATGCATGTGTGACCACCAATTCAGGAAAGACACTGACAGCTTACAGGAGTTTTGAACTGCTGAATCAGGCGAGTTACTATGTACAAGCAGTGTTGGGTGCCGATCGGTGCAAAATGATTAGCAAATCTTCATTGTGAACTAAAAAAGGTTCATTATATCTATTTAAAGGAAATTTTTGCTTCGTTAAAACAATTTCAAGTTAATTCATGGAAATTCAAAGAAAATTACAATTAGTTTGTTATACGTCATTGCATTTCCTTAGAAGGTTTGGCTGTATAATATTTTAATGATTATCTAAAAAAAATCTATTTTGAAGCAAAGTATCACCCACCTTAACTTACGAGAGTCGGTGTACTGTTATGTATGCACTGTTGTGTAATGTACCGTGCAAGCAGTCATGCTCGAATACGTGCCCACTGCCTATTTTTAGATTTTAATGCAATGAAATGAATAGTAAATGGGTAATGACACCTTAGGCTTCCAGAGGTACAGCACTATCGTACAATTGCTGGTAACTTTCTGTGCGCACTTTGTACACATTGTTTTTTTCAGTACTCGCCATATTGTAGGGTGCACCCTCTGTGATGTTAGGGACACTAAAGAGATAGATAATTTGAGCTGCATTAGTAGATTGCCCTTCTACAATGCCAAAAAAAGCCACTCTTACCATGATAAGAGGCTTGATAAGCCAGTATTAAATCATGAGAGGCAGGTGGCACCATTATGAAGTTCCCACTACAGCTTGGCACAATGTCTGCTTTGACCTAGTTAATTGTTTATTTGTAAAGATGGGGACTGGCATTTTATTCTGGAGGAGCCAAAGGCTATACTTGGCAAGTTTTAAGAATATTCACTACTACACAATGGCTCAATTACGAGTAGGCACTTTGAAATCCATGATGCCACACTTGGGCATTTGGGTTTCAGTACTAGATTCGAGAGCAAGAAGTTTGGTCTTCTTTTCTAGATTTCAACCTCTTATTGCAGAATTAACAAAAATAGTTTTCAGAGAATAAACTGATTTAGTGTTTTTCTTTCATATTTCTTTAACAGTATTCAATTATTACAAATTCTTTATTCACTTGTTTTTTTGCACATTGGCCACTAGAAGGAGTGTGGTCAGTCATTTATGCATGCAGAACTGTTAACACGTTGAATGTCCCACCTCCCTTTCAATTACTGTATCTTCATTTGTGCCCAGCCTAATATTGTATAAATAATTATGAATTTTGGCTGGTAGGGTGAAGACGTGCTGTGGTGCAGGTAGTGCTGAAAATTGGACAGTGGCTAGTCACATTTTGCTGGCATTGTTCTGATTTCCTGTCCCAAGTTCCTCTGTGGCATTTTGTTACTTCTGGCTGTAGACACTAGCTTATTTGAGTAGTTAAAAAAGAGGAGGAAAAAAAAAAAACCTGCAGAGCTGCTTAGTAAATAAATGACTGCATGTGGTGTCTGTCTGTGTTGTTATATTAGCATTGTATGTTTAGTTGCATCTGACTGCATGTCACTTGTTGCCAGGAGTGGAGCATGATAATGCATTTACAAGGAAGATTTGTTTTATGTGCTTTCTTGCCATGTAATTTTACTAGGGGTATGCGAATAGTGATTTTTGAAACCGAATCACATCGAATATACAATACTTTTCGAACAATGAATAACCATTATCACAATTAATATAAAACTATGTCACATCCCAGTATTATTAAAGTTAGCAAGTTTCTGTCATTACATAATATGTTATGAAGTGTTGTTTATTAAAAGCACAAGTGGAGCATTAGGAGCAAACAATTAGTTTCTTCGTATGCATAGGGCTTTTCAGAGAGTGCGAATGATTGCTGCACTGCCTGGAAAGTATGGCTACCTAAGTGGCGTAGCCTGCTCAGTTACGCAAGTTCTCATGTCTTATGTCTGTACTATGCCCGCAGGAGTGAAAGTTTACCATACTTTTGCTCCAATTTTATGTTTATTTGGGTACAGTTGACATTCTGAAGTATTTGAAAAATGTTTGCATTTACGAATAGTGACTACTTTAGTCGAAGATCGAATTGAATAGGACACTATTCGATTCATTATTCGAAAGTTTCGAACATTCGCGCTCCCCTAAGCTTTACTCTTGCAAAATACCAGTGCTTTCCCCTTTCTTTTCCGGAGCTTTAGTTACATACATTTTCTTTTCCTTATTAGATGTGTCATGACTCGGGGGCTTTTCGTGTCCAGTGCTGTACTATTCTGCCACTGAGTATTTTTTTTATGTTTAGGATAATGAGCTCAGTCTTTCTGTCAGGTAAAATTGTGTCCAGTGAGGCATAAATCCTTCAGATAAAGCAATAAATAAGAGGTGGACTGTTGTGTCTGTGATGTCCTTTGGTGAGATAAACTGCTTATTATAGTCAATATTGATTAAGTTTAATTTGACTATTTGTCAGATGCAAAAGGCCCCGACGCTGCTTAAACACTTATGTAGAACATCAGATAGTAGTTATATTCCTTAGCTACTCAGCTTCTGGCTATCCTTTTTAAATGAAAACATTAAACACCTGCCAGTAAGAAAATTAGTCGGATCAGTGACCTGACTTAAATGAACTGGCTTCAAGACATTTGGCCTGAAACAATATTTCGTGCAGTGGCTGTAATAAGATAGTGGGCCAGCGTTCCCGTCAATGCAGAAAAGCGATGAACTGTTAAAGGGACATTAAACAGAAAAGCAATCTCAGCTGCATTAGTAAATTAACCTTCTACTGCGCCAAAACTCTTAGTGTGAGAAGAATTTTCTGGTAAACCAAAAAAATATGCAAAAACAAGAGATGGTTGTCCCCGCCGCTTTAAAATTCCCGCACCAACTCGGCATCTCCTTGAGCCCAGTTAATCATTTATTGCTAGAGATGGACTACAATGTATTCTGAAACAGGCAGACTGAACTTGGCAAGTATAGAGAAACTCTACTAATCGATAACAGCCCAAGTACACAAAAATATTTTGAAATCTGTGACGTTGCACTGATGTGCCGGCGCTGGGATTTTGGCACGAAGCTAAGAAAAGTGAAACTTTGGCCTTCATTTTCTTTTCTAGTAATCTGTCTATTACCACAGAATTTATGAAATTAGAGTTTTAAAAGAAACTTTATCAGTCTTGACTGTTTTAGCGTTTCTGTTCGGTGTCCCTTTAATGTATGGTTATCTTTCAGGGCATGTTGGTAGCATACATAAGTGATTGACACCTCTAAATTGTGCTGGCTATGTGAACATTGTTGAAAAAAAAAAAAAAAGAATGTTGCAGAAGGATTACTTTTGCTATTACTTTGCTCCTGCCTTTTCTGCGCATGTCAGTATGAAGTTTTGCTGTGCAAAGCTTGACACAGTACATATAGATTTCAATGCGCAAACTATTTTTTTTTAACATTAAAACTTCCCATTCTTCAGATTTTTTGTTAATGCAGTAAACTTTTACACTTTTTAGTAGGAGACAGGAATTTATTAGGGAACAAATCCGCCTATTTTGAGAAGTCTACTTTTTGTTTTGGCTACTGTGCTGTTATTTCTGGAAGGTTTTACGAGGGCGGTCCAATAAGTACTTAGCCTCACCGCGAGAGCGCGACGCTATCGCATGAGACATATACTGACGTTGAGTACGCTCTCTTAGAGGGACACGTGCGAAGGTCCAGTCGAATCGGGCTCGCAGTTTTTATTGTGATAGCAATTATATGGACACTTCAACCGGATTTCTGCCGTCGGCGTCGCCGTCGTTGTCGCCGTCGTCGCCGTCGCCGTGAGGTTCCGTATAGATAAAATCTTCGCCGCGCGCCGTATGCCCGAGCGGAAGCGTGCGGGGACGCGCGCTATCACGGAGAGCGAACGCACTCATCTCCCACGCGCAAGCAAGGAAGCAGGAAGCCAGCAGCGCCGGAGGGAGCGGGGGGGGGCACTTCTACTCTGCTAACAACCGCGCTCGTCGCTCGTCCTCACCGTCTCTGACCTTTATGCGCCGTGCATTCGCCGCTCAGTTTCCGTTGAAGCGATAGACCGCACGTACCTTCGCCCGCTGCGGCGTATGCTTGCTGCCAGCGTTTTGACAGTCATTGTCTGCAGTCATTCAATGTGATCTATTCGTGTTTGTTTGTGCGCGCTCACACCACGCTTGTTCATTCAGTTAGTACTAGTCGGGCCACATTTTCCAACGCACGCTACACATGCAATGCTGCCCGGATCGGCAGTTCAGCGCTACAGGTGTGTCCCTTCGCACGCGCTGCCCACGGGAAACGCTTCTCATCAACACCACCGTTTCACACGCGTCTTCTCGTGGTCATCGAGTCTCTCTTCATGTCGGTCTACTTACGCCGCAGCACTCCTGCTTACTTAATCAGCTCATGTTTACTACAATTCATATTGCTACCAAAGCCGCTCACCTTACTTCGTATGACATTGCTGTGTTGCTATCGCATTCATTGCTTCGCCCTTAGGGCGAAACTGTGACATTTTTTGTTTTTGGCCGCTTGAGGAAGAGGAAGCAGGTGATTTTTTGTGTGTCCGTAAAAAAAATGGAAAAAGAGCAATATCGGTCGGTGATTCGATTTTTGTTTTTGGAAGGGAAATCGCGCAGTGAAATCAAAGAGCGATTGGATGCCGTCTACGGTGAGTCTTCTCCTTCGATGGCAACCATCAAAAATTGCTTCAACGAGTTTAAGCGTGGTCGCACGTCGGTTTTTGATGAGCCTCGCGCAGGGGCCCCGCAAACGGCTACCACGGCCGATAACGTGGCAAAAATCCACGACCTTGTATTGGCAGACCGTCGACTGAAGGTGCGCGAGATAACTGAGACAGTAGGCATCTCAAAAGACCGCGTGGGTCATATCCTGCATGAAATTTTGGGCATGAGAAAGCTGTCGGCGCGATAGGTGCCG
This sequence comes from Dermacentor silvarum, assembly GCF_013339745.2. Classification (NCBI taxonomy): domain Eukaryota; kingdom Metazoa; phylum Arthropoda; class Arachnida; order Ixodida; family Ixodidae; genus Dermacentor; species Dermacentor silvarum. The sequence goes on along the minus strand of NC_051154.1, from coordinate 19,709,978 downwards.
TGTTTGCTCACTCCGGACAACAAGCGCGTCCGTGAGACCACTTCAGAGCAGTGTTTGAAGCTGTTTAAGCGTAATCCGAAGGAGTTCCTGCGTCGTTTTGTGACCGTCGACGAAACATGGATCCACTGGTACACACCAGAGACCAAAGAACAGTCGAAACAGTGGACTGCACTCGGAGAACCTGCTCCGAAGAAGGCGAAGACTGTCGCATTGGCCGGAAAGGTGATGGCCACCATTCATTTTCTGGGATTCTCAAGGTGTGATTTTCATCAACTACCTTGAGAAGGGCAAAACGGTGACAGGACCCTACTACGCCGAATTACTGGGCCGATTCGACGCCGAATTGCGAAAAAAATGGCCACATTTGGTGAAGAAAAAGGTGCTCTTTCATCATGACAACGCGCCAGCTCACACCTGCGCCGTCGCCACGGCCAAGTTGGTCGAACTGGGCTACGAAGTGGTGCCCCATCCAGCGTGTTCTCCAGATTTGGCCCCGAGTGATTTCTTCTTGTTTCCCAACTTGAAAAAGTCACTCGCCGGACAAAAATTTGAGTTGAATGAAGAAGTTCATTCAACTCAAATGCCGCCACAGAAGCCTACTTTGCAGCTCCGGAGAAAACATTTTTCCGACGGGATCAAGAAGTTGGAGGATCGCTGGGTCAAGTGTATAGAGTTGAAAGGGGACTATGTTGAGGAATAAATCGACACCATTCCAAAATTTCTGTTTTTCTTTTGAAGGCTAAGTACTTATTGGACTGCCCTAGTTGCACTCGCTATGCTTTTTATGGCCAGACAAATTGTGCAAGCAAGGACTTTATCCCTGCTGCTTTGCTCTATCATGGTTACCTCAAGTGCCAGTGTACCCAATGACTTTTCCAGACCTTACAAGCAATCCATATTGTTTGGTCAGTAAAAGCATGTTGCATGCACTTCGAGAGCTTATATTATCATTTCATTGTGCTTGGAGCACAGATACCAATTTGTATCAGTATTCACCTCTGGTAGCATGACCCTTTGCTGAACTTAGCTTGGTGCTATAGTTCTTCCTGGTTCCAACTCTTCCTTTGTAAAAGTGAAACTGTGTTTAAATAAGCACACCATACATGTGACACAGGAGATAGCAGTTATGCAGCCTGTCATTTAACGTCAGAAAGAATTTGGCTTGATTCCCCTTATCAGTCAAGCCTTTTATGATGCTTAAAGAGCACAAAGTAAGAATAAACAGGAACGCCGATCTAGCTGATGATGCAGTCCAACTTATTTCCTGCAGACTCAAGCTTTCGGGGAGTAACACATAGCGTTAAAAGTGTCACAACTTGTTACTAACTTTAGTAACAACTTTGCTGCATGGTGCCTGTGCCTGTTCACAATGCTGACAATACTGCAAGCTCACAGCATAGCCATGGAACTATTGCAGCTTTTTTTTCACCTGCAAATGACAAGCCAATACACATAGTTTACCAAACAACGTTTAGTACCTTCATTTGCTTCCAAATGGTGCAAGTTAACTCTATCAAAAGGCACCGATTATTGTGACTGGGTATTATGACATTAAATGTCTTGAAGCAGTCATTTTTGTAAAATAGCCTGGTTATAACTGTTTGTGGTGGTTAATGACATTTTATTGGTCTTTCATTATTGCTATAAGTGGGTTTGACTGGAGCCATTTTTAGTCAGGACTCTTTAGATAATGCACCTGAGCCCATATTCGCAAAAATCCTCTTATGAAAGCACGGGTCACTGATTTGCTTGCTTGCTTCCTATAGTGTAGTCAGTACCATCGTTCTTGCTGTCATATTTGTTGGCACGTGAGCACAGTCATGTAAGAGAAGTTTTTTGAAGCTGGGCCCCCATAATTGCACAGTTCCATTTGGCGGAGGATACATGTGCTGGTGGTGCGTGTAATCTGGGCAAAGACACAGGCTTGTTTCATTTGAAGTTAGATCAATATGCAAAAGCACACACAAAACTTTAAAGATAATGCCAGCTACATCCTGTTTTCTATGTACTGTAGTTATTCATTAGGGAAGCTTGCTATCCTCATTTCTCCCCCTTCTGATATTGTAAGATTCATGGCTGTTGCCAAACAGATTCACTCTTTATCTGCATTCATGATTACTGTTCAACAAGTCAGTTCAACTGTGCATGCTTCTCAATCTTGTGACTTCTTTTTTTTTTTTCTTCTTCTTCTTCTCACAACAGGTAATGGCCACCCGCTGGGCTTTGCCCCACGAGGAGGAGGAGGCCGCCAAGGGATGCCTTACAGTTCTTACAGTTCCATGCGTATGCCTCTACCCAGCCACAACAATGGGTTTGGCATCAATGCAGGAGTGCCCAGTGCCAAGGCGCCAAGGCCCAACCGGAGGTAGCCACTGCACCGACCCCCCCCCCCCCCCCTCCCCAGTCCTCTTTCTCTCTTTAAACAACACTGGTCAGCCATGGATCGCCATCATGCTGTTGTCAGCATTGGGCTCCAGGCAAAAATCAAGGCTGTTTGCTTTGGCCACACTGTGTGCAGCTGGTTCGGTTTTGTGCACTCTTGCTGTGGCTGGCAGCTAAATTTCAGGTTCAGGGAAGTGCGCACTTGAACATGTGAAGCAGAATCCATCTGATATTAAAGTACTTTGTGGTGCACAGTATAGTACACCCAGTTTAAGTCATAATTTTTATTGCCGCGCTGGACGCGAGCCAAGTTTCACCTTCTGCACATGAAGTGGCCAAGGCAAACAGCACTGTTGTATTGTTTATCAAGAGTGATTGCCTTATCTTTGAAAGGCAGATAGTGCCACCAGTGCTCAACAATTTGGCACTTGCCCCTGGTGCCATAAGGCAGGGATATGGCCTAAACGTCTGTCCAGTAGCTCTGCAGTGCCAACGGTAAAACTGACTGGAAATTCCAAAACACAGCTAAAATTAAAAAATAAACTCTGCTGTTCCTAAGCAGTTGTACTTAACAGCTTAAAGAATTGGTTTCGGGAGCAGTGGTAAAAAGTGCATTTAACGTTGGCATTTCTGCTTTTGCAGCGATAAAAAAAAAAATGGAAGCATGTGCCTCATGATGTGGCATCCCCATTTGGCTGCAGAATATTCAGGAACCTTAATTTTTTCTCTACAATGTTTGCACAGTGAAATGGAGACCTGTAACTGTTAGTGTAATTTGATACAGGTGTGATGTAGGTAGTGTGTAAGGATTTTAGAAGTTTTTTTGTGTGTGCTTCTGTTAATAATTTTGTTTTTTTTTGAGTGTTTCTGTTATTTGAAAGATATGCTGTGACTAGAATCATGGGAGTCAATTTTATGAGAAATGTGAAAGTATGTTGGAGCGCCTTTGTGAATTGCTGGCCATCTCGTTCGCAGGTTGTGGCTAGCAGTGCAGAACTGTGATGCTTATTTGTGTATGTTCGTGGTGTTCGTTTTCTTTTTTTTTAGATGACCTTTGGGGAAATGTCTGGCGCGACTTCCGTGTATTAAGATTGCTGCAGAGGCAATCTGCCAGGGATCTGTACTGCAGGCCTGTCCCCCCCCCCCCTTCTTTTTTTTGCTTTGAAATGCGTATTCCTCTGCTCTTTTGCTGCAATTTCCACATTGGTTACCGTCAGGCTTATTGCCGAAAATGCTTATCAGCCACCTCACTTTGGCACCCTTTGCGCTGATAGTGGACTGCTTGGTTTAACTGCACAACCTTAAATCGCTTATTAGCAAAGGGCACTGTCTTTGTTTATGTAGTGGCTTCCTGTTATCACCTAGCTAGAACCAGGTTTCATGCATGGAAAATATGACATACAAATGTTGCATTGCAGCTTGAAGGAGCTTAGAGCACACAATCTGCTTCATGTGCTGAAAACACTTATGGCAGGAGAGGACAGGTTCTTCATTTTTATGAGGTGTTTATATTGATTTTTCTTGCTATGTGGCAATTGCAAGAATGAAGTGTGGTGATTAGCACATCAGAGAAAACTTTGTTTACCACAAAAAACTGTGATTACAAATTGCGTGCTGTCCAGTGGTTTCCCTTCACTCTGCTAGCTGTACTGAATTCTTTGAGCATCGATTGTGCTGGGAGCATTGCATGTTGATGACAGGACTATGTAAACCATATTGACAATGATGCCTACATTTTATTACATAGCACAAGCCTTCTGTTGGAATCTTGTGAATAGGAGTGGGCATTTACATTGAGAAAACAGTTCTTAATCTGTAGTGAACTCTACCGTTACATGCCAGACTTGTTCTGTACAGCTCGATGGTGCCATGCCGAAGGCTGAATAATGTGTTTCGAAAGGACGGTACGTTGGGCATGTTGGTATTCCATACTGAAACCATTCACAGCGCGAGTCCGTGTATGTTTTCTGTGTAGTTGTCGTTTTTCATTGTGAATGGTTTCAGTATGGAATAATGTGTCACATGGTGCAAATAAACAGAAGCACCAGGATGCCACTGCCTAGTAGCTAGGAGTCTGATCAGCGTTCCCTGCACCATGTGGGTCTTCCAATGAAAAGGTTCAGTGCAGCTTGCGCTCAAGGTGCAAGATAATTGATGGCTGTGCTGCAATTTTTCTGAGGTGGTTGCAAGATCAAAATAAAAGCTTGTTTATATCTTTCAAGATGAAGCATAAACATATTCAATGTTAGCAGCATGCCCTCTTTAAAGAGAAGTGTCATTGAGAAAAAGGCTGTGCTTTAAGGTCGACTGAGGAAAGTGCCTAACAATGCGCTTGCAATGGGCAGCAGATGAGCCACTGTAGACATGACATAACAGCTCTACCTTCAAATGCAGCCAATAAGTGCCTCAGCTTTCTCATGAATGTACAGGAAAAGCTTTGCAACAAAGGTTTTATATCCCTTAATCGTTCCTGGGTAAGGATGAGATTTACTAAGCAAACGGAAACCTTTGGACAGAGAAATGTGAAAAAGCATTCATCATGTATTGTGAAGCTTAATTTGTCATTTCTGCCTTAGTCATTTGAGGATTGGTTTGTTGCAGATTTAGTGCGGAGACTGCTAAGGCTACTAAAAGGATATGCTGGACATCAGCTTCAGCTCCTTGCAACTTGCCTCACTGCAATTCAATCGGCAGTAGAAGTGTACCATGTGCAAAAGCAAAGGTAGCACCTGGCCAGGCTGTACTTCTGCTAGCTGCGACCGTTGTGTTTGTCACACATCAAGTCAATGTCTTGATCATGCATGTCGCCCACGCTTCAGCCAGGCCTAGAATTCAAAGTTTAGTGTACAAAAATTTGGAAACTCCAGCTCCTGTGCTGCCACCTGTGCAAATGCATGAAAAACGTTTTGCAGGCTTCATTATTTTTGCCTTGTAAAGTGAAAGAAGTCTTGACACTATTGTGGAGTTTTGTTTTGAGAGTACTGGCAGTATTTCAAATTTTTCCAGCTACTCTCACAATCTTTTTTACCAGCATTTAAGTTCTGATCTGCCTGAAAATTGATGGAATGTGAACTCAATGGAGCAAGGTGGCATGCCAATGATTTCTAAGGTAATACCAGTGCGTGGTCTTCAGCACTGGTATTTTTGGAAAATGTTTCTCTCCCACTGCTATCTTTCTTTTAGATGGTTTCGGGAATCTGCTGCTTGAGTACGTTGTTTCTCTTGCTGCTAGTAGAGCAGCATAAGCGCTAACCAGAATAGTCCATTTCTGCTGCTGTCTTCATCACTCGGGAAGAGATTTAGTTCTGCATAAGTGTGTCATACTGCGATTTCCTAGCTACCATATATGGTTTGAGTCATCACGGTCGTATCGCGAGAACACTGAAGGTTTTATGCATTGCTTGAAGTGGCTATCTAGGGGTGAGGCTAGTGTCATGGTCTAGATCATTGAGGAAGATGGGAGCAGTGATTCCACTATCTTACAATGTGTTTGGTGTGTCCAACCAACATCTCGGTTACTTGTGACACCTAGCTTTTCACAAGGCTCTCCTCCGCTTGCCTCCTGTCTTTTTCCCGACTCTATAAAAATGCTCTCTCCAGAGTGGTTGGGTGAGCAGATGGATATTGGGTTGTACAATTTTGGTTATACAGTAGAACCTCGCTGATACGTTCCCGTTTAGTACGATTACCCGGCTCCTACGTTCGCAATCGCGAAAAATAAACATAACCACATAGAGGAATGTGTTAATACGTTCCGGTTAATACGTTCCCAGATGATGTGATTATTCGGCAGCAACGTTCAGCATTGCGGTAAACTGCGGTCGTATGATACGTTCTGCAGCGAAAAATGATCATTCAGGTGTGCAAAAAGGCCACTCTCATGTGCACTCTCATGGCAGACGGCCGCCGCGCGGTTTCTCTGCAGTGCTCAATTCCCCCCACCCCTTCACGACTTCTGTGCATTGCTCGTTCGCCCGAAGTGACGAAGCGCGGCAGCAGCGGCGAGCGAATTGAAGTTTGCGCTACCTCGCTTCAAGGCGAACTACTAATGGTGAATTCCATTGGGAGAACAGGAGCACTCAGAAGCTCGCTGAAAGTGCTCGTTCCAGAGGCGACGTGTTTCAGTGGCCGAACAGGAGTGGGAGAGCCAGTGGTAGAACAAGAGCAGTTTCGCTGCGCCGAGAGCAGTCGGGAGCAGTCCGGAGTCCGGACTCCTCTCGCCTGAAAAACGGAGTACGAAGGAAGTCACGTGACTTGAACCGTCATATCCTCCTCATGTCGTTTTATTTTGCTTCAGCTGGCGCGCGCGGCGGCAATGGCGGCAGCCAAGCGTAGTTGTTTTGGCACCGCTGATTTTGACGTCGGTGATACGAGCGAGCTTCGCAGCGATTTAGCGACAGATCCTGGCATTTCTAGTCAGCCTAGATGCGCCGGATGCGCGGGGGACAGCGGCAGCAAAGCGTCTTCGCCTTGCTGAAGTGCTTGAGACGCTCGACGGTGACAGCAGCGAAAGCTGCCGGAGCTCAACTTCAGATTCAAGTTGCAGTTTCAGATGATCTTCGCAGGCGGAAACGTTGCACAAAAGTATGTAGTACGTGGCTGCAAACGGTGACAGCGTTACGCCCGACAGATCCCAGGACGATCACGCGTGTTTTGCCGTTCTCCTGCAGATAATGGTGGGACGTTGATTGCTTTAGTCACATGGTACATTTCTTCTCACACGTCGCCCTCCCACCTGCTCTCAGAATGCACGCCGTATTCCAGTGGCGGTTCGAGTGTCCCTGCTCTCACTGCGCTGCCACCCGACTCCGCACTGCGCGGCGCCCTGCTCTTCTCCCAATGGAATTCGCCATAAGCGGCGAAAACACGCGGAGCGCGCGCGGCGCTACGACTCGGCGAGATCGTAGCGGAGGTGGTGGCGGACGGGGCGCCTGAAGACGGCGGCGAGAACGCAGGCTTGCGCCCACCGGCTACCTTCGCCGAAGCCCTTGCGGGCTTGGAAGTCTTACAAAGCTTCTTTCGCACGAAAGACAAAGAACATGCGGACAAGGGTCTGCAATGTGTGACGCAACGACAGAAAATACAGCTGAATCTCGATAATTCAAACTCGAAGCGGCCCGAAAATTTGTTCGAAATAAAAGGACTTATTTTTGATGTATTTGTGGACCATAGCGCTACGTACGAACGGTGCTGAAATATCGCGGCGCGCAAGCACATAGAAAGCGAGAGCCGCGAAACTGCCCACGCCGGCCAACGCTCGCATCCCGATAGCGCCTCTTCCTCTTCACAACCACAATCTCTCTTTCTCTCTCGCATCCCGATAACGGCAGTGAACGAAACTCCCTCGTAGCTCCCTTCAAATGTCTCCGTGCACGCCCACCGCCGTGTTGGCGCCGCCGCTCCCGCCGGCCCGGCGCCAGCTTAGCCCACTCCCCGAAGTTTCCTTTTCTGCCGTTAAAGCGAGCGTTGGCCGGACTGGGCCTCCTCGTTGCTTCCTTCTGCGCCGCAGCGTTGGCCGAGACGTCGGCACATACACGCGTATTCCGGCGCGACTCAGAAACGGCGACCTTGCCATTTGAGAGTGAAATTTTCGCCGCGGTATTTTTTTCATTTTAAATGCGAAGCATTTCTTGCCGGCGGCTCTGTCCGTCCGTCCCGCGTCCTACACCCCCACAGAGCATGCGCGTCCCCTCCACCTCTCTCCTCTCCTATGGTCCCCCTTTCTCTCTAGGAATCCTGTACGGAGCGGCGCCCGCGTGCCGCACCCCCGCAGTGCATGCGCGTCCCCTCCCCCTCTCCTAAACTCCCCCCTTTCTCTCCTCTAGGAATACTCTACGGAGCGGCGCCCGCGTGCCACACCCCTACAACGCATGCGCGTCCCCTCCCCCTCTCCTCCTACGCTCCCCCCTTTCTCTCCTCTAGAAATCCGGAGCGGCGCGCTCAACAGGTGGTGCGACAGCTGCATACTCTGCTGGGGGGGCCACGGTAGTTCCGCGATATGAAAATGACGGATCGCGCGCGTCTCATTCTCTCACCTGTGCAGCGAGCGCCACGATGTGCGCTCGCGCCGCTGCCGCGAAACCATCTCCCGCTCAAGCTAACCATCTCCCCGCTTCTTCAACATCTTTATCTCCTTTTTCCCCTTCCCCTGACGCTGCGCCGTGCTCCCTATTGGGCAGCAGAAATAAGCGTCATTTTTTTTTCTTCAATAAAATCACTACTACTACTACTCCCCGCTGCTTCGCATCCACACATGGTTTCCTTTAGCGGGAGATGGAGTAATTTTTTATTTCTCCGCGCGGCGTTGAGGGGTCTCTCTAAGCTTTTGCTTTATGGCGGTGTCGGAGCAATGCCGGTCGGAAGCGCCGCCACGTGATTGGGCGTGCTGCTGAGAGCATTGTTGGTGCGCGGTTATGTTCGAATTACAGAGCGTTCTCGCCCATGGAATACACATAACTTTGACGGGACCACAGCGTCAGTTCGAATTAACGAGATTCGACTAACATGTTTTGCAAGAAATAAATGTTTTCTACCCTTGCACCTCAATATGGGCTTGTCAGCTTCAATTTTTACTGGATTCGGATCGTACGTTTTCCCGGATCGTGCGTTTATTTTTTGCATATTTTTTGAAAATGTATGAACGAGGTTCTACTGTATACTGGAAATTGTAAAACGCTGTGTAGGAAGTGTTTTACCGAGATAATTTTTCAAAGCGGTTCATCGTTGGAGGAGATAAGAAATTTCTTGCCGGCAGCTCTGTCCATTCGTCCCGCGTCCTACACCCCCACAGCGCATGCGCGTCCCCTCCACACCTCTCCTCTTCTACCCGTTACGATCACGCCAGGAGGCGAGCGTGACTGCCAAGAGAGACTGCCCCCCTCTGCCTCGACTAGCGTACGCAGGCGGTGTTGCTTTCCTGCTTTCTCCATACCGAAGCCAAGGGAGTGAGTCACGGTCACGTGACGAGCCGTGCCTTCTTTTTTTCCCCTTATATTTTGCTGCGAAACACATTTAAAGTGGCGGCATTTTGCATTGGATGATTAACTGAAGTCATGTGCCAGGGTTGGTGACGCTGCAGGCGGTGTGTCTTGCGAAGAGGCATTTGTGCATGTGACCTTGACTCTCGAGTGGAAGGGCGTGCGGCCTTCTGTTGGAAATTTCAACCGTTTTCACACCACGCAGCCATTTCATACTTTGTCTCAGGCTTTCGCAGTTAATGACAAACACGTTCTGGTCGGAGGCCTGAGCCCTCGGCAGACGAGGGGAATTGCTCTACCACATCGTCTACGATTAGTGTCTGCAGGGTAAAACAGGGTTGTTGCCGTGTTGGTTAAAATCGACGTATGGTGCTCAGCTGTTTGAGGTCTGTGAAATAATTTCCCATCTTCGGTTGTTCCCATCACTGGGGTCTCTATGAGTTCGCATGGAAAGAGTTTAACGCCCTCTTCCTTCTCGGCGGATGTCGCGATTTCGTGCTCAGCAGCAGAACGCCCAAGCCAGTGAGCCTTGTTTTTGTTTGTCTCGTTCACCGAATGCGGTTGTACTAAGGAAAATGTGCTTTCTTCCATGGAGTACTGTGCCAGCGCTACCGGCATCGGGGCAGCCCAGCGGGAGTCCAGTCGACTCTGGTTTGCCCAACTCTGCCCTGGCTGCTGCAGGGCACGGCTCTTCCTGCTACTCTGGCTGCTCTTGGGATGCTCACGCACTACCGCATGTTGCCAGAGAGACTCTGCGCATTGCTTTGTGCATGGCATGCATATGCATTTTTTTCAACATCTTAATAGCCTGTTTCTGTGCTCTCTGCATGGTGCTCCTGTTTTGTGCTCTCTGGCTGTGGTTCCTGTTTTGAGAAACTGCATGTGCAGTCAGGCTCTTCGCATCGTGTGCATACATCACTGTGTTGTGTGGCTTTTGATTGTGTACCCCCTGCTCTTACATTAAAGTTGCCCCGGAGCTGTTCCTATTTGCGTGCAGTTTATTGCATCTCGTTGCACCAAGAACACCTTTTGATACATTTTCTGGTGTGCGTCCGAATGCACGCATGTAAGACACTTTCAATGTAATGTCGACAAACATTGACATTCAGGCGCCTGTGGAAACAGTGTCGGTTTAGTGCACGAAGTTTCTTGCACGAATTACGAAAGGAAACTCTTGCCAGCGTCTACGGCGGCTCATCCAGCTAGGGAATGCCTTTGTCCTTCTGGCTTCAAACAGTGTTGTAATATTGCAAATCAATCGTTTTCAACCAACTATTTCGGCAACAATTCTCAATTATTGGAAACAACGCCACAAGCACGAAGATTAGGCAGATATTCTAACCTAACCCGTCATTCCCGTGGTGGCGGAGTAATCGCAGCGCCAGAGTTTGTAATTTTTGTAGGAAACTATCATAGTCATGTCATCGGTCACACTCGCCAGCTCCGTAGCAGACTGCATGCGAGGTGCCTTTGCTTTCCAGAGCGCCCGTCACGTGGGCACACATGTTCTACCTGATCGCGAGATATTTTGTACAGTACTTTTTTTTTTTTAAGAAGACGGAATTCAATGTTGCTGTTCATCAATCGAGGTTGCTTTTTTTTCTGCCAGATGTTAACTATTGTGTTCTTTGAATGTAGGTTTTGTGAGTCGTTGTGTTATTCTTTTTATTGTACATTTAGACTGCAAAGTGATGTCATTGTTTTACTGTAATTAAAAAAATCATTTCTCGTAATTAGTGTGTGTGTGTATTTTGTAATCCTCCACTTGATCAAACTCGTGTCATCGGCGACGGTCACATCCAGCGTCTTGAAGGTGGAAGGTGCATAGCACTCATTACGTTTTCGAAACAATGGTTTACTTGTGTACTGTGAAATGTTCATATGCTGCGGCCTAAAACTCGCGGCCACGATGCGAAAACGCGCTCGCATGCAGACGCGCAGTAGGTCGCTGCGAACCCGTGCGATCGCTGCATTGAGGCTTATTCTGTTAGGCTCCATGGTTATACGGACAGCACACCATAAGAACATATTTCACATAGCCTGCTCTCGGCGATTGCCTACCTTTCACGCAAGAAACTGGTTCGGGGGACTCCATCGTGGCGACCGCGCGCAATAGGCGTTCACTGTACCTATTCGGTAAAGAGATAGCGCGTGTAAACTATTCTGCGCTTTCTGTGTGCCCAAGATTATTATTTTACAGTAAGAAACTTCCCTCGTTTGGAGAGTACTTACAGAAATGGCCAGGAGGGCTCCCGCGTGTTTTTATTGAGCGCCGACAGCCAAACTTATGAGCGCGCCGCGTACTACGCATGCGAGGCGCTTCCGACAGATGGCGACTACTAAGTCCTCGCCCTCAATAGTTGGAGTGAGACTGTTCCACGGATGGTGTTTTCGCCTTCGGCATGCGGACGACGGAGCGTGCGCATGAGCAACATTGCATTCCCGCAGAGAGGGTATGGAGTGGTTATGTGGTCACTGGTGTATCTGTCCTGCATGTGCCGTTTCACTCAGATGCTGGGTGTACGAGTCGTCCAAAACATAGGAGACAAAGCTTAAACTGGGAGGCAATGCCGGGCGAATATTGCGTACTATATGTAAAAAAAAAAAAAAAAATAGACCCACAGCATTTTGCACTCGAACGTGTACGAACAGGATGATGAATTTTAGATTTTGCGTGCGCAAAGGGACCAAACCGCCAGGCTTGCAAAAGAATGCGAAACGGTACAAAAAAAAAAAAAAAATAGCCCCATACCTGTACAAAAGCACGCAAGTCTGTCGTGGCGCTTTCCGTATGCAAGGATCCCTTTGAGTACCCAGAGCCGTTTGCGTACGCGAAATTGAAACTCCCTAATTACTTTGAGATACGGGGTGATCATTTTAAAGTTTTCCGGAATTTTGAAAGATCGCCTGTTGCAGATATTTTAATTCTAGTCCGTGAACTGGATTGTTGAGTGAGGCGGACAATACTTGCATGAGAAATCGAAAGATATATTCAATAAATGAAAAAATTGCTAACTTCCTAATTACAGCACATTTTGCAATTTACGAATTGTAGCAGGTGAACTTGAAATGAATTTACAGAACGACTCAAGTTAGAGATGCGCCATAAAACTCCCCGCAAAAAATTGTACTGTTCCACTTACTTGAAGAGCCCCTCACCAGTCCACGTAGCAAATTTTGGTTATACGCTGGAAGTTGTTACGTGCCCTCTAGGGAGCGTTCTACCGCAAGAATTTTTCAAATTGGTTCATTAATAGCCGAGATACAAAAAAATTGCAGTTTCGCTCGAAAGGCGAATGATCGATTGCGATAGCAAATTTACTAGTAGAGCGCAATACGAAGCAAGCACAGTGGTTTAATGGGCCGTACAAGTTGTAAACATTCGCTTACTAAATAGACAAGCACGGTGTCACGCGCTCACAGGTAAACATGAACACCGCTCGATGACCGCGGAAACTCGCTGTGAAAACGCCGGAGTGAGAAAGCGCGCCAGCAGCAGATGGCAAATTGACCTTCGCGCTGTCTCGTCTCGCTTCGACGAGAACTAAACGTCGAGCGCACAGCGCATACGAAGCTACCGGCACTCGGCGCATGCACTTTGTCCCCATCGCAGATCGCTTTGAAGATGCCCGCGCGAGCTCGCACTGCGCCCAGATCGCTTTCAAGATACGGCGCCCGCGCGGTCGCGCTGTGAGCAGAGCCCGATGCAGCGCAATGCACCCCCCTCCCTCTTGCTGCCCGTCGCCTCGCCCCCGTGCATCGCGCGCGAGAGAAGAACGCGCGCTTCCGGCCTGCCTTCCTCCCTCGCGTGCGATACACTGGGCCGCGATTGCCGGTTTCCCCTCGTACGCTTTCACTCGCGCACACGGCGCGCGGCGACGATTTTATCGCAGTTGGACTTAATCAGAACCTGACGGCGACGGCAGAAATGAGCTTGGAGTGACCATATAATTGCAATCTCAATAATATTTACTGCTGCGAACCCATGATATCAGGAGGCGAGCATCACCGCCAACACAGACACTCTCGACTTGCCCCCATCTAGCCTCCGCAAGCGAAATTCCTTAAAATTTCTTCCCTGCGTTCTCCCATACCGGACCTGGAAGCTTGTGTGATGCACACGCCATGGGCCCCGCCTCCTTTTTTTTATTGCGATAGCAATCATATGGACACTTCAACCGGATTTCTGCCGTCGCCGTGAGGTTCCGTTTAAAGTCCAAAGGCGATAACATCGTCGCCGCGCGCCGTATGCGCGAGTGAAAGCGCGCGGGGGACGCGCTCTACACGGAGAGCGAACGCACGGCGGAAAGCAAACGCGACCGTCGCGCGAAAGGCCGTGGGGGTATGGGAGGGAGGGAGGGAGGCGGGGCGACGCTGTGCTGAGGCACCAAATGCGTATCCTGCAACCGGGCGCAAGGGGAACTGGCCACTCAATCTCCAACGCGAAAGCGGGAAGGCAGCGTGGGAGGGAGGGAGGGGGCAGCTTCTACTCTGCCTACAACTGGGCTTGTACTTTGCCGGCTTGTGGCGGTCGCCCGCACCGTCTCTCATCTCCACACGGCTCTGACCTTTGTATGCGCTGTGCATTCGCCGCTCAGTTTCCGTTTAAGCGATAGACCGCATGAACCTTCGCCCGCTGCGGCGGCTGCGCTTGCTGCCAGCGTTTTGGCGGTCGTCTGCGGTCATTCAGTGGGATCTATTCATGTTTGCTTGTGCGCGCTGACACCACGCTTGTTAATTCAGTTAGTAAGCGAATGTGTCCAAGTTTATGCAGCCGATAAAACTATCCCTACTCCGAATAGCTCTACTAATTTGCTATCGCTCTCTACTAATCTGCTATTGCTAACCGAGCGAATGAGCACAGCGAAGGATGAAAGATCGAGCACGGAGTGCAGCGGGGGATGCAAGGCTGCAATAGCGAAGAGAGCGCGGAGGAGGAGGGTGCAGCGGAACCATGAGGCGGAAAGCGGAGGAGGAGGGTAGGGCGAAAGTGTGAGGAGAAAAGCGTAGTGCCGCTACAGTGGCTATAGCCACTGTACCTGTGGATACGGCCTCCGGTCGTCAAGCTGCTACGCTCAAGCGATGTGGTCGGAGCCATGGTCGAGGAGGCAGCGCGAAAGAGAGGAGAAACGAGGAGGAGTGAAGGCGGAGGAGGCGAGTGTTGCTACTTTACGAAGTTTCAGAGGTTTTACTGTGAACCGCTACCACGCGTCACCCACGCGTCACCCACGCGCTGCCTCTCGCGATCTTCCGATTAGCGAGGCAGTTGCGCACCGTTCGCAATGTGCCAAGCCTCCAGTGCAAGCTAGGCTAATTTATATATATATATATATATATATATATATATATATATATATATATATTAGAGCGCAGCTCTTAGGCGCACGTTCCTGCGGCGAGCGTCGGCGTAACCGAGCGAACGAGCACAGCGAAAGATGAAAGCGAACACGGCGCGCAGCGGGGGAGGAAAAATTCAGTGCCTCTTGTCGCTGTCTTTCACTCGAACATATCGTCTTCGTGAATTCACTATATCGACGTCTCGACCTTTGCATTTGTGCGCAACTGTTTGCATACCTTTTGTGGACGGTGTAGTCCATAAAGAAACATTCAATGGCGTTAAAGTTTGATTTGCCCGAAGAGTAAACATTGCTTGAACTTACATGTTGCATTAGACGAAAATAAGGGCTATTGTGTGCATCGCATTTAGTTTTACTTAGCAATTAATAAAGCGTTTCCAGAAAGTTTTGCTTCGCACAAATATTCCAACCGCAATGGAGGAGTATAAATTTGTCGGCACTCATCTAGGAATCACAATATTTTAGGTGATAGTTATTGACGCCATACTTACACATATTATGCTCACAGCTCACCAGCGAAGCTGTGTATGTTGACTGACCGTTGCTCCGGTGAAACGTTCCAAGATTGCGGGATCGGGGCCACATGGACGGTTCGCATTCCTTCCCGCCTCGCTGTCCTGGCGGGCAGCACGCTTACGCTCGACGTCAGCGGACCGCTCATCGTCGGTGGTCTCCTTCCACCGCCGCCGCCGCGCCCATTCCCTTTTCTTTTCACGCCGTCGTTCTTGGTAGGCACGCTGTTCTTCAGACCGTACAACACACGGCCTACCCGTCTCACAGTCAGAGCAGAACTGAGGAAAGGAGCCTACGTAGAACATGACGTCAGGAGACAGAAGACACTCAGATTGGTAGGCACTAGCTTGAATACGCTGGTTGGCCGACGCGGGTCAAAGTGTAGCATCTGTTCTTATCAGCCTAATATCTGATACGGGTTGTATTTCGACCGAACATATTAAACTTATTTTTTGAAGTTTTTGAGTGCTTGAAGCCTGCTTCACCTCCGCCGCTGGTCGGCCCGGTATTGCACTATCTTCGGAATCGGCCCATGGTTTTTGGTCTACAGACATCGATCCGCTGGAAACTAGCCATATACAGCTTTGGTGTAGAAAGCGGAGAGAGCGAAGAGGCGTGAGGATAAAAGTGGAGAGGAGGGTGCAGCGGAATCATGAGGCGGAAAGCGAAGGAGAGTATAGTGAAATGGTGAGGAGGAACTTGGAGTGCAGGCGGCCAGCGCGGCAATAGCGCGAGCATGGGCTTCGGACCCACTGCGCATGCGCTACATCGCCGGCGGCGCCGCCGCCGCTAGAGAATGCGCTCCGCGCGAACCACGCGTTCCCGTACTCATGCTTTCTTTCTCAACAATGAGCGACGCAACCTGTGGAAATGCTTCGTCTGCCGCTGCCGCTAAACGAGCTGCCCGAGCTCAGCCCCGCCGCCGATTAGACCCTGTCGTTCAGAATCAAATTCTTTGCCACAATATATCGCGAATTGACCATTTGCAGAAATATTATGCGCATGCGCGAAAAAATGTATTTTCCAACCAAAGGTGCTTATCTGGACGTTCCGCTAATTTTAAGAAACGGATTGAGTCGTCGTAGATAGGCGCTGACGCGCTTTTTTTTTTTTCTTTTTACCTTGAGACAGCATAAGGATTAAGCGACTGACCAGGGGTGAAGAGCGCGTGTTCTATAGGCCGCGCTATCGCTATCTCGTGAACCGCAAGTGACTTTGCCCAACTCAGCTGGCCGAGAAGCTGTCAAATATCAGCGATAGGGAAGGTGGGGATATGACTTGTTTTCCAACCAAATTTTGTAGTTCGGTCATTGCACAGTAGAGAGCGCGCAGAATTTCGCAAGTCGTCAATTCAAAACACCTAAAGAGCTGCGCTCAAAATTCGCATTAGGGAGCATGGTGATCGTCAGTGAATTTTTTTATTTCTCGCTCTTTTGCTGCGCGGCGCGCTTCCGCTGACGGTCTCGCGCGCGAGCTGTAGCGTTTGTTCTCGTTTCGCGGAGCGAAAGATTTTGCGCGCTGTGTACGAGAACACCTGACTAGCGGTATAAGTCAGTGCTACACGAGCACTGAGGCAGACGCAAGCAGATCATAGAGCATGATCGCGCACTGGAACACGGTGGAAAATGACATAGTTTCGTTCCCTACGCGCGTGACTGCACGACATAGGAACAAGCAGACGAAACGGGAGTACATATCTCTTGCTACGGTACGAAGTAAAACAAAAACACGCAGGCATTCGGTACTTATTATTACTTCTCTAAACTTTAATTCGTCCACTGAAGCAACAGATTAAACAAATAACTGACGTTGTCTTGAATAATTATCGAAGTCGCGTGTCACTATGAGTGACGTCACAACACGGCCATGTACAGAGCCACTATAGCATAAGCGCGCAGAAAGAGCATTTAATGTCACTTTTTCATTGAAAAGTCTAGACAGCCTAGAAAAAATCATCAAAGCTGGTTTTTTGATAAGAGAAAAAAAAAAAATTGGAACAGCATGGTTTCCACGACCGTGCACATCGCTCTACACATCTTCACAGCAGTTCACCAACGGCATTAAGATAGACAAGGTCCGCGCTGCTTCACTTCACAAGGCCCGTGCAGTAAATGAAAAGAGGTAAAATGACGCAGTTGGAATGAAATAATCATCTCGAGAGTCATAAATTAGCGCAACAGCAAAAGCGGTAACAGCCAGACTGCATCAAGAGTATGGTTTTAGTATAATTATTTTTCTTTTGCGATAACAAATATTTTTGTAGAAACCGAAAGAATTAGGATTCTTTTTACAATAGAAATAACAAAGAAAGAAATTTGAACTGAGTTTTTTTTTTTAAATTTTGATTGCTAAGGTCATTATGTGCCAGTTCGTCGTCAGTTGAGCATCCCACACAATGCATTGGATCTAGTCAGAGTGGCCGCGTGTGCTCCAAGGCCCAACCTAGGTGAACGGGCCCGGCCCGGGGCGTGGCTTTAAGCCAGAGCTCGGCCCAGGCCTGAGGGCATAAGGTACGGACCCGTGCAGTGCTCTAGTCTCAAGGGCGGTGGCCGCGACAAAAGAGATGTAAGTGTAGCCATCGGTTCCTATATGGGAGACCTCTTCCATTGCCTAGATGCTCTTCCCGTGACATGCTCCGCGTTCTTCGCAAGCCGTAGGAGCATCCGAGCCCACGATGGCACCGGTATAATCGGGCTGAGTTGCTCAGTGGCGGCACCGTTGGGCTCAGAAACGTGCAGTCCGCGGTTCGATTCGCGGTTCGTTAGAGCTTCGAATCAGGCCTCGTTAGAGAGAACGCACACCTACGCACACCTCGTAATGATCTTTTGTGTATACGTAAATAAAACCAGGGAAGCGCTGTCGTTGCCCTTCGAAAGAGCTTTAGCACGAACACCAATTAAGCCGTATCGGCACCCTGACACACCTCGCATTTATGTCTAAGCCTGAATACACGCAGCGCGCTCCTCCGGGTTTTAGAAACTCAGTTAGATGGGGGAAAATGGCCAACCGCCTCATAACGCTCTACCTTCCCGGTATGCCACTTTGTCAAACACACCAGCCCGTCTGCTTTCCAGCTGCATACCGCGTGCTAACCTCAGTAGTCATCGGTTAGTCTCGGTTCCTGCACTGGGGAAGTGTTATTTAACTCAGATGAGCAGTAATTGTATTAC
Source organism: Dermacentor silvarum (assembly GCF_013339745.2). Classification (NCBI taxonomy): domain Eukaryota; kingdom Metazoa; phylum Arthropoda; class Arachnida; order Ixodida; family Ixodidae; genus Dermacentor; species Dermacentor silvarum. Next base: position 19,691,579 of record NC_051154.1, on the reverse strand, counting down.
TGAGAATCAACCAATAGCTGTTGTGGGCTCCGCTGCTTGCGATGACGTTGCATCACGACATTGCGACGGAGAGAGCAAGCGATTTTTCACTGCTTTTGACACGATATTGGTAATTCACGGGTGCATGCAGTGCAATAATATTTGGCTCACATGTTCACAAAAGCTTCGTTAACATATCGGCAACGTTTTCTTACCGTGTTCAAAAAGTGTTTCAGGGAGTTGTGGTATCGATCGGCATCGTGACTAAGAAGGCGAGCTGTGGGATGATCCGATACGTCTGTGACGGGATCAGGTGGCTGTTCCACGACGGTCGGCCTATGATCTCCCGCGTTCGTCTTGGTGATGACAAACTCGGTCGTTGTCGCGATTTTGCGATTGACTTCGATGATCCGAGGTTGTGCACGGACCTGTAGGTCTCCATATAACAGCAAATGCCGGGAGCCTTTGTGCCCCTCTTCAGGTATGGGATGCTAAACACAACTAAGAAGTGTCGGAGATGATGAAGCTGCTGCGGGTTTCTTGCAGCAGTGAGGTGTCTGGCTTGGTCAAAAAGATTATGTTGAAGGAAATGGTTCTTCATGTTCATTGCATACCGAGGGTGTCGACTCCAGCAAGTTTGATGCATTCAGGTAGTATACAAGCGTTTACTTGTCAGCTGTCTACGTACTGCTCCTAAAATTTCACGTACTACGTGACGCCATCGGCCAAAAAGGATGTTCCACACCCACCAGTAGCTGGCTAACACTCCCGGGGTAAGATCTTGTACACATAACAAATGCCCAAGAATGTGGCCGTCGGAACGGCCACTGCCGTAGCGCAGCGCACGCTTAATGCAGAGCTTCTGGGTTTGGCTCCCACCGACGGAAAGTTCTTTTGTCCACTTTCATTTACTATTCATTTATGATTTCTACAATTCAATCAAAACTAGAAGTACTTTCTCCTATGCTTTCTTTGGCTTCATTATCTGTTAGCTTCATATGGTTGTTGTGACTAATAAAGAACCGGGGCTCCTCGGTTCCCCTTCTCGTATGTTGAAGGAGGTGTTTTCAGTTGAGCTCATTACATTTTCACTGCCAAGATGGGTGAGGTGAGTGCCAGCGAGCATGCATGCATAGCACTAACCTTAGTGCTAGCCGGATATTCCTCTCTGGTTAACCTCCCTGCCTTTTTCACGATTCCTCTCGCTCTTGACCGCCTCACCGCTTTGTTGCGACATCGGCGGCGCTTTGTAAACGCTTGGGCACATGAATGCAGAGCGTACAACGTAAAGGACTCGACACCAGAAAAAACAAAACAAAACAAAAGTAGGTAATTCGATTTACCCACGAATGGAGTTTTAGCGCATGACGTTGTCGCTCAAACCAACGTCAAACCTTCATTTCGTGTTTGCTTCCCTTGGCTCCACTGGTGCTTTCTTTTTTTTTTCTTCAGAACTCTATCTTACACTTCTAATATTCGAAAGTTGCTGCACCAATATTAAGGTTATATATATATATATATATATATATATATTAGTGAAGTAAAGAATAACAGGAGCCGGCGCAGAAGTAGTTCAATAAAATAGAAGCACGTAGGAAAAACATAACAGGACTATACAGGGTGTTTCAGCGAACACGTTCAAAATTTATTTAAGGTTGCCTGTGGCAGATTGCCCAATTCTAGTTAATGCGCTGGTCTACGCGAAGAGGCGGACATTACTTATACAAAAATTAAATGCATAATCGACTAATTAACAAAAATTCACTAATTGCGTTTTTAACTAATTACGTGATGGCCCATATTGCAATTTACAAATTGTAGCCGTGGAGTTCGCAAGGCGGATCCACTTAGAATTAATTCTCAGGATGACACCAGTTTCGAGATAATAATTCCCGAAGCTTGAGGAGAAATGCATTGGCGTTCCAGTTAATTTTGTGCTTCAATGCATAAAGCGACGTTTTGTTAAGAACCTAACTGGAACGCCAATGCATTTCTCTGCAAAGTTCGGGAATTAATATCTCGAAACTGGTGTCATTCTGATAATTAATTCTAAGTGCATCCGCCTTGCGAACTCCACGGCTACAATTTGTAAATTGTAATATGAGCCATCAGGTAATTAGTTAAAGCTTAATTCGTGAAATTCTGTTAATTAGTCGATTATGCATGTCAATTTCTTGTGCAAGTAATGTCCGCCTCTTCGAGTAGACCAGCTCATGAAGAAGAATTGTGCTATCTGCCTTAGGCAACATTTAAGAATTTTTGAAAGTGTTCGCTGAAACACCCTGTATATATAATATATATAACCTTAATTTGCTCGTATATAAAATAATATATACAATAAGGTATATCCATATACAGGGTGTTTTTTTTTAGCTGCACCAAATTTTTAAAATTAGAAAAATGTAAATCTTGGTCACGTTATGTTTACCATTCGAGTGTACGTATTGGCGGCCTCTAGATACAGAGCAATTTCCGCACTTACGTGCGTAATTAGCGAAGTTACGCTAATTAACTTTCTATTTATCAACAATAGGTGGCTATAGCAAATGAGTACTTTGGGGCCCGTCCTCGACACTACCTAGCCCAACGATCAAATTTTGAATAGCGGAGTTCGTGTGGGAGCTACGCGAACAATTGGTTACCCTTGCCAGGCTGCTTGAAACTGAAACTGGCCGCAAAAAGAGCGTCTGTGTCGTCGATGTCGCCGCCCCCCAGCCTTTCGTCACGTCTTCGACGTCACCGCTGGTCCGGCCCAACGAGCAGCTTAAAGCGTTATCTCCTTGCCACGGCGTAAGATATATACTGTTTAGGTGGGGATACTTCTCGGCTTGCTTGCTAGACGCGATCGACCAGATAAAGTAGCACGGGCGCGCGTCTATCGGGGCAGTGACGGCAGCGAATACCTATCGGCGGAACGACGCAACTTCAGTTAGAACGCACGCGAGAACGTGCGCCGACAAGGAACGCGCGCATGCCCTCTCCCCGGTGACCTACTTTCGTGCGTCACTCAATCATTTCGGATTTCTCGCGAACCACCGGTTGCTATAACAACGGGAGATTAAACCAATAAAAAGCTTTCTGTGTTGAAGTTGCGTCGTACTGCCGATAGGTATCCGCTGCCGTCACCGGGCCGATCGGCGCGCGCCTTTGCTACTTTATCTGGTCGATCGAGTCTGGCGAGTGTCCTCACCTAAAGAGTATATATCTTACACCGTGCTCCTTGCTGTTTGCGGCGTTGGCCTAACGCTTCAATGCCGGCGGGCCGCCAAATTTACTTCGTCATTCCGTCGGGCGTGGCCACGTTGCGCTGTAGCGCGAACCCCGCTCCTTGGGTTTTTAGATACTATACAGGCACGGCGTCATATCAGTCTGTAGCGTCGACGGCGAACGCTGCAGATAGCAAAGAGATAACGCAAGCTGCTCGCGGGCCGGACCGGCGCCTACCTCGGAGACGTGACGAAAGGTAGGGGGGGGGGGGGCGGCAACACCGACGACAACGACGCTCTTTTTGCGGCCAGTTTCGGTGTCAAGGAGCCTGCCAGGGGGAACTAATTGGTCGCTTAGCTCTCACATGAACTCCGCTATTGAAAATTTGATCGTTGGGATAGGTAGTGTCGAGGACGGGCCCCAAAGTACTCATTTGCTGTAGTCACCTATTGTTGATAATTAGAAAATTAATTAGCGTAACTTTGTTAATTACGCACGTAAGGGCGGAACTTGCTCTGTATCTAGAGGCCGCCAATCGGTGCACTCGAATGGTAAAGATAACGTGAACAAGATATATATTTTTCTAATTTTAAAAATTTGGTGCAGCTAAAAAAAAAAAAGAAAAAAAGAAAACACCCTGTATATGGCCTTTTTATAAGGCCATTCCGTGCCTCTCATACAGAATAGCAAGTAGACGTGGACAAAGCTCTCTGCATTTCAATGAAGGCTTTTACCGCGCTGTCTCGTTCCGGGCAGGCTCCGCGGGGCTTTTGATGTGAATTGCGACGTGCTTGGGGAATCTCCAACACAGCGAGGGGCACCAAATGGAGAGGCCGGATGACTGAGTGCCATTTCACGGGGTATGGGCACGGCGCGCCTTGGAACGAGCAATTCTTCATTTCCAATCACTGCAATTAGAAAGAGAACACTAAAAAGGCAGCGCGTGTTTGCGCGCTGCTTACAATGGATTACTTCCAACTTGCCAGATTCATCATCCTTCTAAAAAGAAACGCTCACTAATTTAGATTTCGGACTCGGGAGATCTTTGTGATGTCAGTGCAGACGCCAAACCGCGACACTAAACTCGTAGACGGCCGCTACATCGAGCAAGAACACAATCCAATATCTAATTGGTTTAGTCACTCAAGTGAACAGACCTGAAGCTCACAGTATACAACAATGCGCCTTTTTCTTTTTCAATGAAAAAGAGTTCCTCGGCTCTTCTCGGCATAAATTGTTCCGCGTCAGCGCATGCAGTGCCTTACAAATGTGGCAAAACGTAATTTGGTCGTACCTTCAAAGAATTGAGCCTAAGTAAAGAGCGCAGACGCCCTGCATTTGGCTTAAAACAATAGTATTAATACTAATAATAAAGAAGCAAGAATAAAAGGACCGAGAGGCCTACAGCTGTCTTCTGCCTCTCAATCAATCACATTCTTCTAAAAGACACTGTAAGCAAACACCGCTTCCCACGGCTTCGATTAGTTTAACATTGGCACTCTAATTTGAATCTTATATCGCAATCGTGATTTCAAATAGCGTAGTGTCAGAACAGCGCACCGAATATAGAAGGAAAGGTTCGTAGCTCCATAGTTCTACATATTGGTTGTTTACATTCTTCTTGTTAAACAGCGCGAAACGCGATAAAGAACGGCAAGAAAGTTGGAATGAAGAGAAGCGCTGACTTCCAACTAGTTTTTGTTTGTCAAAAGAAGTTATAACGGCCAATGTGCTGAAATCGGCGGCGAGGTCAAGAGTAGAAAAAGGCAGAGGAAGGGCTTTTCGGGCAACGAAGAGGTCGGACGGCGTGAAGAAGACCGTTCCATCGGAGATAGCACCGCATGAGACTGGTACGAGCACTGACGAGCAGGGTGATATATTGGTTCCACCCTCGACGACAAGTTCAGTGGAAGAATGAGGATCAATGAAGGCGAGATCATTGAGTTGGGTGAATTCAACCTCAGCGCGAGCGCAATCAGAGAGTTGTGGCAAGAGAGAAAATCTCATCCTGGAATAATTGCGCGGGAGCACGATCAGAGAACTGCGAGAGTCTTGAATCGTCACTAGGGCTGTACACGCTGCGATTGGTTCGATGGGTTGAGCGCTTGTAGTCCGAAGTCACTAAAGCCCCTATATATAAAAAGTAACGCCATTCTTAGATCTTGCCGCCACCGCGCTCACCCCGGCGTTTCCTCCTCGCCGCCTCCAGTCGCCCCAGCCTCCTCCGCTCCCCCATTGGCCAATCCGTGTCACGTGGAAGCACGCTTGCGCTTTTGTATATATTTTTTTTCTTTCCTGCGTGCTCCCACCGCCATTCTCGGGCCTGTGCGACGAAAGTGCTGTATGCACAAACTGATCAAACGTGTTAGGGATAAGAACTTCGTTGTGATGGCATGCTGCTGCGCCTTAAGTTGCCGCAACCGACAAGGAGAGGGCAAAAGGCTTTTTTTTTTTTAACCATCCGGCGAGCGCAAACGCTTGCTGCACACTTGGCATTTGCGCCGTCTCGCATCGTCGCGTTGCTACATCCAAAACGGCATTATTAAGGCCGGTTACTGACTGATAAAGCAAAATCGCGCCTCAAAAACTGCTCCGCAGGGCGCGATCGAAGTTTTCCGCGGATTTCCTCTGGTAGCGCGTTAGCTGTCGTCTGCCACGGCAGGCCCGACGTAGGCGGCGCCACTGTCGATATCGCGCCTCGATCGCGCTGGCCGTGCCGAGCGCGACAGCGGAACGGAGGAGGAGCGAAGTGGCTGGCGCTACTTTTATTGCGATAGCAATTATATGGACACTTAAACCGGATTTCTGCCGTCGGCGTCGCCGTCGCCGTGAGGTTCCGTATAGATAAAATCTTCGCCGCGCGCCGTATGCCCGAGCGGAAGCGTGCGGGGACGCGTGCTATCACGGAGAGCGAAGGCACTCAATCTCCCACGGGCAAGCAAGGAAGCGGGAAGCCAGCGCCGGAGGGAGCGGGGGCGCACTTCTACTCTGCCAACAACCGCGCTCGTCGCTCGCCCGCACCGTCTCTTATCTCCACACGGCTCTGACCTTTGTATGCGCTGTGCATTCGCCGCTCAGTTTCCGTTGAAGCGATAGACCGCACGTACCTCCGCCCGCTGCGGCGTATGCGCTTGCTGCCAGCGTTTTGACAGTGGTCTGCAGTCATTCAGTGTGATCTATTCATGTTTGTTTGTGCGCGCTCACACCACGCTCGTTCATTCAGTTAGTAATAGTCGGGCCACATTTTCCAACGCACGCTACACATGCAATGCTGCCCGGATCGGCAGTGCAGCGCTACAGGTGTGTCCCTTCGCACGCGCTGCCCACGGGAAGCGCTTCTCATCAACACCACCGTTTCACACGCGCCTTCTCGTGGTCATCGAGTCTCTCTTCATGTCGGTCTACTTACGCCGCAGCACTCCTGCTTACTCAATCAGCTCATGTTTACTACAATTCATATTGCTACCAATTAGCCGCTCACCTTACTTCGTATGACATTGCTGTGTTGCTATCGCATTCATTGCTTCGCCCTTAGGGCGAAACTGTGACATTTTTTATATATAGGGGCTTTAGAAGTCACAATCCAGAAAGAGGCGTCGTGACCTTACGAAATGATCGGCAAAATCTGGCATCCATAACGGAAACAGCTTCGCCGGTATCAACAAGAGCAACTGTAGCGACACCTTCGACAAACACGTCAATAGCATGAGCAGGTAAGGAACGAGGACTTGGAAATTTCTAAACTTGCGCAGTTCTTGCCTCGGAAACAACGTCTAGTTACCCTCGTCTTTAGATACGGGCCGCCGACGCATCGGTGAAAGCAATCGGCGACACGGGGATGACGGGCGGCAATGGTTGAAGCGAGGGCGGTCAGTCTGAGTACGAGTTGGCGGTGAGTCGGATGCAATGTAGTGTGCATTGGACTCGAACGGATGACGAGGCGATCATTGTCAATTGTTTGCATACGGCGGCAGAACCTTGCCACTTGTCCGGGATACCCACATACAAAGCATATAGGCCGATTGTCGTGCACGGGTTGGCAACACGAGGGCCGATCCCAGGAGACGGGAGGAGGGGGACGGCGCACGGGCTGCTGAAAAGGTGGAATCGGCATTTGGCTTGAAGTGGCAGCTACCGCAGGATGGATGGATGAATGAGGCTGAACCCTTTCAATCGGGCGGTGGCACACGCCACCTAGCCGTGACTATTAACATATTTTGTACTTTGTGGAGGGTGCAATCTCACCCTTGCCTTGATTTTAGCCACCAATCAGATAACCTCCGTTTGGTTATTTCTGCCCGCTTAAAGTCTATTTTGCCTCCAATGTCCCTAAACCCCAATGCTTTGAAAAAATCAGCCCTGTTGCTTTGCACTGTAGGGTTAAGGCCTTTACAGAAAAGTATGAGGTGTTCATCCGTTTCCTCTTCCTCTCCACACGCACCCCACGTGTCTCTACCTCGGTACTTGACTCAGTACATCTTAGTCCGCAATACTCCCGTCCTGGCTTCAAACAACAAAGAGCTTCCCCTAGAATTATCGTAGATATTTTCTTTGGCAATTTCTTGCTTGAAAGTTCTGTATGTTCCCAGTGCTGATTTCGGCTGCATCCCTGTTTTCCACAGACCCCTCCCTGTTTCTTTAACCTTTTTCTTAACCGCTGTTTCCTGGTTTGCACCCCTCCTGCAGTCCAAATATTTGATTGACAATTTTCTGGTTAGCTTCCTCCATTTTGTGTCAACATTCCTCATGTACAAATAACTGAAAACTCTCCTTGCCCACCGCTTTTCCGCCATTTCTCTCAATCGCTCCTCAAATTCTATCTTGCTGCTAGCTCCCCTGCCCTCGAATGACGCCCATCTCATGTCACCCTGTACCCCCTGATTTGGTGTATTTCCGTGTGCTCCCAGAGCCAGTCTACTTACCCCTCGCTGCTTAACTTCCAACCTTGCTCGAACCTCTGATCTCATGCACAGGACCGCATTGCCGAAAGTCAAACTAGGGACCATCACCCCTTTCCAAATCATCACTCCTTTCCAATATATATATATATATATATATATATATATATATATATATAGATGCGTTGAATCGCAGGATAAGGCAGTAAAAGAAGTAGAAGCCTAGATGCACGTTGGAAAAATAACGGGACCTTACTGACGTTCCAGCCGCGGGACCTGCCTTCGTCGTAGTTATATATTGTGATGAAGACGTACAACATGCTCTGCAGATGATGCACACCACCAACAGTAGCAGCATCGTGATCGCTCCGCAAAAGACGACGCCGAAGTTACGGCTAAGAGTGCTGCTCGACATAACTGTTTAGCCGCCAGTTCTGTGCCAGTATATCCGAAGGATCTACATCTACGCCTGTATCAATAAACCTCATTTCAATTGGTGGAGGTGCGGGGTACGACCTGCCAAGCTTCCATCCTGGAACTCCGCACCCGTACGCTTCGTCCCGCTATGCCCGAAAACGCAACCACGCCCCCACAGTCCACGGCCCCGCCATCTACGGCCCTGCCAACTACGGCCCTGCCAACTACGACCCTGCCATCTACGGCCCCGCCGTCCACGGCCCCTCCGTCCACGCCCCCTCCACCCGTCATCTGCTCCGGGGTGCCTTACCTGAGGGATCCGGTGGTCTTCAGCGGCACCGACGATAGTGATGTGGAGGATTGGCTATCGACTAACGATAGGATAAGCGTCCACAACCGATGGGATGACACCGCTAAACTGAACAATGTCCTCTTCTACTTTTCAAATGTGGCTCATCTGTGGTTTAAAAACCACGAGAAAGATTTTTCCACCTGGTCTGCATTCAAGGCCGCCCTCATAGATGTGTTCGGAGGCCCCGCCGTGCGCCAGTTGCGCGCTGAACAGCGTTTGCGCCAGCGCGCTCAGCAGCCGGGCGAGTCGTTCACAAGCTACATTGAGGACGTTCTCGACCTCTCAAAGCGCGTCAATGCCTCGATGCCCGAATCTGACAGAATCAAGCACATCATGAAAGGCATTGACGATGACGTCTGTCGGATGCTGCTTGCAAAAAAAAAAAACCCCGACCAGCGTAGCGGAACTCATCAAACTGTGTCAGAGCGACGACGAACTCCGGAAACAGCGGGCCTTGGCTCATCGCCTGGTTCCCAACGACGACAGCCTCGCAGGCCTTGCCGTCCACTCGGACCAGTCAGCACTGCTGCCACAGCTCCAGGCGTTCATACGCGAGGAAGTAGCTCGGCTGCTCTCACTGTGCAGTTTGCTCAGCAACAGCCCCAGCCACGTCCTGCTCCTTACCTGTCACACGCTATTCGGCAGGCGATAGAAGCAGAAATTGCCGACGCTGTGCCAGTGTCCCCTCAGTCGCATCCGGTAGCTGCTCCTCTCACGTACGCCGACGTCGTCGCACGGCCTCGAACGCACCCTGCTTTCACACCGCGTCAACCACTGCACGCGCAGACTCCACCCCGCGCCCCTTGCGCTGGCCCCATGGCCGCAAACCCTTGGCGTACTCCTGACGACAAACCAATTTGCTTTGCCTATGGCCGCCCCGGACATATCGCTCACTGCTGTCGCCGCCGCATGCCGTTGGCCGTCTAATATGGCTATGAACCAACGACTCGCTATGCCGACCAGCCACCGCTCCGCTACACTCCAGGATCACTTCCAAGAGCTCTTGATCGTCATGCGTCCTTCGACCGACGCTCTCCGTCACCACGTCCGCTCTCTCTCTCTCTCTAATGCGTCGTCGTCCTATGCCTTCAGAAGAGAAAAACTAAACGCCGCAGTTCATGAGGCAAGAACTGCGTCGCCGTCACAGCGTCCAAGTCCTCACAATTCTCCGTCGAATGTACACTTGCTGTTTCTGTTGAGGGAGTATCAACTCTTGCACTTGTGGACACTGGTGCCGCCGTTTGTGTTAGAAATGAAAGACACTGTCGCTCCATCCGGAAAGTGACGACGCCAGTTGCTGGTGTAGCCCTCCGTACTGCAACAGCGCAGCATGTTCATCCGTTAGCAGCTTGTACGGCCCGAGTTGTAATTGAGGACATGATGTACATTATTGAGTTCATTGTGCTGCCATCCTACTCTCACGACACAAAGCCATCATCGACTGCGAGCGGGCCGAAGTCGAACTTTCTCCTTTGTGCGATCTCCATTCAGACGATTCTCCCGAACATCCCCCTAAATTAGTCGTCGCTGAGGAGACCGACATTCCTCCGCACGCCTCTGTTGTTTTGCCTGTGTCCTGTGGAAGCATCTCTGACGCCACTGTTTTGTTCGCTCCTTCTGAGACATTCATCGCAAAAAAAAAAAAAAAAAAACTACTGCTTCCCTTCGCGACCTCGATTTTTCGACTGGTTTGAGCCATATTTTCGTATGCAACCTTTTGTCCGCTCCGCTCACATTGCTCCGTGGCCAGTGTCTCGGCCATGTCCAAGCCATTCAGTCCCTGCACATCGTCGACGTGCCAGATGCTACTTCTCACGACGACCTTACTGACATCGGCGCTCTTTCTGCTACCGACAAGTTTTGCACCGACATCTTTAACCCACCCATCGCTGACGGCCTTACACCAGAACAGCGTTCAGAGCTTATCGCCGTCCTGTACCATTTTCGTTCTTTCGACGCTATTCAGCCTTCCTTTGAACCCACGTCAATTGTCACGCACCACATCGACACGGGCTCCCATTCACCACTGCGGCAACAACCATACCGTGTGTCTCCTACGGAGCGCCGTGTGATTAGTGAGCATGTCGACGACATGCTTCGCCGCAACATTGTTCAGCCCTCTCACAGTCCGTGGGCCTCGCCGGTCGTTCTCGTTAAGAAGAAGGATGACTCTATTCGCTTCTGTGTTGACTTTCGCCGCCTAAATAAGATCGCTCGCAAAGACGTGTACCCTCTACCGAGAATAGATGATTTCCTTGACTGTTTACAGGGGTCTGAATTCTTCTCTTCACTCGACTTGCGCTCAGGGTATTGGCAGGTTCCCATGGCCGCCGCTGACAAGCCCAAAACTGCATTTGTTACCCCTGATGGACTTTATGTGTTCAACGTGGTGCCCTTCGGCCTCTGTAATGCCCCCGCAACGTTCGAGCGAATGATGGACACTGTTTTGCGTGGCTTGAAATGGCAAACGTGTCTGTGTTACCTCGACGATATTGTCGTCTTCGCTCCGGATTTTACGACACATCTTCACCGCCTCAGGTGCGTTCTGACGTGTCTTACCAACGCTGGGCTCAACTTATCTCAAAAAATGCCACTTTGCCGCTCGAAAGTTAACCATTCTTGGCCACGTCGTGTCTAAGCATGGCGTCCAACCTGATCCCGCGAAATTGCGTGCCGTTACTGACTTTCCCAGACTAACAAATCTCAAAGAACTTCGCAGTTTCGTCGGCTTATGTTCGTACTTTCGACGTTTCATTCGCAACTTCGCGTCTATAACACGCTCTCTGACACAGCTTATGGGTAGCTCCGGCGACCTGTCATCATGGTCTTCAGCCTGCGACGAGGCGTTCACTACTTTACGACGTCTCCTCGCTTCACCTCCTATTCTGCGTCACTTCGATCCTGCAGCTTCGACGGAGGTACACTCAGACGCCAGCGGAATAGGTCTCGGCGCCGTGCTAGCACAACGAAAACCCGGGCATCCTGAATACGTTGTTGCTTATGCCAGCCGTACCCTCACCAAAACGGAGACCAACTATATTGTGACTGAAAAGGAATGCTTAGCCATCGTATGGGCCCTTAGCAAGTTCCGCCCTTACTTGTACGGCCGCCCGTTTGACGTCGTCACAGATCATCACGCCCTTTGTTGGCTATCAAATTTGAAAGACCCATGTGGCCGCCTTGCCCGATGGGCTCTTCGACTTCAAGAGTTTGACATCAACGCCGTCTACCGCTCTGGCCGCAAGCACTCGGATGCTGATGCTCTGTCACGGTCTCCTCTGCCTACCGACCTTAGTTGCCTGTCAACACTAACACCCATCATCTCGCCTCTCACCATCGATAGAATTGCTTCAGATCAGCGCCACGACCCCTGGATAGCGGCCCTCCTCGACCTACTTTCTGACACGCCCACGCTGCCAGCCTCTCGCGCACTCCGCCGCCAAGCTGTTCACTTCACCATTCGCGACGACCTTCTGCACCGACGCAACTACGCATCTGACGGCCGCAAATGGCTACTCGTCATACCGTGCAGCCTGCGCTCCACTATCGGCGCATACTTTCATGTTGACCCGCAGTGCGCCCACGCTGGAGTCTTTAAAACATATGAACGACTTTGTCAGCGCTACTACTGGCGAGGAATGTTTACATACGTCCGCAAATCCGTTCGCTCATGTACGGACTGCTAACGTCGGAAATCTGCGCCTTGCCGTTCAGCTGGAGCTTTGCAGCCCCTTCCCTGTCCCGCCCGACCATTTGATCGAGTGGGCATTGATCTCTATGGTCCGCTTCCTATGACACCCGCCGGTAACCGCTGGATCATCGTCGCCGTCGACCATCTTACGCGACATGCTGAAACTGCGGCACTACCTGCCGCCACGGTGCGCGACGTCGCCTCCTTTCTGCTCCGCTGTTTCATCCTCCGTCACGGCCCACCTCGTGAACTTCTCAGCGACAGAGGGCGCGTCTTTTTTCTGAGGTTGTCGAAGCTCTTCTGGCTCAGTGCCACGTTGTTCATAGGACAACCACCGCCTGCCACCCCCAGACGAATGGACTAACGGAACGTTTCAACCGGACCCTGGGTGACATGCTGGCCATGTACGTCGCATCTGACCACACAGATTGGGACCTTATCCTGCCATTTGTTACGTTCGCCTACAACACTGCAACCCAGACTACCACTGGCTTTTCTCCCTACTTTTTGCTCTACGGCCGTCACTCATCCCACACCGTGGACACCCTGCTACCCTACCAGCCCGATGCTTCTGAGTGTGCGCCCGTTTCGACTGCAGCACGTCATGCCGAGGAGTGTCGCAAGTTAGCGCGCCACTTCACCACCGCTGAGCAACAGCGCCAGAAAAGGCTCCATGACGCTCACTGTAAGCAACCTGTCTTCCCTCCCGGCGACCTCGTCTGGCTGTCAGTACCTGCGCATGCTCCTGGCCTGTCTTCAAAACTTCTTCCACGCTTTGAAGGACCTTATCGCATTGTCCAGCGCACGTCTGCGGTGAATTGCCGAATCGAACCACTGACAGCTCCCTCTGACCTCCGTTGTCGTGGACGTGGCATTGTTCACGTTGATCGCCTCAAGCTTTACCGCGAGCCGCTCGTGATAACTACTGTTTGAGCCGCCAGGATGGCTGCTTTTTCTTCTCCCGGGGGTGATTGTGATGAAGAAGACGTACAACATGCTCTGCAGATGATGCACACCACCAACAGTAGCAGCATCGTGATCGCTCCGCAAAAGACGCCGCCGAAGTTACGGCTAAGAGCGCTGCCCGACGTAACTGTTTAGCCGCCCGTTCCGTGCCAGTATATCCGAAGGATCTACATCTACGCCTGTATCAATAAACCTCATTTCTATATATATATACTAAAGAGTTCGCCATTGATATCAGTTGTGAACCTCATTTTTCAAAGACAATTCGACTGTTGGGTTACGAATCATTTGTTTCTTCATGCATTGAACGTAGTCAGTTGTGTATATTCGCAAGAAGCACACGTATGTTCACCAAATAGTGCAGCCTGACGAAAACAATCAATACGTGTGTCTCCGTGTTAAAAACAGTTTCATTCACACTGATAGGCGCCTACATATCCCCATCACGTTGACTTCATGGACACAGACTACACGCCATACTCACAAGAACTTCAAGCCCTTGGATAAGCATGGGTGAATTTAACGCCCACCATCCACTCTGGGGAAGCTTCAGGACAAATCAACGAGACACGAGTCTAGTTGATCTCGCTGCTGAGCATGAACTGGGTGTTTTGAACGATGCCAGTCCGACTTATCTCCGAGGAGTAACTTAAAGCAGCTGTTTGGACTTCATATTAGTGTCGCATAGTTTAAGTTCGAAAGTTCAATGGTTCACAAACATTGAAAGTAACGGCAGCGACCATATTCCTACATACATGACTATCAGAGGCATTGACAGTTTTCTCTCCCCTGTGCTCTCAAGACAAATTGATTGGCAAGCGTACCGAATTTCGATCCAAGGCAAGGACGCGGACGCACAGCCGACCGAGTCTTTAACAGTACCACGCGAGCGTCGACTGGCCTAGAGTTTGGAACTAGATCGAAAAGTTGATATCCCCCTCTTGTGGTATACTCTTTCTTGCCCTCATTATACAGTTGTATGGTAGCTTTGCAGTTTTATTGCGATAGCAATTATATGGAAACTCCAAGCGCATTACTGCCGTCGCCGTCGCCATGAGGTTCCGTATAAAGTCGAACGGCAATAAAATCGTCGCCGCGCGCCGCACGCTGTGTGCGAGTGAAAGCGTACGAGGGGAGCCGGGACCCGCCGTGGTTGCTCAGTGGCTATGGTGTTGGGCTGCTGAGAACGAGGTCGCGGGATCGAATCCCGGCCACGGCGGCCGCATTTCGGTGGGGGCGAAATGCGAAAACACCCATGTACTTAGATTTAGGTGCACGTTAAAGAACCCCAGGTGGTCCGAATTTCCGGAGTCCCCCACTACGGCGCGCCTCATAATCAGATCGTGGTTTTGGCACGTAAAACCCCATAATTACAAAAAAAAAAAAATTAAGCGGAAACGGACGGCTCAATGTAGCGAACGCGAGGGAGGAAGGCAGGCCGGAAGCGTGCGGTCGCCTTTCGCGCGCGAGGCACAGGGGCGAGGGGACGGAGGCGGAGGGGGGCCCCTTTTGTTCGCCGCAGAGCATAAACCTGGACTTTTTTTTACTCAGTTGTTGGCTGATGGTGAACTCGCGAACGCACCCACCTTACCGCGTTCATCACTAACTGGGTGAGAACAGCGATCAGAAACCCCCTTAGTAATGACCTCCCTCGGTGGCAGTAAAATTTATTTCTTCCGATACGGGGGAGCCATATCGCTCGCCGTTTGAGGTTTTGTTTGCCACGAGGAACCGTAAAAAGCTTGCCCCTCTTGGCAATGCTATTCCAACATCTAACAGCACAGCAAGTCGGCATCGTGCTGCAGCCGAGCGCGTCTTCAAAAATGTAAAAAGCCTACGCTCACGCACAGCGCACATGTGTTCCGGTGTTTCTACGCTCACTAATGGCGTCGTTTTCCCGCGGTAACGAAAGCCGCGCGGGTTATTCGTCACGTGTCAAGCATCGTCCAATGGGAGAGCGGAAAAGGGCGCAGAAGTCAGGAGAGGGGTAGAGGGCGGGGAGGAAATTCTCCTTTCCTGTTTGAACAATGGTTTGCGCTACCTTTGGAACATACAGGGACCTTAGTCGGTTGATGCTCACAGCGCGGCCCCGCGGGCGCCGTACCTTGAACGCGATCTGCGATGTGGGCGAAGTGCGCGCCCGCGCGGGCCCTATTTTCAAAGCGATCTGCGATGGGGACAAAGTGCATGCGCCGAGTGCCGGTAGCTTCGTATGCGCTGTGCTTTCGACGTTTAGTTCGCGTTGAAGCGAAACGAGAGACAGCGCGAAGGTCAATTTGCCCGCTGCCGTTGGCGCGCTTTCTCACTCCGGCGTTTTCACAGCGAGTTTCCGCTGTCATCGAGCGAGATGTATTCATGTTTACCTGTGCGCGCGTGACACCGTGCTTGTCTACTTAGTTAGTAAGCGAATGCTTACAACTTTATACGGCCCATTAAACTATTATCCTTGCATGGTATATATAGCTCTCTACTAATTTGCTATCGCAATCGATTCTTCCCCTTTCGGGTGAAACTGCGAGTTTTTTTGTTCGTTATTTTCCTGCGCATGCGAACTGGAACAGCACACGCTAAAAAAGAAAAAGAAAACAACAACAGGGACGCAAGCCAGGGGCACACGCTGCTGCTATCTCCAGTAAGCCGGGAAGCTTGCGCCGAATTAATCGTATGAGGGGCTGTGTCGGGCTGGTAGGAAGACCCTAACAGACGAAACTTGCGCTTCGAGTGAACTTGGTGCGCATACGCTACACTTGCTGATCTCGTCGCTTCGCGCCGTTAAGAAGGCGTTGGCCTGTTGGCCAGTCGACGCTCGCGCGGTACTGTTAAAGAATCGGTCGACTGCACACAACATCTACAAGACCTGTTCTGTGACCTCGTTAAGCAAAGAAGTGCCACAATTCACCGTGAATTAATCATTGCTAGTTCTGTGAACTCGTTACCGGCAATGGGCCATATTTCAAATTGAATGAATAGGAGCCAGTTGTATTCAACTCGTTACTGGCAAAAACGCGCCACATTTCATCGTGAAGGAACCAGTGGTAGTTCTGTGAAGTCGTTACTGGCAAAAGGCCACATTTCATATTTAATGAACTGCAGCCATTTCTATTCAACTCGTTACCGGCAAAGAGGGCGATATTTCATCGTGAAGGAGCTAGAGCCAGTTCTAGTCAACTCGTTACTGGCAAAGGGCCAAATTTCGATCAAGAATTGGAGAGGCTTCGGGTGATCCGCTGGCTGGTCGAGAAACGATATAGGCGCACAATGTCCGTCTATGACATGAGGGAAGCCCTAAGCATTCAGAAGAAAGTTCATCGTGAGATGAACAAACTTCAGCATCAACGTTGAAGAGCTTCTGCGAATCACTGGGCCCTCACAAGGCGTTATCCCCCGTGTGGAGAATTCTTCTTGGTCTTCGCTCACTTCCATAACAACGTCATCCCTTCACAGCGCTGGCTCTACATCAAAGTAAAGTCATCCAGAGCTTGAGGTCGCTGGTGATTTTTGTGCGAAAGTTACTGGCGACTTCGTTCTACTGGCTGACGGCTCGCTACACGACGTTCCTGTCGCGAGAGACCAAAGCGTGGGAATACCTTTATATATGGGAGAACTGCAAGCGGCTTTTGGCTACGTGCAGGCGGTCTTCATCACCCGGTCTCCATGGGGTGACCTACGCTGCCTTAAGTTCAACATGTTCAACAGCGCAATGCTGTCTTCTGGATATCCTCAATCAATCTTGGCATGACGGTACAGCCCCCGACGATTGGAAGTGTAGCCGACTGGTACCTCTAGTGAAATTTGGGAAGTCCCCGCTGTACCTTACACATCGCACCGGCCGATTGCACTTGCGAGTTGTATCGGCAAGGTCATGGAGAGGATGTTGCTGACACGTATGGAATGGCACCTCGAATACTATAACATATCTACCCTGAAGCTATGGCTGGTTTTCGAAGTGGACAGTCTTTAAGTGACAGCGTCATTGATTTTGTGGCCTCCGTGCAGCAACAAAAAGCTATGAAGCGTCTCTCTGTGGCACTCTTTTTAGACGAAAAAGGTGCCTATACGGCAACGTAACCCACGAAGCCATTCTCCAAGCTCTTGAGGCTGCACAACTTCGAGGCCACGTCTCTCAAGGAGATCTGTGTTTGTTCTTACGGAAGATGGCCCCACAAAATAGATATATCTACAGTCGTGGTGTTCCACAAGGCGGAGTGTTGAACCCTACACTTTTCAATCTCGTTCTAGTGGGGCTCCCCGAGAGAGAGAGAGAGAGAGAGAGAGAGAACAACTTTATTTTAAAAAATAGACCCCAGTCCGGGTCCACCAAAAGAGCGAGGCCTAATCTTCAGACAGGCCCAGAAGTTTAAGGTGTACGAGCAGTGCTTTCATAATGTCTGGGGAGGAGTCCGCCAGCCACTCCTCCAGGGTCGCAGGTCTTCTTGTAGTAGGTAAACGAAACGCTACCGCAGACGGATGTCCCGCTCTACGCCGATGGTATTTGCATCTTGGCGTCCGGCGTGACACGACCACAAATGCACGCCGCCAGAATACAGAAAGCGGTAACCCTGACTGCGGCATACCTTCGCCGACAAGGTCTGACGATATCTACAGAAAAATGTGCAGTAGTGGCAATTACACGAAAAGCGATGTCTTTTTACCCGGTGTGTGCATGTCCAGGGCCAGTCAATTGCGTATAATAAATCTCACAGGCTCTTAGGCGTTATTGTGAATCGTGACCTCACCTGGAGTCCCCATGTCTCCTACATGAAGAAAAAACTAATTTGTATTGAGAATATTGTGAGACGTCGACCAATGCGATGCTTTTATTTCAGAGCAGCCGCCGGAGGCAGAGCCGAAACACCACATAAGCCAAAAGATGGTGACGAGTCGTATATACAAATGACAATGACGATATGCACAAATAGCGCTGACACAAGATGTCGTATGTACAGATGACGACGACGATATGCAGAAATAGCGTTAACTCCCCCCCCCCCCCCCCCCCCCCCCCCCCCCCCCCCGTTCACGAAAGTGGTGAGCAAGACCGCAAGCTAGAAAGGGTAGGTATGGTTTCAGGCGAGAGACTTGAACGATTTCTGTAGTGCGCGGCAGCACTCAGTAGCTGAGCTGACAGGAGTGACGCGGTAGTTAACGGCCGAAGTTCTTTGCAACACTTTATATGGGCCGAGATATCTATGACTAAATTTTTCACAGAGCCCCATGCAGTGTGCGAACAGGTGTCCACAAAGAACTTCGTCGCCTGGGCGGAACGAAGCAACGCGACGCGTCGCA
Organism: Dermacentor silvarum; assembly: GCF_013339745.2. Taxonomy (NCBI): domain Eukaryota; kingdom Metazoa; phylum Arthropoda; class Arachnida; order Ixodida; family Ixodidae; genus Dermacentor; species Dermacentor silvarum. The sequence continues at coordinate 19,672,783 of NC_051154.1, read as the reverse complement.
TCATAACGACCTTTCCTTTTGTCCTGAATGGTAGCGGTGTTGGCGCGGTCAATGTCACGGCAGCGGGCGATGCGAGCAGCCAATTCTTCTGGAAGGGCCGCGGATGGAGCAGCAGGTGCTGAAAGGAGTGTAGTGTCCAAGACGAAAGACGGTGTACTTCCGTACACGAGGAAGAAGGGACTGTAATTAGTTGTGCGTTGGACGGCAGTATTATAAGCAAACGTCACGAAGGGTAAAATTGTGTCCCAGTTTGTGTGATCAGGTCATAGACATTATGTCGGACAGAGTTCGATGAAAACGCTCTGTAGGACTATTTGTTTGCAGATGGTACGCTGATGTGGTCTTATGGGTGGTGCCAGAGGCCTGGAGAACTTCATGAAGCACATGCGAAAGGAACGTCTTGCCACGGTCACTCAGGAGGACACGAGGGGCGCCGTGGCGCAAAACGATACGGTGCACGAAAAACTCGGCGACTTCGGAGGCAGTACCCGAGCGAAGAGCTGCTGTCTCAGCGTAGCGCGTCAGGTGGTCCACGGTGGTAACGATCCAGCGGTGACCATCGGGCGTGAGTGGGAGGGGTCCGTATAAGTATATGACCCCAATTTCGAAGGGGGTGGACGGGCATGGTAGAGGCTGCAGAGGTCCAGCTGGAAGGGACGTCGAGCGTTTTCTGTGTTGGTCGGACGGGCAGAAGCCAACGTATTTGGTTACAAGTGAAAAGGCCCGGCCAGAAACAGCGCGTTTTGATGCGGTCGTAGGTCTTGTGAAAGCCAAAGTGGCCAGCCGTCGTGTCGTCGTGAAATACTTCTAAAACTTGGAGTCGAAGTGAGCGAGCTATGACGGGGACCCATCAGCTACCAGAAGGATGGTAAATTAATCGAAATGGTGCTCCACTTTGAAGTTTAAAACGTGAACGTTCTCGTCTTAAGCGACTGTTGGGGTGTCGTGCTAAGCCAGTGAGTCGGCCGATTAGCGTACGGCAGTATAAAACAGTACGATGGAGTGAGGCGAGGTCAGTACACGGAAGAAAATCAACCGAGGCAACCGACTCTATCGGGCTACTCTGCCTGTACTTGGACGTTTGGCTAGATAGTGACGTGCAGACCGAAGCTGAATCATGAGCCTTTGACCACAGCGCGCAGCTCGACAAAGCATCGGCATCTTGATGCTGTTTGCCGGACCTATACGTAACAGTGAAGTCACATTCCTGCAAGCGCAGTACCCAACGGCCGAGGCGTCCAGACAAGTTTTTCAGGAACGACACCAACAGAGAGCATGGTGGTCGGTCACATTTGTGAAATGGCGGCCGTAGAGATAAGGTCGAAATTTTTGTATTGACCACACGATGGCGAGGCATTCATGTTATGTGATGGTATAGTTGCGCTCGGCAGGAGAAAGAGTACGACTTGCATAAGCCATGACTTGCTCTTCAGACTTCTGATTCCGCTGCACCAGGACAGCGCCAATTACATTCCCACTTGCATTAGTGTGAAGAATAGTAGAGGCGGTTGCATCGAAATGACGGAGCACCGGCCATGACGTGAGACAACGCTTGAGGGTCTGGAAGGCGGCTTCACAGTCGTCCGACCGCACAAAAGACGCGCTCGAAGTCAGAAGTTTGTGTAGAGGAGCGGCGATGGTTGCGAAGTCACGGACAAAGCGGCGGAAGTAGTATGCTATATAGTCCTAGAAAGCTGCGGAGGTTTTTAAGTGTGGTTGGTGGCGGAAATTGCAACACTGCAGCGATCTTATCGGGATCAGGCTGAATGCCATGCTTACTGACGACACCCCAATACTTTAATGTTTTGGCTTGCAAATCGACACTTTTTAGTATTCAGTTGAAGACCATCCTTTGTTTAAATTCGTAGCTGGAAAATCTTGGTGACCATCCGTGTGCTCCATGGTATACAGCGATACATGGCACTTTTTCTCGGATTTCTGCGATACAGTCTTCCTGTATTGTCCGACACATGCGAGACTGAACTCCTTGCACTACAGAGCGTGCAAGCCCAAGCACTTCGGACATGTCTTGGCCTCCAGAGATGTTCTGCGACTGCTGCAAAGATTGTCGTTGCACAGGAGCAGCTGATCACCACTCATATCGTCGTTGCGACGCTAAGAGCGCACATTCGACACCTTTCAAGGCTACCATCCCACAATTTAGCCGATTTGCCAGCGCGAACGTCACAGGCTACATTCTGTGGTATTGTGACGAGAGACCATGACTCGATACCATCTGGATTCAAGCCTGCGAAACGCCCAACATTGGCATTGTGGTTTCTCCTGCAGATTAACGTGTGCCTCTCAGTTCCTGGGATTGCTAAGAAGACAGACTTGTCACCGCTAGCCCTGAAGCAGTTGTCTCTGCTTCTCCTGAACGAGTCTTATTTCGACCGCATACGCATTTACACGGACGGTTACACCAATTCCAACAGCTCTACTGGAGCAGTGGTTGTTCCATCGGACGCCGTCTCTTTCCAATTTAAATACTCTCACAATACCACATTGAAAGCAGCAGAACTTGCGGCTCTTCAAGGTGCACTCAATTACGTGCCCCAGCAGCCACCAAATCGTTGGGCCATTTCCTGCGATTCGAAAGCAGCCCTTCAAACGCTGCAGTTTACCCTACGTCATGGGTTGCACGAGCAGCTAGTGTACGAAATAAGGCACGCTCATCACCACGCGCTCGAGAAAGAACACGACATTGTATTTTAATGGTGGCCGAGCCACTGCGGAATTGTCGACAACGACAGCGTAGATGAAGGTGCACGCTCGGCTCATCGAAAACATCAGCGGGTTCCTATACCACTCTCAAGAACGGATGCTGCGCGGCAACTTCAATCAATTGCTCGCCACATCACACTTCTACAATGTAATTCACCGTGCTTCACCAACTCACGCTTGCACTCTCTCGACCCTCACTTGTGACTTCACCTGCCACCTGAACTCTCCCGTCGCGAAACTACTTTACTGTGTCGCATGAGGTCGGACGTCGCATTTACCAATGCCTATTGATTCCTAATAGGAATGGCCAACAGTGCGGCGTGCAATTTGTGCGGGGTGCGATGATACTCTAGGGCACCTTCTGTGTCACTGCCCATCCTTTGAAGCTCAACGACCTACTCTACAAGCTAAACTAAACCTGTTAGATAATAGAGCGCTCTCGGAGAAAAAGATCCAGGGACCATGGCCTATGCATTCTTGCATGCAAAAGGCCGCAAAAGCCCTTCTGCACTTCTTGAAGGCTATATGACTTTACGAACGCTTGTGGCAGCGGAGATTCCTCTGCGAATGACTGACTCTTTATTATTTTTCTTATCTTTCCTTCGTATATATTCTTCCCCTTCCCCCTCCCCAAGTGCAGGGTTGCCAACCAGGCTAGTCCTTGGTTAACCTCCATACCTTTCCCTCTTCGTTTCTCTCTCTCCCTGGTTCCATTAACCAAGCAGCCGCAGAGATTTTTGTTTGACGATAAGTTGTTTAATTCTGTGGTTTTACATGCTCAAACCTCCATCTGATTGAGGCACGCCGTAGTGGGGCAAGTACAGAATAATTTTGACCACCTGGGGTTCTTTCACGTGCACCCAATGCCCGGCACACGAGCGTTTTTGCATGTCACTCCCGTCAAACTGTGGCCGCCGCGGCCTCGTGTTTAGCTGCGCAGCGCCATTGCTACTAAGTCACCACGGTTGGGTTGTTTTACGAGAATCATTCGAGATTCTTGCAATGGACGGAAACGTTCACCCCATTTCTTAGCCAATAACTGTTTGTTCACAGTAAAAATGCACTGCTGGTTGGCTTGCTGTTCATCGTTATGAGTGCTGCTGGTTCGCTATGTTTAATCAGTGCTGCAGCCGTGGGCAAAGCCAGAAAGCAGCTTACACAGGAGATAATCAAAGCAGTAAACATACATGTTTAGTAGATGATGATGATGATTTATTTGCATCCCCTTTGAAACGGGGCGGCGACAAATAGTCACCTAGCCTGCTTGATTTAATCAGGTATACTATACATGTTCTTTATCTAGCATTTTTGTATACCTCTCATTATTATTTTTCCTTTTCAAAAATTTACCTAGTGCCGCTGCCTATGATTTTAAGAGATCAGGTCGTATCCATCTTTTCCCTGCTTTTTTTCCACCAGTACTCCAATCGTCTCTTGCTGATCTCTACGGCTGATCTGTTTATGTTTCCTTCCACTTTGAAACCAAGCGCTTCTGGGAGTTGCACGTTACCTACGGTTCTCGCTGGGTGGATCCCGTCGCATTCCATCAGGATGTGCTGAGTGGTTTCTGGATCTTTACTGCAGCATGCACATGTCTCATCTAGTTCCGAATATTTGTTCCGATATGTTTTCGTCCTTAGGCAACCGGCTCGAGTCTCAAATAGCAAGGCACTGCCCTTTGTGTTATTGTGAGTAGACAAGTGTGCGTGCACTGCCCCCTCGTTATCTGATAAGGAACTGACCTATTTGAACTGTAACATACATCCGCCACATTGGATGTGACGCCTTTTTGTTGTGTGCCGCATATCCTTGTATAAAAATTTGTGCTTGAAATAAACAGTTGGACGTTAGGGCCCTGTGTTGCTGCACTATGCCATTGTATTCTTTTGAGCGCTACTCAGGTCGCCAGCAAATTTCGCCGCTTGAAACTTTGCAGATAGTGAGTAGAGCATACTGTTGAATACTGAGCATACTGAAAATTCGGAATCCCGCGTAACGTGAACAGAGTTGCAAGACACTTCGACGCTGATGGGCGCACTCGATTGAGCACAACCTTCTGTGACGTCCCCCTCTGGGTGTCATTGGAGGGTAGGTTCGTTACACGTGCTCACAAAAACTCCAGACAGGCAACGGAGTTTAAGCATCGAAGCGAAACCTTGCACTCTAATGAAATGTTGATTGATATTGTTACGTTAATCGTCCCAATGCAATGCCTCGAGAGACGCCGTACTGGATTGTTGTGGATTAAGGTTCACCACACAACGTTCTTTATTGTGCACCAAAAGCGCGGTATATACCCGAGCTTTTTGACATCTCACCCCCAGTCATGCAAAAATAAAGAGTTTTGGTATTTACTAAAAGAAAATTTATTCAGTTTTTTTAAATACTCTGTATAGTTCTTCTATTCTATTTATCCGCTCATTATCATCAAACATGAGTTGCATATGCTTTTGTCGAAGATTTTTATGGCGGCCTGCTCCTCCGCCTCAAAAGAGGGATTCTCTGCTCTAAGTGAACTAATGTGGCATCGAGATAGCATCAAAACACTGTTTGCTTCACGGGCTCCCGTTTCATGTAACACGATTCAATGGGCTATGCGTGCAAGGCGCATCATGTGGCATGCAGCTGCTCTTCATTTCCTGATGAGCTACCGACTCGGAGTAAGAAAATTGCGATTGAAAATATGACACACGACACCGGCGGAAGTCTTAGTTTGCTGCACCAGGGTGTGCGCGTGTAGCGCCTTCTTTCTTCTAGCAGTTACTTAACGTGCCTGCTTCAACACAGCTTCGATGAGGAAGTGTTCTCAATGCCAAATATTACTATCGTTTGTCTGCAACCGAGCGGAGAAGGATATCGCTCTGTATTTATCTTTTCTTCTTCTTTTTTTTTTTCCGTTTTCAACCGCGGAGCCTTCGAAGTTTTCCAAGTCATGCTCACTTGTATTTGGGCATGATATACGTGATTGATAAAACAGTTATGGAGACCCGACGTGGTGGCGTGGTGGCTATGGTGTTGCGCGCCCGAGGTTACGGGATCGAAACCCGGCTGCGGCGGCCGCAGTTCGATGGAGGCGAAATGCAAAAACGCCCATGTACCGTGCTTTGGGTGCACGTTAAGAACCCCAGGTGGTCATAATTAACCCGGAGTCCCTCACTACGGCGTGCGTCAAAACCATATCGTGGTTTTGGCACGTAAAACCCCAGAATTTAAAACAGATATAGAATAAAATACTGGGGGCGCCCTCACAAAACGCACAATGAACAGTTGGGAGCGCCCTTCACGTCTGTTTTGCCGTCTGTTTTGCCGCGATCAAGTTATGACCGTGTGGTTACGGCAATGCAGCTTCGTAGATGTTGATGTCTGGAACCAAAACACCAACGTGTGTTGAACCAGTAAATACAAAGAACAAGAAGATTAACTTTAGTTTTGAGCTGATCGTTGGAGGTCGGGGTTCAGTTCGACAACAATGCAGAAAAACAATTTGCGATGCTTTTCCAGCCATTTCCAAGTGTCCGATCGACTCATAATCAATCGGAAGTCGTGGTTGAGTTTTTCGTATTATAGTGGTGCGTAATAGTGCGTTTTCATAGTACGCTTTCATAGTGCGCTTTCATAGTGCGCTGTAAGCTCTGCTTAATTTTAGGTAATTGAATTGTCCAGCATCTCCCTCCCTGCTACCGGCAGACGCCATTGGCCGAAATCAGAAAAGCGCTCTGGTATGTGGATATATCAGCGCGCAACAAGTGAACGTGAAAAACGCCAAGCTCCAGATGGCGCTGTAAAAGAAAGCAGAACCAAGTATTGGCCATCGCCTATAGGTTGCTTTAGTGAATAGTTTAGTTCTAAATTTACAGCTGTTATTGCTTACATGGAATATGAGTCTTAAGGATTCATCATATTCATCTGCATTTTTCGTTCCCCCCCTTTTTTTTTTGTTACATCACATCAAAATACTAGGCATTCAGGAATACTCAATGGCAGGTATTTCGCCAGACAAATGTTCATTTCTAAAGAACTTAGCTTTCGTATTTCTGTTTTGTTATACATTTGTTGCTGTGGAGTGATTGAGATCGAGAGCGAATACCTTTGCTTTCGTGTCTAGCTAAAACCATTCTGTCGTGTTTTATCCTATGAAATTCCGCCGACAAGGTTGAAAACCTGTAAAGAAAAAAAAAAAAGAAACAGCAAATTTCTGAGTTACCAACCATGTATTTATGAACTTGGAGTATACAGGGTGTCCCAGCTATCACGCAGCACGATTTTAAAAAAAGAGGAACGGCGTTACACGAAGCAAACCTAGTGCGTATTGTTTCACGTACAGTGGAGTAGCCGCCAGTAATTTTTTGGTTACTGAGATTTAATTAGGTAATTGTAATTGACTATCTAACTCGAGAAGTACTGTCCTAATTATCAAAGTGTCAATGAGAAAATTGTAGAGCAACATGAAAAACTCCCGATGCAGCTTTCTGTTGCTCAATACGTGCCACATAAATGTGTTTTTCCGAGCTTGAAAGAAGCCTGCGAATGCACGCGAAGTGGCTCGAGCGGCCAGTCACGCGGCAGTTCTGCGTGTATTCGCGGGCTTCTTTCACGCTCGGAAAAACACATTTATGTAGCACGTATTGAGCAACAGAAAGCTGCATCGGGAGTTTTTCATGTTGCTCTACAATTTTCTCATTGACACTTTGATAATTAGGACAGTACTTCTCGATTTAGATAATTAATTACAATTACCTAATTAAATATCAGTAACGAAAAAAATACTGGCGGCTGCTCCACTGTACTGGAAACAATACGCACTAAGTTTGCTTCGCGTAACGCCGTTCCTGTTTTTACAAAAAATCGTGCTGCGTGATAGCTGGGACACCCTGTATAATCAGAGTGCGGCATATATATATATATATATATATATATATATATATATATATATATATATATATATATATATAACGTTTGTTGTTTTCAAGTTTTATATATTTTTAAATTTGAAAAAAAAAAGGCAGGCAGTCTTGTTGTCAGGCAGCTAAAAGTTGCGGATTTTCCTGGTAAGATTTACAAACGATTATCCCAAGCAATGGTTTCCTCTTGGACACAAACGTTCTATTTTAAACATGCTAAATCACTCACAGGAACATGTAATGGCAAGGAGAGCTGCTCGCAAATCATGTGACGAACTTGTCTATACAAATCCTCGTTGTCAGACATTATTAATACATTTAAACGAAACCACATTAAGAAAAAAACAGCAAATAGAGACGGGTTTCGCGATTCCTTCTTTACTTTGTTCTCTGCCCTTTATTTTAACAAAGAAAAAAAAAAAGTACGGAAAGTAGTGAACACGGGCATGATTCGCCGGAGGTGTGTCGATGCTTTTCCTTAGCTTACAAACCCTTGTTGACGTACTATCGGCCAAAAAAGTTTACGGATCACGGGATCTGATAAAAAGCTGAAAATCTCCGCAGCCTCAAAACGCAAACGCAGCCTGGTATTCCCATTTCCAGCCTCTACTGGTATATGCGAACAACATTGTGATGTACGGTTTTACTGGCTACTTTTAAAGGCTGCTCGGATATTTATCGTTTTCTGAGATCCCGTGGTCCGTAAACTTTTTTGGTCGTTAGTACATTATCATATCGATTGGGAGCATTTCTGTGTTCCCTATAAGGGGGGGGGGGGTCATGTCGACTGTTTTGTCCTTGTCTGTTGTCGCTTTCTTTTACTCGTTCGCAATATACGCTCTTGCAACGTAATAATGGAATGCCAACTAGCCGAATCAACCACCCTTCTTTGAACTTAGCAAACGTCCTCTCAACGCCACAGCCACGGTTCGCAATACAGAGCAACGACTGCTCTGAGTTCACTTCCGAGCACGTTACAAACGATTTCATCTACGCGACGTGCAGGGGAAATGCGATGCCATGTGCCATTGCTGTATTCATGTAAACGCGGCTACTAAAAAAGTCGCAGTTTCGCCCGAAAGGTGAAGGTTCAATTGCGATAAGAAATTAGTGGACAGCTATACGAAGTAAGGATAGTAGTTTTATCGGCCGTATAAACTTAAATTAAATTATGGGGTTTTACGTGCCAAAACAAGTTCTGATTATGAGGCACGCCGTAGTGAGGGACTCCGGAAATTTCAACCACCTGGGGTTCTTTAACGTGCACCTTAATCTAAGTACACGGGTGTTTTCGCATTTCGCCCCCATCGAAATGCGGCCGCCGTGGCCGGTATTCGATCCCGCGACCTCGTGCTCAGCAGCCCAACACCATAGCCACTGAGCAACCACGGCGGGTTCCGTATAAACTTGTAAACACATGCATACTAACTAAGTTAACAAGCATGGTGTCACGCGCGCACAACCAAACATGAGCGCATCTCATTTGATGACCGCGGAAACTCGCTGTCAAAACGCTGGAGTGAGTAAGCGCGGTGCAGCAGCGAGCGAATTGACCTTCGGGCTGCCGCTCCCATCGACGCGAACTAATTCGCGCAAACAGCGTGTGGTGGACTCTGTACCCGTCGCAGATGACTTTCAAGATACAGCAGCCCGGGCGGGCACGCCCGGAGTAGAACCCCGCCCCCCTTTCTACCCTCCCTCCGGAGCGCGACTGGAAGACGGCGCGCTTCCTTCCCGTTCCCCTCCGTTGCGTGCCCGAGATTGAGCCGCGATCGCCGGCTCACCCTCGCACGCTTTCACTCGCACATACAGCATACGGCGCGCGTCGCGGCGACGATTTTATCGCCCTTGGACTTTATACGAAACCTCACGGCGAGGGCAACAGTGGCGACGACGGTGACACCTACGGCAGAAATCCGCCTGGAGTGTCCATATAATTGCTACCGCAATAAAAAGGATCAAGCTTTCGTTAATTCAAGGCCGGTAGGTGCTGAATGTATTATATTTTTATATATTGCAGTTCTTGTTTGAGTGTTAAGCGAAAACAAGGCATAAACCATATATATATATATATATATATATATATATATATATATATATATATATATATAACAAATATCTTGACCACTTTCTCACAAAAGTTGGACAGCGTTCTTTAGTTTTGTAACACCTGTATTTATTATTGTCCTTTCCGAAAGGGCAATCTTCGGGGAGAAATCAGGTTAAACCCGATTTTCTCAAATCTTGTTCGGGGTGCAAAATAGGCAATTATCGTATTTTACCCAAAAACGAAGAACCCTACACACTTATGCCACTACCCCCCCCCTCTCTCTCTCTCTCTTTGTTCTTGCTTAGTGATGTGATGTGAGTGATTGTAGAGGGGAAGATCACCTCTTCCTTTCTACAATCACTCTCTCTCTCTCTCTCTCAGTGATGCGAAAATTTTTACAGCTATGGAAGCAGGTGTAAGAGAGCTTAGACCTTCTTTTCAGTGCTTTCGCATTTTGGACGACCTTCAAAACGAGCACCTGCACAAGAAGTAAAGTGCTGGACACTTAACAACTGTTGCCTTTGCAGATGGAGTAAACGGCATCGACCGTGATTACAGAAACAGCGGCACGGAAAGAATGGTCGCCCGGTTGGAATATTCGCTTCCCCGAACTCCGCGTTCCCTTTCACTTAATGAACGCAAATTGCGTGCTCGCCAATCGCGCTCGCGAGGAGAGTTTCGCAGCGTGCCTAAACGAAATATAGCAGGCGATGCGCACTCTGTAGCACGGCGGAAGCTCAGCTCAGGTTTCTCGAATGGCACAGGGAAAAGAAACGGGAAGAGAAACCGGAGTGCACGGCGATTGCAATCATTGCGCTCGTGGAAAGAGAACCACATCTCGGTTAATCCCCCTTCCGCTTCTTATCGCTCATAATTCATGCCAAAGGAGCGTCGAGGGAAGGCGATGGGCCCCACGGTGACACTCATACTGCAATTGGCGCGCTTCGTGAAATGAGCTTCACCGTCTAAAACATGCACACGCGGCGAAGTACTCTTTACAAAGAAGTACAAGTAGGAAATATAGTCAAGTCGGACCGTTAAAGAATTATTTTTGCTCTGAGCCTTTACGTTCGGCCCTAAAGAGAGAAAATACGGAATTCTTTATGACGGTGGATTTTTGCATGGTGGTAAAAATTCACGATAAACAGCTGGAATATAAATTATAGGCGTGTTGCGGATCTTGAACGTGATGAGGAAGGTGCTATAGGCGGCGCCCTTTCATCAGACTACGGTCCTTTGCAGTGCTTAACGACTTCGTTCTCGCCTTGAAATCTACTCGGAGAAATAGTAGAATGAATTACAATGATTTAAAATACAGATGTGTGTGATTCATATTAGGCGAGTTCGGCTCTTCTATCAATGATGTAGCAGCTACACGGGGAAATTAAAGTGAATGACAAAAACTGTTCGCGCATTCCCCAGCCAACTCTTTCAAAAGAAATGTATCTTTGCGATGTCCTTGTTCTAACGTCTTGAATTGAATCACTTACATTCAGCAGAAAATCTACGCGAGTAAGGAGACGGGATCAAGAGAGAAAAGAATCCAGTATGGAGACCATTGCAATGGTACGCGGTACCAACTATTCCATGGCCTTAGAATTCCGGGGTACCTGAGTATTTGACGCCATTAAATATCAGCGCCGAATACAAAGCCTACAGTATCACTCATTGACTTCGTTGGCAGATAGCCCGTGTAAAATACTGCAGAACCCACACGACGCTTATTACGGCCACATGTTGTAACTAGAAATTTGTGATTGAGGTAAATATATATATATATATATATATATATATATATATATATATATATATATATATATTGTATTTTTCTCATTTGAGTTACATTATACGAAAGGGACTTTTGAGAAAAGGTACATTTATTCTAATGATAGAAAACTGAAACATTCGTTATTTTTCTGCATAACCTCCCTGCGCTTCAACGCACTTTGCCCAACGTTGCACGAGTTTTTTTATTCCGTCGAAAACAAAGTTTTTGGGTTGCACCTGTAACCAATTTTGCACCACATCGATGACTTCTGCATCGGTTGCAAATCTTCTTCCCCTGAGCGCTTCCTTCAATGGTCCCAACATATGAAAATCGCTTGGAGCCAGGTCTGGACTGTATGGCAGGTGTTCCAGCAATTCGAATCCCATTGATTGGGCCGTCCGTTTGGCAGAATGTGGCCGAGCGTTATATTGTTGCAGGATGACACCTTTTCACAGTTTTCCCACGACGTTCGGATCTGATTGCAGGTTTCAGTTTAGTTCGCAACACATCACAATAGTTCTCACTGTTCACAGTTTCGCCTCTTGGGGTGAAATGAACGGATACCACACCTTCCTAGTCCCCGAATAGTGTTAGCATAACCTTACCAGCTGATGGTTGACGTTTAAATTTCTTAACTTCTGGTGATGATGAGTGTTTCCAAACCGTGCTCGCAGCCTTACGTTCCGGTTCGTGATGATGTAACCAAGTTTCATCTACAGTAACAATTTGCTGTAAAAATCCGTCTCCCTCACGACGATAACGGGCCAAATGTTTACGAGAGATGTCCAACCTTTGTGCCTTATGCTGCGCTGACAATTCTTTCGGGACCCACCTTGCGCACACTTTCCGAAAATTTAGCCTGTCATGTAAGATGGAATACGCTGAACCATGACTGATATGTAAAGTATTGGCGATTTCGTCCAGTGTGATTCGTCTGTTTTCCATCACCATACCCTCAACCACTTTCAAATTGTCCTCAGTCGTTGAAGTCGATGGCCTGCCCGATCTTTCCTCGTCACATAAAGAAGTTCTTCCCTGTTTGAAACGCTCTATCTATTCGTAGATCTTGCTTCGCAATAAACAACTGTCAACATGCTGCTCTTGCATTCGAAGAATAATTTCCGCAGGTTTAACACCTTCCGCAAACAAAAAGCGAATCGCTGCTCTCGTTTTCTCCTCGGTGCAGATCGACAATGGAGCTGCCATGTCTAACGGTCTGATGCACTCTAACGACTAAGGCGGGAATAAGAGTGACACATTTCGTAGAAGGGCTGCAGACGACACTTGTTCAGCGCTGGATACTAGCACTGTTACAAAACCCTAGTGCGAGAAATTGCAAAAGTCCCTTTACTTTTTGACTTGCCCTCGTATATATATATATATATATATATATATATATATATATATATATATATATATATGTGTGTGTGTGTGTGTGTGTGTGTGTGTGTGTGTGTGTGTGTGTGTGTGTGTGTGTGTGTGTGTGTGTGTGTGTGTGTGTGTGTGTGTGTGCGCGCGCGCACACGCCTTGGGGAGCGGGCTACAGCTGCCTTTCTGGCCGGGCACGAATTTCACGTTGACTAAATTTCCTATAAATTGTGTGAGTTTGCACCTGGGGACAAGCCTAGAGGAAGCCATGTACTATAGCGCTCTAATAAAACGGCGCACACGCGCATATATGTCAACAATATGATAATTTGACCTGTACGGAGCTGTAACCATAATGTTTAGACAATATGCGAGAACTCAGAATCATGAGTTAGCAATTGGTAAATTTCTGACGCAATATTCTCGCACCATGAACTGACGGAGGTGAAGAGGGAAGAAAATAACAATGAAATTGGATTCAATCTCCAGTTGAAGTCGTTCAAAGACAATGTCTTCCTGAGCGAGTTGAGGGTGAGAATTAAGCGGAGTCGCTGGCGCAAGGCACTCTGTCGCGTCGCCCATCGCGTGAAGGGAGTAGGAGGAGCGTCGGGCTACTTCGGTTAATTTTTATTGCACTATTTTCGAAATCGAGTCGCATCTTTAGGTGGCGCTACCTTCGGGATTGGCCCACATTTTAAGAGTGCACTAACTCCGGGATCAGTCCAGGAAAAGGCTAAAAATTCAGATAACCGATACGGAAAAGTGAGGGTAAATCGCTTGTCTGTAAAAGCTCGATTTTATTTAAGACCAGCTGATTAAATAATAATAATAATAATAATAATAATAATAATAATAATAATAATAATAATAATAATAATAATAATAATAATAATAATAATAATAATAATAATAATTAAACCAAGCTCATAATATAAGCTATAAGACTGGGCGAAGCTACTTCGCAGTATCTTTTTGTACTTAGGAACTGTAAACAAACAAGTTACACCACGTTTGTAAAGGTGATGCATTAAATGTGCAACGTTTTGAAGGGTAACTGCATGCTGCCATCGGATATACAATGAAACATCGTATTACGCCGCAGTGAAAACAGAGAACTGAAAACCCGTCATAAAAAAAAAAGAAATAAAAAAGAAAAAGAAAAGGAGAATAAGACTACAGACACACTTATACGGACCAAGCGCGTAAGGCGTTTTAGGGTGGTATAGTAGTTAAATGAAAATGAGGTCTTTAGTCGTTAGCATACCAATATGGAACACGCACGCTACAAACAGGCATGGGGCTCGTATATATACTGTACGCATCGAACCTTGTATACCGCGTGATACCTCTCTGTCTTTTCGTGTGGCGGCTTCTCGAAGCCGTCCAAGGGACTCTAACGATTGGGCAATGATGTGAGGTTAGCCGAGGGAGAAGCGAAATCATGTTTCTTAGATAAACAGTAGCGCGGAGTGCGATTGGATGCACTGCGAGCGAAGGCGTCACGCACCAGCGCGCACAGGATTTGAGCTCCCGTTCGTGGCGCGAGCCCAGGGTCGCACACACAGAGCCTTGATTCCCAGCAGCGAAGAAACGATCACTCGGAGGTGTGCGCTTGCGGCTAGCGGTCCGGCGGACTCCGGCCGAAACGGGACTGGCTGCTCGTCAAATATTCATTAGAGGCGCGCAAACATGGAGTGGAGGGGCGACGGTGTCGAGAGGTCCATTAGGGCTGCCACTCGACGGCCGGGCAACGCAACCGGACACGCGTAGGCCTAGAACTGTGACGTAGTCGAGCCTCATCGGTGACCTCTAATTCGCAGGTCGCTGCCCGACCAGCGTGGTGCACTGGGGAGCTAGCTCGTGATGCGCTGGACACTGGCGCGCTTAGCGCTCTCTATGCGGAAACGCACTGAGCTGTGTTCTTTTGCATGCATGATATATGCCAGAGCATGGGCCATCGTAACGGACACGCTGATGAGAGCTGCGACGGGACGTGTTCGTTTTTTAAACCAATGGTGGCGCAGAGCTCTTAGAAACCAGCAGAACGTGACTGGAGACCGAGGCGACGCTAGTTTGGGAGTGCGCGAAGCGATGCTGGCACGGAAAGGCTGGTCGTCAGCACATTTTCATCATAGTTGAGACAGCAATGGCCCAGTCACACGGCCTTGCTGAACATTGTCTGCATGTTTGCAAAACGACGTGAATGCATGCTACGAATCCTAGAATTAGAAAGCCGGCAGGCCATCCGCTGGACCATTCAGAAGCCACGTTACTACGCCGTATTCGCACGCGATCAGCGCGAGCGCATGCGTGGTGACATAAGACAGGACTATCAGCATCACCAACGTGTCCGTTCTGCCACGCGCATGTAGATGTGAAACATTTGTTAAAATTCCCGAGTTCGTTGAAAGACGCAAGGTTCTCCTTGACGGAAGGAAACGCAGTGCGGTTTTGTGCGCTACCATGATTCCCGCAGAGACACCAAATTTTTAGGAAGAAGGTGTTTCGCTTCCGACAGAAGTTTTCTTCAAGACACCGATATGTTCATCGAGCGGTGACGTTTAGCGCTACTTGCTCAACGTCAACAGTCACTTGATGTAGGATACAACTGCCCAGGGGGCACCGGATGGACTTGGTGGAGTGAAGGCCTCGTACCTCTCTCTTTTGTAGTCACCTTTTTGATCTCTCTTGGTAGTGTCGTTTGAATGTCTATTGTGTGTGTGTGAGCGTGCGTGAGTGTGTGTGTGTGTGCGCGCGCGCGTGTGTGAACGTGCGTGCGTGGGCGTGCGTGTGGATCCGTTCACGCCATGTACTGCGCGATAAGCTGCGCGGTTACATTTTAATAAAGCTCTCACATCTCACATATGCAGACGGCAAATAAACAGCTCTTTCTCTCGACACCTCTCCCTCTGTACGTCTCTTCGCAAGGCAGGTATGCGCACTCCTCAGCATGAAATCAGCCCTAAAGACAAGTGCGTAACTTAAAAGAAAATCCTTATAGAAAGCTTTGCTTTAAACTGATGCACATAATGCCGCAGCACACCCCATTACGCGACACCATACCATTCCACACTAACCATATCATATCATCCTATACGTCATACCATAGCAAAATCTCCTTTTCGCTCGTGTCAATAAAGAAAAACACATCGGGTTAGTTAGGTCGCAGGAGCACTACATCGCAGGATTAAAAAAAAAAAGAATGCAAGTGGCACTGCCGGGTTTATTTCCCTCACCCGTTCATCGTGAACGCGTGTTTCCGTTTAAGCCGCAAACGACCAGTCAGCAGTCGCGGGAGACGAATGGAACTCGGCGCAAAGGAGGAGGAATCGACTCCGTGGTTTCAGCACCAGGCGCTGGCAGCACTTGAAACCGATGAATCTTTTCTGTCGCACTGGCGGCACTGATACATCTGCTAGACGCAGTTTGTGGTAAAACATTTCTCGTTAAAATTAAATGCCGAGAAACGTGTCGCCATGAGTAAACGCTCCACTTTTTCTTAGCTTTCAGCGACAGTAAGCGAAATTTATGCACCTTCCCATGCGAGCACTGAAAATGAATGCACTTCAAAGAGCGAAAGAGAGAGAGAGAGAGAGAAAAAAGCATTTATTGCGGTAAACGGCTAGAAGACCGTCCAGTATTTTCAACATCGCCTCGGCAGCTTGTGCCGCGGACGACGCTTGGTGCACAGTGGTGATTGAGTTACTATACCTTTTACTATCCATGAGAGCGGAATGTCACAACTAATGAAGTTATGGCCATCGTTGGCCTTAGGCACGAATGAAACCAGATCCACAGCGTCGGTTTCATGCAGCGCTTCTTGTTTGCACCGCATGTCTACACTCCATGTTACAAAAATAATGTACGTTCGTGTGAAATGTGTTTCACCCCTCTCAGCTAGCCCTACAACTGATGGCGTATGAGTGGCCCCCGCTTCTTGGATTCTGTGAAAGCGCTTGCTGTGCTATAAGCTATTTAACACTGTTGACATAGTAAGGAATATTCCTGCCCATTTTTCAACGTTGCAACGTTTCTTCTATCGCACCATATCGCTATAAACTCAGTTAACGAGCTGCCTTTGACATCTGTTATTTGACATCTAATCGCATAAATTAAGTGAAACACAGCGTAGTGAATGTGGTGAGTAAACACGAAATTAATATAGTATATATAAGGTCATAATAATTACAAGATTTCTGTAAGAGTCTTTCTTAGTGGGCGTTCAGGTGTGGTACATTCGAAAGCAAAATTGAAAGAAAAAGGTAGACTTAGGGCAACCACGCCATCGCCGTTTAGTTACTAGTAGTATACTACTGTAGCCGATGTGAGTTGGTGCTGGACAGGTTCGTGAATAAGTTCAATTGGTCAGTTCTGTGCTTTATGAGCCGGTTAAGCAGTGACAGCTGCATCCACAATGTGACCTACTGAGCAGATTGCACTCCTGGCTACCGAAAAGAGACAAGGGCCACTATTTTGTAGCGATGCCTTTAATGTCACAATGCCTTTTCGCGCTTATCGCGCTTTGTCAGTTGTCAGAGCGACGGTCCGCTCATGATATCAACGTTGATAACGCGAGAGGACCGTCGCTCTGACCACTGACAAAGCGCGATAAGCGCGAAAAGGCATTATGACATTAAGGGCATCGCTACAAAATACCGGCCAAGCTCTCGCGGGGACGCGAAAGAGAAAGCCCGTGTGCAGATATTTTTGTGCAGTGGTCGCGGTTCTCATTGAAATTGTGCGTCGTTGTGGACGCTACATTTGGAAGTGTCCAATGAGAAACCGAATTTTCGAAGCTGCTATATCGCTGGCCATCGCATCGTTGAGCACGGCGATCAGCCAGTAATTAGATACCAGCCGATCGCAAGATTATTTTACATTATTACATGCAGACAACTTCGTGCAGACGCCAGCTTTAGATTCCACGGCGCTGCACGGTTCTTGCGAGAATTAATACAGCGAGTCATTCGGTGTATTCTTCGTTCGAGCGTGTGCTGCCACATTGTGTCGTATAGAAGCTAAGAACGTGAACGAAAAAGATAATACCAATAATAGGGGCGTAGTATGCGCGGCCTTGCATAAGCCGACGCCAGTCACACCGTTTATAACTAACTGCACCAAAGGGCTGCGCGCGATCATTCATCCCGGCCCCCTCCAGTGATTGTTCATCGCCGATCCAACCCGCGTGCTCATCCTTCAGCGGAAGCGCGAAGCCCTGCCTCACAGTTTCGTACTCGATGCAACTTGTGACTGTGGCTCGCTCACTTGCTTGATTGCTCGCTCGCAGAACTGGTAAAATTACTGATCGATCAAATAATGAACTGAGAAATTGGAAATCTTGGAAGCATTGTAAAGGAATGCGCCTCATCGTGACTCGGCATCTTAATAGGCAAATAGAGAAAAGTAATGAGTTAGCTCGAGCTACACGGTATATAGCTTAAAGGTGACCTTATATCATGGCGAAGCAACGCACACGACGGTTCGGGTGAAACAGACAAGTTTCATCCGTCCCGTCGTCTGCTCTGTTTCGCCATGATGAACTTAAACCAACTAGCTCAGCTCAGAACCCTTGTGCAGACCTTGTATCAGTTCATAACCAGCGCTTGCGCCAATAGTATACCATACCATCGCGCAATGCAAATGGCACTAACATGTACCGTGTATACCGCGATTTTCCTAATGGCGAGCAACTGTGAACCTCTATAAACATAAGGTAAATGCATCTTCACAGTGGTTCCATTTGCACGGTTCTACTTGTAGCAGCTCATTAAAACCCAATTAAGCGCAACGTGTATGTAGGTCTCCGCTGTCTCTCTGTACTGACCTCAAAATATACTTACACGTTGTTTGTGTGTATGTGTTTTTTTTTTTTTTCTATCGAAAATTCACACCCGTGGGATGTTGCTGTTCTGGCGTAAAAGAGCTTGTATTCTTTTGTTCATCGTGCTGCATGTGGCAGTTTACTCTAATGTCATGACAGCCGCACGTTTATCGGAGATATACGATGACGTCTATAAATAGTAAGCCAGAGCATTTTAATTCACGACCACCTGTACACGTCGCCTTCTTCGCTACTGGCCTACTTTCTTTCTTTCTTTCCTTTCTTTTTTGAGGTACAATTTTGCCTAAGAGATAATTATCTTAATCGCCGTGCGTCGTCTTTCTGTGTGCCTACTGCGCCACGGGACAACATGGATGGTGTTTACTAATTAGTAGCAAGAACACGGTTCAAGCTTAGCTCGCTGTCGTACGACTGCAACAGTGGTATCGCTCCTCGCGCGATTGCATGCGTCAAGGACCTAAGTGGTTTCCCTTGTATCGGATGACGAAGACACCGGTCACGCTTACTTATGTATCAGTAACCTTGTTCAGTGCCATTCTTAAGTAGTCCAAGAGGTGCAATAGAAAAGATGCGCCGACTGCGGCCAGTGCATGCTTTGACGCACGCATGGTGTACGCCAACGATCAGCTGCTGGTGCAGGCCTTTCGTGGCCGGCCTGTATTTTGTGCGCTCTTTGCAGTGCGACCAATAGAAATCGATACTTTGTCCGAGGTCATTCAGAATTCTAGCGAGAGCCGGCCGGTGGGGATGGCGTCTCAGTGCTTTTCGGTGTTACTTAGCCTATATAGGCACATATTCCTATACATGACAGTGAGCGAAATAAATAGAGAGAGAGAAGAAAAAAAAGAAGGAAGAAAGGCTAGTTAGGCTGCTTCACGTTTGCTACTCTACATTGAGGGAAAGGGACGGAGAAGAGTAAAAAAGAAAAGCGACCAACAGTGATGCACCCGTACGCGCGATGGTGTCTTGACAGCGCATTCAAAGGCGGTCGAACAGTCACTTTCAGCATTTTAAGAAGCGCAGCTGGGCGTCTAGTAGCTAGTTGGGATTATGACACTCTAGAACAGCGTCTTGGGCTCTCTGAGCGGTAAGTCGTCTAAATAGCTTAGGGTAGCATCAATAATCGCTTCGCAACCGCAGAGGTTAAACGAGGCACTGTCCATAGAAACAATAAGGCAACGTTATTATCGAACGTGGAAACCAACTACAAACTACATAGTAAATTCGCAACAATTCGGCCGTACATAAACGATTACGACGAGAATGGGCTGCAGCGCTCGTTGAATGCGCACAATGGCGATACAGTGAGTGCCATGAATGGGGCCAGCGTGAAATCGCTACATTACTACGTGAACCACGTGCAGTGAGCCTGAAACGTTTCCGTACCATCGAATCGGAGAAAACGTAGCTGTTTCATAAAGTTTGTGGCCGTAGCGAGTAAAACGATTACAACACCATGTTGTTCACACGTATACTACTACAGTCTGGAAATCCGGGGCCAAATTCACAAAGTTCTTAGTTCGTAAGTACTCTTTGACATTGGCCAGCCGCCTTCTCTAACAGTATGTCCAATGCCAGGATTGGCTGTAATTTTGTGCATACGGGCCCCGATAACCAGACATCGGAAATATTTGGTTTTTCCTCAGATCTCGTGGTGCGTAAACTTCTGGCGCCGGCTGTAGACCGGAGTCTCCCCTCACTTTTTGCTTCTATAGCTTCTGCATTTGCTGTGGAGGAATCATGTACTCTCCTAGTTATGAATGAAGCGGAACAATGTGATCTGCATTAAAACGTCAGTCAGTTCGGTTTACCTCGGATTCAAGGCGACGGTTTGCAAGCGTGGGAATCGGACCATCTCTGACATTTCTACACGAGGCAACTATTCATGTTGACCGAAAGGGCTCTCTTACTCTCTCTCTCTCTTTCTCTCTCGTGTAAAATAGCTTCGTAGTTGACTGTGTTCTTTAATCTAGCCGCTTGCTCGAGCTCAAGTGCCTCTACTTTTCAGGCTGCAGTTTCTCCCGCTTGCTCATTCATTTTTCTTTCTTTTCGCTAGAGAGTCATCTAGCAGTAAACCAGAATCACCCTGTGCCGTGGAAGCAGAGAGACGTTCTTCGCAGAAGCACGAGCGATCGCTTTCCCGTAATCGCTAATTGACACACGCTTGTGTGCTTTGGCACGGGACACGCTTAATCTCCGAGGCGCATGAGAACATTGCTTTTTTCCTCTCTTAGCGCTATCACTTACCCATTTCCACTAATCTCCATTAGACAAATGCTTGCTGCTTTTCAGTCGGTACTGCGTGTATCTGTCGCTAACTGTGGAGTATACGTGCACAAACAGCGTGCCTACCTTAAACCTCTGGCATGCTTCAGCTATTTGACGGCCTTGTATTGCCACTGCAGATTAATTGGCTTTAAAATCGCCTTTAATCCTGTGAAGTACGTCCGATATAGCAACATAAACTGGCAAAAAAAAAAAAAACCTGAAAGCGGTGATCTGCTCCATTTGTCGTAAAAGTAAGCTTACAACTTTCCTTTTCATCGCTCGTAATCTTTGTGCCAGCGTTCCAGTGCTCGGAGAATTATGAACCGTAAAAATCAGGAATGCCAGAAAGAGGTGATCAACACCGCGAAATGCCCTATTTTATCTATATTGCCCTCGCTGTAGCAGGTACACTTGGGCAACATGCCAAATATAAAGTTAGGTTCACGGGCGGGGTTTTATACCGAGCCCCTATTGGATGCAAATGTGTGCCATAGAGCGCCACAGAGGCTTAAACTCTTTGTTTCATGTTTGCTGGAACTCGGGAATTGTATGGAACATGAGCAAAACTGATCCAAATGAACTCTTTCTGATATTTTTATTTATTCGCTGGTCGAAATAGTCGAAAGAGTTTTCTAACAACGAAAACTTTATAAGAGTTGTTACTTGTGTTTTATAACAGTAGGATATTATGTGCATGAGCAAAGCTGTTTACGCACTTTGTATGGCTAAAGAACAGTGCTCGTAAGTTGCGAAGTAACTCAACTTGCTGTTCAAAATTTTCAACTCGACAAACACCTCATAGAGGTAATCTTTACTTCTAATTAAATACACTAGTCAAACGTATTTTTTGCTTTGACCAAGATAAGTAATAGTCTAGTTGAACGTAGCGTTAGGTATTTGTTCTTTAATCGAAATGCGTAAATTAGATATTGCGTGATATGAAATTCGTAAAGTTGTATCACCGTCGCGCAGGAAGACAATAGAAGTCCATTGAGCGCTTAAGCCACTTAATCCGCTTAGTGCGAGCACTTAATCCATTTAATCCAAAATCGCTGTCATAAAGAGCGCACTTCGGGTATAGCCTCAATGTACCAGAACGGCCTAATGTGAAGCACTGCGCAGTTAAGTCGATTTCAGTCTAGCTTTTTCTACACTCGACGTTATAAAACGACGTTTCTCACTCTCTCTCTTTGTCATATGTGAGAATGGAATAAGTACTTTGCGTACCAGAGTAAAGAAAACAAAAAAAAAAATTGTTGCAGGCAAGTTATTTGCAATCAGTTAGTCGTTTACCACACAAGAGCGTTCGTGGGCTGTAGGAAATGACTGCGCTCATGCAGCTGCCCGAGAACTCACTCACCGGGCGCCGGAGGAAGAGTTTTGTCCAACCCAGACGAGGCGGACACGGAATCTCGACAGGGCGCGGTGGCTGTAAGGCAGTTGCACACCCTATTCCTCCCGTTGACCGGGCTGTGGGGCACCTCGACATTATTTCACGAAACGCTGTCGAAACGCTGGACACAGACCTAGCACCAACCCTAGCTCAACCCTGGATAGCTGAAAGGCCGTGCCAAGAAACGGAAACCCTCAGGTTCAGCACGCCATCGCCATTGGAGCCCTGGACTAAGGGCCCAACCCTTCATCCCTACGATACCAATAAAGTTCCTTGTCTCTCTCTGTTGTGAAATTAGATGGAAAACAGCGAAGGTTTTTATTTTGCTCCTAGAATCGCAAGTTTTCCAAAGCTATGCATGCAGCCAATCCCTGCTACTTAACAAAGTTCATATCTAGTTTCACTCTTTTCGTCAATGCAATGGAGCAATTATTTTTAATTTAAACCACGGGAGTAGGCGGGCGTGCTAATGGCGCGTGCACTTGAACTAAAGAACGAAAGAATATAGCTATAGTAATATTACTTTATTGTGACTAACCCATATTGTTGTCATTTATTCTCAGTCAGCTATTTTCCCGACATATTCGAGAAATACTACCCCCAAATATCGAATAGAATAGCCAATATTTTTTTCATTTCTAAGGCAACATGCAATATGAAGCTTTTCTATATGAAAAAAAAAAACAGGTTTATTACATTCGCACATGTACGTAACACCATTCACAATTAGACTAGGGGCTTGTCAATGACGAACAACTTGCTTTCAATTATCTGTGACGCCATGGTAAGGACAGTGATTAAGCAAGGGCGCATCATCTTACTAGGTGCACGCACAATGTTGTGTTCACTGAAGGAGAAAAGTCTCATACTATAGCATCGCAGCTTGTTTCAAAGGTATGCAAACGTGGTCAGACTGGCCAAACATTAAATCGGAGCAATTTTGTATATCGGCTGCCTAAAAGCGAGCCATTCTTATTGAATGACTGGAAATTATTGAACAAAAGCTATTTGCCCCGTTCGCTCGCTCAGGAACTGGTGGTGTTCCTGCGCAGCAACCGCAGCTACCCTGCAGTGGAGAATCATCCGGAACAGTGCTCAGTTACATCGTTCTGTCTCCATCGAGAGTGCAACAAGTATTTTTATCCCGGGTATATTCGAAAGAGACGAATGTTCGACAACTTCGAATGGCGAATTCTCGAATCAAATAGCACGGAATATTCGATTCGGATTTGAAATTTCGAATATTCAGCCACACCCCTAAAAACAACGCAAAAAGAGTTTGCGTCCTGCGTATGCGGCGTGTCGCTGACAACACCTATGGCTCTTGCGCCCGCTATAATTCCGAGGAACTCTGATCGTTTCCAAGGCACAGAGCTTCCTGGTAATCAGCGGCGGCTGGAGAAAATTGGAGACTTTTGCTCTGGACCTTGTGAAACTAAAAAAAAGAAAAAAATTTTGGTCATGACTAAGCACCGATAACATATTTAAATTATTTTGATTGCGACGTCTCGACAGCTGCGCGCAGTGCGTCACAGGCGTCCCTGCACGCTGTAAGCTATCAAGCGACGTTTCTATACCTCATATCTCTTACAAACTTGCGACTTCGTGCACACTGTGACGAGCTGGCGTACGCTCAACACACCTAGATGTTTCTGTTAGATACTGCCAAAGTGGGTGAAGTCCGCCTATAATGCTATCGCATTAAAATAAACGTAAATGTTGCTCTTGAAGCTATGCATATTCCCTTACAAAGGAAAAATGAGCGCCGCTCATTAACCGCTTCATTTCGCGTGCTGTCTGTATAAATGTGGCATAGCATACTAAAAATTACATGTCAATGTTCCCATCGCCAAGGAGTCCGCAGAGCGCAGATGTAAGCTGTCCTAATGGCAGAAGCGTTTCAGAATTTCATCTACATACAGTCAAACGCTTTTAGAACGTAGTTCTCGGGACCTTCAAAATTCTTCATTACACAGGTCACTTCGTTGTAAAGGTCGGGCATCGTCCGCCTATAGCAGAGCAGGCTAAGCACGTTTAAAAAAAAGAAAGAAAGCCTTTATTTAACATGAATTCAATACACTTAGCGAAATAAGTCGCTTTTTTTCGTTCCTTTTTTTTGTTTTGGGCACATTTCGTCTGATAAAGTGTGCGACTGCAGCCAAGCGTATTGCACCGAGGGTCACGGCAAGCTCCGCGGCAAAACGCAGGAACTTCGAAAAGTAAAGTTGAGCTCGTCGAATACCGCTATCGCCTCCCTGGCCGTCAAAATTATTTAGTTTACAGGGTCTTCATCATTATTGCCTTAGCTGACATTCGCGTCCTTTCTGCCGTAGACTGCTTTGAAGACGTCGTCGGTTGTCGGCTACGATTACATATGATCACGTCGTCATCAACTGCGACGTATTCGTCAGTCGTCGCACCCGCTAATGCGTTACAACTAGCAACGCACGGGCTAAGTGATTCCTGTAGCAGTGCAGCAAGACTATACGTCTAGCATTAGCACGTTCGTCAAGTGCGTCGCTAGCGCTGCCGTTAGCTCTAGCGCAAGGCGCACCTCGGTGACGCCTACGGATTACAATAGTGGCACCGTTATGTAACGTTCGTTGTAAAGCAACACATCAGCCATGAGGGACGTCCAAATCCCTTCGTTGTGTAGGCAAATTTGTTATAGTGGTCTTAGTTGTAGATGTGCTCATAATATGTAAAAAGGATAGGAATTCAGCCGGGACACAGCCTTCGTTATACTGGTCATTTCGCTGTAGGGGCGCTCGTTGTAGACGCGTTCGACTGTATTTGCGTCAGGATGCACGGGAATGCGAAACGTGAAAATCGAGTTTGCTAAGGGTGGAAAAGAAGGGGTGAAGGGGGACACCTCTGGCCGCGGACACCACAACTGTCTCGTTCAAGGTGAACACCTCAGCTATTCTACGGCAACAGAGGAGGCAACAACGTTCAGAGTTCCTAAGAAAGCTTCCTGCTGCGTTGTAGGAGAGTCCAGTGACGCTTAGCATGAGTGATCTCACTAGAACCGGAACCGGCGTATTCAGCATGCCAAGGCTGATGACTTGATCATGAAAGCCACCACTGAGATGTATTCTCGAGCAAAGCACGCTCACAGTTGTATTCGTGAAAAAGAAATAGACAAGGAAAGGCACAGCATGGTGGTGGCTCGTGAGTGGTGACGCCGCAGGTGCCGCACGGAGACAAATCGGTACACGAAGAGGAAATGCGAAGCTACCTGGGCGAGAACTGCTTCTGGGCCCACTTGCAGCATATAAGGTATTTAACCATGTGCTTCAATGTGAAAAATGCCGAGGTCCATTGCCGTAATCCGCTGCTAAAGTGCTAGAGACGAAACTAGGGAGAGTTTTTTCTTCATGCGGTCTCTCACCGATG
The DNA here is from genome assembly GCF_013339745.2 of Dermacentor silvarum. Lineage (NCBI taxonomy): Eukaryota > Metazoa > Arthropoda > Arachnida > Ixodida > Ixodidae > Dermacentor > Dermacentor silvarum. Next base: position 19,647,073 of record NC_051154.1, on the reverse strand, counting down.
CCGTCGCGAGTCATTCGTCAGGTGACCATGCCCGGCTTTTATCAATTTATCAACCAATTATCACCAGTGCACAACAACACATAGCGCTCACACCGCATGTCACGTCACCAGGCGTTACAATGTCATAGCGCAGGCGAGTATCCGGCATCCTCACCGGGCAACAGGGTTTGCGCGCGCACGCACACGCACCGCGCACGCGCATGGAATGGCAACATCATGTTCGAGCACTTGAGTTTTATGCATCGGCCGTTTGCAATCTTGATTGAATGACTTCTGGGGTTTAGCGTCCCGATGGGAGGAGGGGGGTTGCCGTAAAAATGTATATAAGATGCAGAGATGCTAAACAAATGGGGGGGGGGGGGGGGGGGCAGCCATGAAACTTCGGTATGAGAAAAACAAGACCTTAGCAAGACCTCAACGAGAGTTAAAGTATCCTCAGTGCGCTCTCATCAACGGGAGCGTGCGCCACGTTCACAGAAAGTCGTAATGAATAGCACCAATAAATGTCACGAAGGGGTCAACTGTAAGCGGAGAAAAAAAAAAAAAAAAAAGCGAAGACAGACGCTGTCAAAGAGCACAAGAGTCGCGAAAACGCATAGCACGGATCGCAGCACCAGAATCTGTCGGTAAGCCTTAAAGCTCTCTCTCCTCATGTCAGCTTTTTGTCGTAAAATCATCTGCCCTTGAAGGCTCAACAGATCTTAAAACGCGAAATCGCCTCGTGTTAACTGTGTGCTCAAGCTTTTCCGCACTTTCTGTTCCTTCACTTTCCTTTTTGCCCAAGAGTTAAGTAACTCTCACGGAAGGATATAGTCTTGTGCATTAAATCTCTGTGCAATGATATGTGGGCTAAATGAATCTAAACTTGAGGAGAAGTGTTCTTCTCGCGTTCTTGGAGCACCAAAAGAGACGAAAAGACAAGCGGAATTGGCGACACTTCTCTCTCTCTCTCTCTCTCATTATTCCCGTGACTCGATTACGAGGCGCATCTTCTGATCTCTTCGCAGATGCACAAAGAGCACATGAATGCAACTTCTCCTTTTTTTGGGGAGCGTTGTCTGAGAACCTTCAGGTGTCACCAATTCACTTGTCTCAAACTCCACGGGCATAATCAGCCAGAGATAAGAACAATTATACCCCACCAAACTCTCACTGGGTTCGAAACACGGCAAGTAGCAGGAAAGAAAGGAAGGCAGGATAGTGGTGCGCTTTTTCTCGCAGAAGAGGCACCAAAGCGCGCACGCAAATCGCGGAGTCGGCGATTGGACCGCGCGGGGTGACGTCACGCCGCATCAATTGGGCGCCGGGCGGCAAAGTGGCGCGCACGCTCCCACTCGATGCACGCCCACGCAGACGTGGCTGGTCACGTGTCGACGGCCGAAAGTGCCTCCGGGTTGGGCGTGGGGGAGAGGGGAAGAGTCCCGGCAAGGGCAGCCGGCGGCCGGTATAAAAAAACGGCCTCCACAAGTTCGTCCCGCGAAGTGGCAAGCACCCAGGAAGGCGTCTACCCCACCGTCGAACTGCACTGGTGAGAGATGGACGACGTACCCTTCGTCTCTGCTTTGAATCGAATGGCGCGCACTAAGAACGCCGCAGCTTTGATCGGCTCACTGAGAGGACTTGTATATACTGTAGAAAATGGCATTACTTGGTGTGTTCTTTTTTTTTTCGCTAAGGCATGCGAGCTGCCTTGTACCGTTATGATTTTTCAGCACTGTTGCATGGTATAGCGCCACTGGACTCAGTAACGGTCGCGAAGGAAAGTCATTCGAGTCGGACCCCACATTTGCGACCCGTCTGCGCTTGTGGTATGCAAAACGGCTGTCCAAGGCTCTTGTTGGGAAGTCTCGAACAGGTTGGCCGACTTTCATGGATTGCCTCCTTTGTTGCGTGCTGCTATAAATCATAATTTTGATAAAGAAGCAGGCAAATGTTTGGCAAAGTAAGCAGCTATATCTATAGTTGAGTTTGAAACTTAGACGAACATAGATACTTTAATTTCAGATAATGGTGCTATTCGCACGTTCAGCGGCCGCTGAGCGCTGCGCATGCCATTATGTTGACCGCAAGAATTTGATAAAACTCTCTCTTTCACTGATGACGTCGCTAAGCTTGCGCTTTTACTCAGTACATGATCTGCAATCGCATTGCCAACAGCCAGTGAACCGAGTGTCCGAATTCCAGCGGTGCGCGTTTTACGCATGTAAACGTGCCACAATTAGCAACACTGCTGTAATAACCCTTCCCTGTTGCATATTCCTGTGCCTGGGAGAATGACGTTGGTTCATTCACCGTCTGGCCTCGACACGCAAACTCTAGTCGCTGGTCAGAATGTGTGTAGAGGCTGGACATAGAGTTTACGAAATTCGAAAGATGATTCGCAGTAAGTAAGCCAGTACCCGGAATGGACTGTAGATTTGATGACCGACTCACTCTCCGCATAGAATTGAAAAGAAGTCGAGACTTTGGTTCTATGATATACCACAAGTTTGCTTTTCCCCTTTTTTTTCTACGGTCATTTTTTAAGCTGCCTGTTTTCGTGGTGAGTTCTCCGTTTTTTTTTTTCCCCTCCGATTTCCGGCGTTTTTTGTAATGCTTTCTGGGGAAAATGCTCCAGTCTCTCAGGTCTGCGAACACAGATGAAGTGCCACGAAGTGGATGCCTTTTGTTTGGCAGGTTGTTCGCGATTGATTCGCCCCCACCATCTTTCCCGCCCGAAAGAAAAAGAAAGAACAGAACATAAACCAAATTAGTTACAATATTTCAAATTATTTCGTTTTATGTGACGCTTATGTAGCTCACTTGTTCTCTCCGCTGCAAGTATTTGCAAATTCGTTTTTTTTTAAGTGCTACAGTATGAAAAGATTTGCTACTGAAGAGCCCGCTATTCAAAAATTGTAGCAAAACACGCACATAAAAAGATTCATTGGTCCTATGACGCAGACTTCGTTAGTTTTGTACAGAATGCAAGTTGCTGTGGAGCTAGAGGCCATTCGCTTTCTCAATTTTGATCGGGACGACATATCGAGCTCTACTTTCGGGAGCCCATCATTTGGAGTTCACTTGCCAAAGGAATTCTAAACGTAGGCAAAGAACGTAGTAGTTGCGGAATCACTGTGAATTTGGTCCGCAAGAAACATTTGAAACTGCTTTTACAGTTGAGAGAGTTTCAGTACGTACTGAACCGGTCGGAAAGAGTTCTAACATAAGGCGCAAGTGCAACCGGCGAGTAGTAATACCCAGTTCTTCCTTCACATTCTCAGATTTTGGTAGATTGAATTAGTTTTGTTCGTGCGTTATTCATTCCTATACTGAAATTATTTGGTCACAATAAGTAACAGCCTAACTAGACGCTAATATCACAGAGGTTTGTATTTTCTTTGCTTTTTTTTTTTCTTGCGTGCATTTCTGCACTCACCCCGTTAACGTTTTGTAGAATGCTGTGCACGTGACATGTCAAGTTTTGTTGTATGCAGCTGAGGCAGCAGGGCTGTCATACGCCGATCACGGCAGTGATGACAGCCCGACGTCTCGTTGCTGTCAGGTCCTGGCCTCTAATTTAATAGAATTACATTAATTGTCACCTTTTAACCAAATCGAGTCATGCATAGCGCTCAGAGGGAAACCAAGGAAACGTGGGGTGGCCAACCCCGGAGGCTGAACCCGGTTGTCTGCCTTACACTATAGAAGCAAGGGCAAAGGATCTGAGAAATATGGGGAAAACAGAGACAATCGACAGACGCACGCACAGTGAGTCTCAGGGAATTACTCACGGGCGATCACTGTAGATCACTTGTTCCAGGAACCAGAGTATCAATATTGTGGCGCACGAGGCCGTGGTCCAAAGATCTTGCTTTTTTAAATCAAATCAAGTTTTGTAAGTTCAGAATTAAATAGATTTAGAATATAAAATGCGCAGTAAGATGTTCCGTAGGCAGCGACTCCATTGGGACCTTCGTACATAAATTCACAGAAAAAGTAAAATTGCAGAAACAAAACCTAAATGCTGAAGAAGAAATCTCGGATAAAATCAAGGCGAGACAGTTAAAGTTTTACAGCATTTTTTTTTTTTTTTTCGCTCGTGTCACCTCTGGCGGTGACAAGGGCACTTTCTTGCTCATCCACGGAAGGAGACTTGCATGAAAGATTCTTCGTATAGTTTCTTCAGTATATCAAAGGCTTAACTTTCAAGATCGTTATCGTCAAGGAATGCTCGTCTCGTGATAAGCGACGTAAGGATCGCTGTAAACGGAATACGCAGATACCTTTATCATTTGATGTTAACTCACTCTGGTAAATATGGCCGTGATGCCACACTTACGCGAATTGTGAGTGTGGAGGGGACCGGACTTGTTTTGGCTGCCACAGATGATCCAAAATGCACGCGCTCGCTTTTGCTCTACGTGTTCAATTAAATGTGGATACCTTGACTTAGACTTAAACCCTGTGTTCGAGCTCGGAGTCACGACAACGGGGGCTCATGTGTCTATAGTTGTGGTATAACTGCACGCGGTTGTTTTTTTCTCAACAGTAGCTCTGCCTGGTCGTCTCTTACACGGCTATGGATGTAAGCTATCAATCCTGTAAAAAAAAAAAATAAGAAAAAAAAAACCACAGGCATAACGCGAGAGATGGAGCAGCAGACGCCACACTTTCTACCGAACAACGCTTGGTTCTTCCGAAAGCACAATGTGTGACGCGCGAGCTCCTTTCCACAAGCTCTAGAGAAGGCATTGGTTAACCCTATAGCAGGGTCATAACCACATGAATTGTTCTACACTTTCAGTTTCGTCACACAAGGCAGATGAGAAAGGGCACGGTTCATTTTCTGGCGCTCTTGAGTGGATGTACAGGAGCACTCACAATGCATATCTGCCGGCGACAACCTGAGCCGGCGGAGACATCTCGAGCACTAACGAGAGCGCTGCTATACCAAGTTTGGGAAATGGTCCTCAAAGGGCCACGCTGACGTGTACGCAGGCTCAGCACTGACGTGTTATAACAGTAATCTTCCTCAAAGCGAAGTCCATTCATCACGTTGGAGGTTAGGTAAGAGCTTTCTGCGAAGTATAGCTCATGAAACACAAAGTGGCTATACAGTGTGTGCTTGTGTTTTTTATTCGAAAACGGAAAAAAAGGACCCTACAAAATACTTACGTCACTACAAATAAATGACCTTCCCAGGCGGACATAATCTGCAAGAAAAACGAAAGCAATTAATTCACTAATCAAACTATTAAATCGATTAATTTAATTGCAAACATTACGGCACATGTCTTTATTGGAACATTGAAGGGAATCGTCGTAAAAGTCTAGTTCCGGTGTTTCTATCTTTCAAACCAGCCATGTAGGTCCAAATAACTGCCGTCAAATTACTCGTTCAATTCACCTCATTGAGCACGCGGGGCAGTGAAGTCTGGCCCGTGGTCCAACCCCACTGTGATGTAGAAGGGGTCGTAGAATGAAGCTTCCTTGTTTTGCCACGAAAAGGAGCCGATTGCCGGTTTGCTCAAGTCGTCGTACCATGCCTGGCTCGCCCTTGCTGCTGAACTGAGCATGCGTATTGTCAATCGGCAGATGCGCAAAGCGCCAGTCGGCTTCACCTCGTGCAAAAGGGAAGCTCGAAGGTAGCTTTATTTTACGTCACCCTTCTACGTCACAGGAGGGTTTGGACCACGGGCCGCGCTTTGCAGTCCCGCGTGCGCAATCAGGGGAATTGAACGAGTAATTTGACGGCAGTTGTTTGGACCTACATGGCTAGTTTGAAACATAGAAGCATGGAACTAGACTCCCTTCAACTTTCCAATAAGGACATGTGCCGGAAAGATTATAATTAAGTTAATTGTTGTAATCATTTTATATAGTGAATTATTTGCTTTCACCTTCTTCTGCTTTTTTTTTTTTTTGGGAGATAGTGTCTACCTGGTAACGTAATTCATCTGCAGTGACGTAACCGGTGTGAACTTTGTTGGCTTAAACAATGTGCTAGAATTTAAAAAAACACACAACCCGTATCTAGCAGCAGAAGCGCAGTTTGTAAATGTTAAGGATACAATAACACCGACATTTATGTGAACAATTAAGCGACTTTAAACTGTCTGGTTGTTGCGAATATGGCGTTAAACGACAATATTTAAACTGCTTGTTCCGCGTAGGCACTAGTTTTGTGTGTGAATAGCGTCCTGATGAGACGTGAATGGTACCCAGTTCCCGGAAAAATAACTGGCTAGACAGTTATCAACAGCCCCAGAGACCACTCAGTAGAACAGAATGTAATGGTGCTTACGCCAACCAGCGTAATGTAGACACGCAACAAGTAATGCATATCACCCTTCTCGTAACTGTCAAAATTCCAACTACGGCCCCACCTGGTATCTGACGCCGACTGAAGATGAAATGTCAGTCTGGAAGCGTGGGGCGTTCAAGCATTCGTCATCATAAGCGTCGTCTCCCGAATGTAGTGCAGAAGTGGGGCAATGCTGAAGCATGTGGTTGAGGGAAGGACGAGCGCAGAACGTTGTCATTTTGTCGCCGCTTTTTTAACAGCAACGCTGTGCATGCCTAGGGGAAACGTCCGTCCGAGCCCCCTCGGCGCAACCGCGCGAACGCGCTCGTGGCCACAGCTCGCGCGTTCGTCGTCGTCGTCTTCCACAGCTGGCACCGTTGCCACTCATCATTCCATCGTAGAAATTCACTTCTCTTGTGCCGTCGTAATGGGGAGGCCGCGTTTGCGGGGGTATGAGCCATTGCTTAAGGGGGCATGAGCATTCATTGTCTTACGTCACGGACAGATTTAATAACGCGAATGTGTGTGCGTACCTATCGTCACGATGACCACCAGTAAGGACAATAAATATGTTCGTACCTTTGTTCAAAATTCTGTGTCACCTCTGTGTCGTTCGCTAAACAGTTTCGCTGGTAATCGACCTTCACAGAATGGCATGGCTCATTAATTTTTTTAATGTGCTTCTGCGATGACGAAAAGCTGGTCAAACGTCACAAGCCGTTGCAGCCATGAAAAGCAACTGCAGGGGCACATGCGATGTCCGTCATTATGCGGCATTTCATTCTCGAGGGCATGAACAAAACAGCCACATCTCGACGAATGGTCGACGATTTGTACATTGTCTTGACGAAGCCTCTTACACGCTACAAAGTCGCTTAGAAGGAAGGGGCATACATGTAACTTTATAGCGGCAGATTTTTTTATCTTCAAGCATGTACCCAAGTTCGAAACTGTTGCTACTGTATTAGATTTTTTGCAACCGCAAATAATTGTTTGCTAGTTTATCGCGGTGTCTGCAGTAACTGGTCGTTTAAAGAGGAGGCAAATATAAATAATTTTTTCGCGATCACCGCCGGCAAGGTTTTACCTAAAGTACTTGGTAAATAATCGCTTTTGAACAATACAATCACTTCGGCATTGTAGCGTAAATATGTGTTAAGTACCTCAAAGTACCATACGTTTTGCAAAATGATACAAAAGTAGCTATTTCAGGGCGACTATTTTTTCTCGCCTTTCGGCGTTCTTCTGTTTATTCTAAAAGTTTAATTATAATATAATTCCTAACAAAACAGCTCTCACTATAGGTCAACGAGAACAATTATAATGTGCTTATTCAGAACAACGTGTCTCCCAGCTTAGTTACAATGCTCGTGTTAATTTCTCAAACATTACAAGTAGTTTGCTAGTGCAATAACTCTAACACTCTAGTAGCATATTCAATTGGTTATTTCAAGGCGTTTAAGCAGCGCTGCCAAGGTCCTATAATAGGCAGCTAAGCTTATTACGACATTAGGCCCGTTCCAATGAGTACATTTCACGATTATCAATGTTAGAACCCACTTATGTTTGAAATATAGCCATGGTACACCCTTACAAGAATTGGTAGCATTGCCGAAGCGCTCTAAAACAACCGAAGATACCATAAGCGTATCAAATATACACTTAAAGTTAGTGGCGCTACTTGAGTCGAAGAACGGCAAATTTTTGCTGTTGATTACTGTTTACTTGGTCGCCGTGTATTATAATCTCACAGTATTCAGGAATGTTTACGAAATTCACGATATCGGAAAATGCAGTCCGTCAAAAGCGGATTTCCCGAAAAAAAGTGTTGCGCTTCTTTTGACCAGACACTGCTGTGACACTAAGATTTAAAATTCAAAACGTGACGCATGCGAATTCAAGCTCAGCAACTCCAAAAAAGACAAAGGAAAGTAGACAAAGCTAAACTGAAATAAACTATCCAAAGGCCTGCGCTCGCGTTGTGTGTTGCAAGCGAAACATAGAGACTGGCACAGGTGTAAAATTCAGGAAGCATACGCCCCGAAACGGGCAACTGAGTCGAAACTTTTGAAGCTTGGCGACGCCCCCTGTCCGGCATGCATCATCGTCGCACGCAATGCACGATGCACATTCCGGCTCCGTTGCAGTCGCCGCCTGTAGCCGGCACGCACAACCGATATGTGCCGCTCTGCCACTTTTCGTGTCGCCCGCCGTTCCCCTCCTCGAAGAAAACAAACAAAACAAAAATCGAAGAAAGCCTAAATGTATATGTTTCCTCCGTGCACGTCGCGAGCGTCCGAACTGGGCATCCACGGGCTGAGGCGCGCTAAGAGACGCGTACGTACGTCGTATCGACCCGAGGAACCGAGGCAGGCGCGTCCCGATGTCGCGTGAGATTATGCGGCGTGTCTCGCAACCAAAACCGCCAGAACGTTGGCCCTTCCAGCTGCTGGCAGCCCGCGAAGAATTCTCGCGCGGGACCCTTTTACGATTACGCTGCGCAGTGGAGAGAAGAGCGCCACTGGCGGCGAGAGCGCAACAGCTGTTCGCCGTCTGTCACGGGAGACGACGCGCGGATCGCGAGACGCTGAGAGCCGCATCGCGAAGAAACAGCCAGACGACGCGGGAAGGGGACGCGGCTATTTGCTCGAAGAATGGGGCGCGCCTACCCCGTCGACATTGATTAGCTCTGGTGGCGAGCGCAGTGTTTTGCGGTGAGCGGCACTTCTCATCCATGCCCAATTATCTTACCTCCATTATCTGTTTTTGGCAGATAGATCGTAAGGGCCGTGCCAACAAAACGGGGAGGAACGGTCATCTAATGTTTTTGGTCTGGTACAAGGAGCCAACCCTTTCCTCAGCCTCTCATGTAAACCTTTCTTGAATGCTATACTTAAGCGCCACCTCTACAACACATCTTGACAGCTCGACGTCAAGAGTAAATAAATGGGTGCACGGGACCAGAGTGTCTCGTTCGAGGAGTGGGGCACCCCACTCCTGCACGTGAGCCAAGTGTGATTGCGTCAAAGCATGCACTTCCTTCTCACATCCCGTATACAGATCAAGTCAGTTTAGCGAACGCGAAATTGAGGCGTTTGTATCCCGACTTTGCGTTCGTTTTGTATTTTTTATGACGCGCAAGGCCTATCAAACGTGTGTAACCACCAACTGCACGTGATGGCATGGCTAACCACGCGTATATCTAGTCCAGAATGCGAAAAACTTCAACCAGCATGTTGAACCGATAGGATTTCAGACCGCAACAGTGTTCTGTCAAGTTCATGCTATGTAATTCAGTCCTTCAAGCTATAGCCCTGCGTCAACAGCCACAAAACAAAATTTTCATTAAGAAAATACCAAATGGAAATCACGTCATAATTAGAGAGAATCGTTATAGTTTTTCTTATTGGTAAAGTAGCTACATAAAATAAATAACAGCAGAGGCCGTTCTTCCACGTGAGTGCAAGCTTGAATATTTTAAGAATGTATATTATATATACATGTGTTCCAAACTCAGTGCTATCAAAGAATGAACGAGCTTAATCGCGTTCATGTCAACTTAATACCCTAACTTAGTGACTTGAGGGCACGTAATCTAAAGGCACGTCTATTTTGTTTGGGTTTCGTACGCTAAAGCAGTTCGTAAAAACAGGCGGCGGCCAATCGTTGCAGATGGCGGTTGTCAACGCGCTGATGAAGAATTACTACCACTCATTAAGCACCTCGAAGGATTCAACATCCAAGTACCACGCATTTTTTCCAGAGGCCTGTTATCGTTCGTGCCATAGGAAATGTCCTATACAAGAGAAACTTTAAGCCAAACCGCGAAAAGTTTTTGCTTGTAGTCCCTGCAACTATGCGTCAATAAGTTCTACAAGCATGTCACGATGAACCTACATCTGGATATTTGGGCGTTAGTGGAACGTTCGCTAGGATTAGTTTGAATTATTATTGGCCCAAATTGTTAGCTTCAGTTCAGCAATATGTTAAGACTTGCCGCGAGTGAAAAAGGCGAAAATCGCCGTCTGTGAAACCGGCAGGCCTTTTACAGCCTATAGATCCACCGCAAGCTCCATTTCAACAAGTTGGAGTGGACTTTCTTGAACCCTTCCCTACATCTTCACTTGGGAAAAAGTGGATTGTGGTGGCTACAGATTACTTAACCAGTTACGCTGAAACAGACTCCCTACACCGAGGAACGGCGGCTGAAGTTGCCAAGTCGGCTTACCCATTCCCCAGTGTAGGGTAGCAAACTGGATATCTACCTTCCGGGTAACCTCCCTGCCTTTCGCATCTCATGTATCTCTCTCTCTCTCTTTTGTTCTTACGTACGAAAAGTTCTGTAAAATCATCGCAGCATAAACAGGATAAGCTACGGGTATAAGACTCGCTAGTCAATTTTTTTTTACAGCACTCTAATAATTCTGGTATATAGTTGCCGCACTCTCTCAAGAGGTTACTGGCGCCTCGCGACGTGCCTTCTCTGCAGCTAGCTGCTTTGATAACTGTCGTAAGGATCGTCCGGGAGTCGGAAAGATGGCATAAGGTGGTGTCTCAGCTTAGCACTGATGTTTCGCAACGTTGGGCCTAGGTATTCGGAGTCACTCTTTTTGCAAGACCGATTCCTTCTCTACCTTTTCGGCGAAAGCTCTTTCGTGACATTGCCACTTGCGTGTCGACCATCTCAGAAGCCCTTGTTGGTCGAGAGAACTTCCGAGACAGACAGAAGGACAATCAGAGCGGCGCAAGAAAGGCAGGGGAATCGGCTCCCAGGGAAAGAGGTTCACTCTAGGCATATCTCCAGGTTTAAAGGTCAGCGATGACGTAGGCTCTTCGTTTCGTTGGCATCGGGAGGTACAAGTGCATTACAAGGAAATGGAGCGCTCGTTCTATCTATTCGGAGGTCGAATTCACAAAGATTTTCATCCTTGACGCTTGATTATCGTTATCCGGCCACCTTCGCAAATAGTATCTCCGCAATCACGTTTTTGGCTGGCCTCTGTTCGGGCTAACTGCTGCAGCGTACCAAGTGCTTTGTGAACGCGGGCCCAGAGGCCGAATTCACAAGACAAAGCTTTTCGATCGTATGAGCCTTCTGCCATTGGTCATTCACGTTCGCTAATATTATGTTTGCTATCACGATTGTCTGGGGCTTATTCTTGCGAACATTTCTAACTTACGAACTGTTTTGTGAATACGGGCAGGGGTCCGTATGCGCAAAACGCTGGTGCCTTATTCGCACAAACGTTTTACGCTAGAATGGTTCGTAGAGGAACACACTGTCCCCATAGCAGATCGCTTTAAGGATAGGGCCCGCGCGTCTCGCTTCAACGCGAACTAAGCGGCGAGAACACAGCGCACACCAAGCTATCAGCACTCGGTGCACTCTGTCCCCTATCGTAGATCGCTTTCAAGATAGGGCCCGTGCGGCCGCGACATACGCAGCCGCCGCCGGAGTACGGTTGATCACGGTTCATAATGGTTCGACGCGGATGGATAACGCGCTAAAGAGCGATAACGGCTTATAATGATCGCAACGTCATCAGCGCGCCTGGCACCGCTACCTGCAGTAGTTTGCGTGCGTCATCAATTCACCTTACGCCGCCATCCGCAGCAGTTCGTGTCGCCGCAGCGCTGTCGTTTATACTGGTCGGGTCAAGTTTCATAACATTGATAATGACACAGGGCTGCGTGGAAATGAGCACGTGGCACAATGCTTATACGCATGCTTAGACAACTCCCAGAGGAGTTTCTGCGGGATTTTGTTTTCTTTTGGACAGCAAGAGCGCTTAACATGCACTTTCAAACACTGAAATAAAGGGCCAGTAAATGTAAATGACTTCGGCCGCTCGGTATTTTAAGCCGTTACTGACGGCGAATTGCGATTTATCACCATTTGTACAAGCTGTGGTTAGTATGCTGTCTTTTGATACTTCCAATATCGTCATGCATCAGCACTTCATATGTTAACGTAATTTTGTAAATGCTGCTCTCATACTCGCTTCACGAATCAAAATAAGAAAAGAACAACTCTGGCACCGCCAACCTGACGCCGTCTCTTTCCGCCCCTTGCACGCCAGACGTTGCGCTCCGCCACACAACTTATTTATTTGCGGTGAAGTGGGATTTGACGAAGCGTTTGCGATACTCGTTTTAAGGGCTGATTTGACAATGCGTTCTAAGGGCGTTGCGATTGCGCCGAGTGTCATTACGGATTCACATGTTGAGTACACCTTGAGATTTCTTTTTTTTTTTAGCGAATAGCTGTATTCGGCTGTTTCGCCCATTTTTGTATTGCGACGCGCTGAAAACAATATTATGGAAGAGATGATGATGACGAGGAATGGGAGGAAGAGGAGGAGGAGGCAAGGAGATTCTGTCAGGTTAATCTTCCATAGCTACCCTACACTGCTGTAAAGGGAAATGGCACTCCGAAGAAAGGAGAAAGGAGGGTGTCAGAAAGCGATGCGCGCTCGCAGACAATAGTGCCTTCTGCCAATTCAAAAGGCTTTTGCGCAGTCTGGTAGATTTTAGGGACCAGAGCAGGGGACTCTCGTAGCTTTCTGTGCAGATGACGCTTGAAGCCATGGTCCCACTATATATTTTTTTAACAACTGTCTCATCGGATTAGCTTAGGGTAGCATGCGGAGGACGTCTTCCGTCGTCAAATGACATGCAGCGGCAGAGAATATGTTTGAGTCTCATCGCCGCAACCCCACCTGTTACAAGAAGCACTGTCCGAGACACCGAAAGAGAAGAGTGCTTGCGAACGCGGCACCCAACCGGAGGGAACAGGGTAACGTTTCTTTGCAATGAGAGAGACTGTTTGGCATGCAAGTTAAGAACGTCTCGGAGCGCTGACACTTCTGAAGCAGTAGGTGTTCTGTTGTAGTAGATTTCGTTCAGTGTTATACACTGAGCGTAATAAAAGCCAATTTCGTAGGATGACCATTTTAAGTATAAATTGTACAAGGCGGCCTAAACAACGTAGGCCTAAGAACGTATTTTCTCAGATTAAAAACAAACACTGCGAAGAAAAAAAAGTACAAGTTCGTAATAAAGCAAATGTTGAATAAAACAAAATTGGACATGCCACACAGCCTGCCTGGCAATATAAAAAGAAACAGTTCCAAAAAAAATCAAACCAAACTAACCTACTGGTTTTAGTGATAGAGCGGGAGAAATAAGCGGCCCCAAAAACAGATGGCAATGTTGCTCATCTGGCCGGCGGCTGCCATCGCTTTCAATTAAGCGAGCGCTCCTTTCTGTCGATGAGAGCGCGGCAGGCTGGGAGCACGTCGGGAACTCGCGGAGCATTGAGGGTACCGCTTTCATTCCCATCACCGCGAAGGAGTGTTGTGAGCGTGTCTTGTTATCGTGCTGTGTATCGCTCGTCTTGTCGATAACTGACCTAGTGACAACAAGAAAGCTTGTACGTTTAAGAACTTTTTTTGACGCGTAGTAGTCTTGAAACTGAAAAGGGTATCGCAAGGGAACACCCGGTTGGTGACAGAAACCGAGCTACTGGCAATTATGTCAATATTGACAAGTAGGCTGAAACTTCAAAGCTAAGAAAAAAAATTAAAGAGAAACCGGATGCCTCTCAGAACACTGACAGCGACAGTTGAGGGACCTTTATACGTCTAGGCGAGCCTGTTAAAACACGAACAACAGCGTTCTGCAGAATTGCAGTGTGCTCCAGGGACGCGTGTAGCAAAATACGTTGTGCGACACAGGTTTAATAGCTCATACTTGCGGGCCCCCTGCCTATCAACGCTCAGCGGTTACTCAGTAAATGCGTTTTAAATCACGTGCACTGACTAAAGAGCGCACATAGCACAGAGCCCTTAAGTACACAGTTCAAAGACACTGGGATGATTAACTGTTACTGTCAGGTAAGCTGTACGTACAATTACACTGGTTACCAACAAAGGGAGATAGAGTAAAAAAATAAAAAAGGCAGGAAAGATAGCCAGAGAGGAGTCCGGTTTGATACCGTGCATGAAAAGAAAGGTAAAATGGGATATAAAGTGAAATAGAATTTCCGAGGCATGCAGAGGAACGTAAGTCGGGCGCGCAAAAATCAGAGGTGCGGCACGCATAATTGTCACAGATTGACGCAGCGTACATGCTGCAGCAGCTGGCCGCGCTACCCGACTCGTACTGAATATGGGAGAATCGCTTGCGGTGGTCGCAAAATGGCAGCAGGTTTTTCATGAGGTATAGCTCTTCGTAGTATCCGTAGTGTTTCGCTATAAGTAGGATGAGTTGTAGGACTAGCCACGACCCGGTCACATTCCGTCGACTGTTCTTGGCCTAAGAAGCCTTATGTGCACTGAACGCGAACGGCTTTAAAACCGCGTGTTAAAAATATGAACATGGAAAGGTGCGCACCAAAAAAATGCTACAGAAATTCTGAGAATTGTTTACTAATGCGTAATAATTGTTTGGCTCGGCTGCTATTTTACATGTTACCATGTTAACACACATTACACATGTTAACTTCTTTATTTTCCTTTTTCTTAAGACCGTGACGCGGGAACAGCGGCGTAACCAGTTTTTTTTTTTTTTTTTTTTGTGGCTCACAGACATCTTCCTGCCAGGCTGCGGTCTGTGGTTCGAATCCCGATCAGAAGTATTTTTTTCTCGTTTTTCTTTTTCTAAGGCTACCATTAATTTACTATTACACTATTATAGCAATTTCATGTGTTAACTTGACCAATTATGCATTTATTTTGCAGATATAAGGCGTCATGGGACGCACAGATTTCGCTAGAGTACTCGCCAAAGAATGCTTACGCATTAAAACATCAATTTTATTTAATGCCCTCCGTGTAGGGGTTCTGTGCTTTATTGTGGAGTGCGAGCACTGCCGGATACATTTCGCAGCGAACTCCTATCCATTAAAGCAATCGAGCCACACGCGACAGGTGTGCAAGCACTTCAGCTTGTAGTGCTCCCCTATCGACAGAAAAACACCTAAATACGTAAGAAACTCTTGTGAACGCCACTTACCGCAGCAGTCATCCACAACTGGAAGGTCCGAGTCGTTGATGCTGTTCGGAGCTTGTAAACAAAGTTGGAGACCGGTTTCGCAGCAGCTTTTCCTGACGCCACAGCTCTTTAGTGGCCCTTTCGGCCCATGATTGGCTCTTAGCAATTTTCTTTCGTTCCTGAATGTGCACTATTTTTTTTTTAAATAGGCGAAGGTAAAGTCTGCGGCACTGCCAAGTAACAGTACTTCCGTTGTCGGCGAAGTGTTGGAATCTTACTTTGCGAGGATCTGGTTCCTTTCGGCTGGATATACGACGTTCAGCACGTAGACCTTTAGTAAGCAATAGAAACACTTTAGCCCAAAGGCATTCACCCTTCAGTAGCTGCCACGAACTGAGAGCTTGGGGGGTTGGAGATGGCATCGCAGGCTTCATCATCATCATCAGCCTATATTCCTGTCCACTGCAGGACGAAGGCCTCTCCCTGCGATCTCCAATTACCCCTGTCTTGCGCAGGCTTATGTTTACGCAAATGCCCGCTGTATCGTGACGGGAGCGGGACAACGGCAGCCGCACACGCCAAATGATAATCGAATGTCGGCATCAAAGAGACTGCCGCCCCGGTGTCTTGAATTGAGCCACGACTTCACGGGAAACCATGCGGCTGCACGTATGGCCGACCGGTGTCGTAATCCCCGTCTCCTCGGCTCGCTCCCTTTCCCCGGTCTTTCGCGTATCCGACGTTTTCTGGCCCTTAGCTGGTTCCTTATAAGCATTTATGTGGGACCGGCGTCAGCGCAGTCTGAGAGCCGTTCATGACGATAGACGCGCGTAATCCTTCCTGCGGTACGTTCATCGCGCAGGAGCGTTGACAGTTGGGAGGGAGACAAGCGGCCACTTTGGCGACTCGTTGCTGGCTTGACGCGGAAAGCCACTAGGCACGCCTGCCGCGCACCCAACGACGAGTGGGCTCACAGGCCGTTCTGATGGGCGGCCTGTGAGCCCACATCTTTCTTGTACTTTGGGACGAAAGAAAAAAAAAGTTTGCTGGCCATTAGCGCGTAGGCACGAGGAGTAATTGTGTGAGCCGCCTAAGTTTGGTAACGCGGTGCCCATTCCGAATTTGCAAGATTTACGCAAGTGTAACGAGAAGTTCAGAGTTAGGAGATTTGGCCCTTGGCGAGTGTTTGACAGGCAGTGAAGACAGGATTGAGATAACTCGTGAGAAACGCGCAATTTATGCTGACAAAAATACGTCTATTTAGGCGTACACATTCACGGCACACGTCAGACATGTAATAGCCTTCCGCCGGAACGGCGTGATCGCCAATTTTTACACCTGGCGGCGCATTTAGAATGGGTTCGTGGGAAGCACTGTCTCGTGATCATTTAACGGCCGTAAGTGTTTTAGATAGGTCAGCCCTTTAGTAGGTTTTAGAGGCTGAGGAAGACATTAACCGTTCTTGACCAGCGAGAGAGAAAATTTACTGACAGGAAAAGGCCGCAAGGTCAAAACCAGGGCAGGTGGCCTGCAGGTCTGCCTGCAGACAAACAAAGGGGAGAACGATCGTGTTGAGTGACTGCACAGCGCTAGAAAAGCTTCAAGTTAAAAAGGCAAGACATTCTCGGGACAGAGGGGCATACCTAGAGCTTGAAGGTAACCATTGACTGGTTTTGTACACTGTCGATACGAAGGCAAAAAAAAAAAAAAAGTCTGCCCCTTTTGGCCCAGAGAGACCCGCTCATTTCAGTCCTTACACGTCTACACCAACTATTTGGTAATTGATAGCGCACTCCCATACTTTCACAGCGCACACGTAAGCAACGGCGCGCAAGAAACGGGCAACCATGAAGGCTCACTTTCAACAATCGTTGTTCCGAAGAAACCAAAATGGTCTATGTCTGGTGTGCACTGTAAAATTAAGCAGCGCTGTGGCTGCGGAGTTGTGCTGGCTTCGTTTTCCGGCCGTGGCGACAGCAGAATGCAATAAAATAAACGTACAGAGATTTCAACGCACTCTAAAGAACCAGATGGTCAAAATTAGAGCGAAGTGCTCTACTACGGCGTCCCTCGTAACTCATCTGTAGCGTTGGGAGTTGGGACCTATACCCCACCAGATATTATCATTCTTTTCGGGTGCCTCGCATGCGAACAAATTGCCGCCTAGTGTGGAATCGAAGTCCGGGACACAATGCGGTTGCCGTTCCTGCGCTGCAGGGGCAAAGCCGGACATTAACCATCTCCTGTGGGAATGTCCCAGGTTTGAAGGACTGCGCCGGATGCATAAATGTGGACAGGTCCATTCTCTTGACGATTGGATCTGCCCGCCAACACACCCGAACGCCCGGGCTGTCATCGGCTTGCGGACCTGCAGGGCAAATATTAACCCCTTTCCCCACGTAGTGCCAGCCCTTGTAATAAAGAGTTTCACTCACTCTTTGCAGCTGTGCAAGGTTGCTCGACATTGACGTCTCACCATCGCCGTTCATCACGCGTGCGCTCCCGAATCAACAATGTATTTACTCTTCGCATTCTAACGGTGATAGCCATTCTACAGATCACAAACGGGTCTTCACGTAGTGACTTTCCTCGGTCGGTCTGTCATCACAAAATGAGCAGAATAGACAACACATATTGGACCGCGGTGAGGTTTGAAATCATGAGCTTGCGCTTGCGAGCCGAGGTACTGCACCACAACAGTGCCCTCGTAGTGACTGAATGGCATGCTCTGCAGTTCGACGCACGTGAGACGCTCTACTTGGCGCGTGCTTCGGAGTTGCAAGCATTGGAACAATATGCGGTGACAGTGAAAGGCAGAGTTCCTTACGTGTGCAGCTATATTCCGCGTGTCATGTATAATAAACGGGAAACACCTGCCAGAGGGAGTGCCAGTCTCTGCAGATCGTGATATGGCGTCAGCACGTTGTAAATGACACAAACACGTTGTGAAGTGCTCGTGTGCTTGCACTCGTCAAATAAAATGTAGGTTCCTTCGGCTTTCACCTTCACATCTCATTTCGCTGTCAAAACGAAAAGGTGTCCTAGTTTTTAGTAAGAGAAAGTTTACGCGGGCTCGGATATGGTCATCGGCTCACACAATACTAGTGTCTGCTCACCAATACGTCTGGCCGTTGTCAACCTGAAACGCCAAACTGAGTCATTGTGTTTCGTCCTGAAATTATTTCAGTTGTTCCGCATCATCAGCTGATTAGAAGTTTAACTGGTTGTAGCTCATTACCGTTACGCTCAATTTCCTTTTTTTTGGCTATTTATTATTGTAACAACAGAATTCTTTGTTAGCAACAGAACTTGCTAATGTTCGGAGAAGCTCGGTAGAAAACTTGTGGTGAGGTGTATTTAATTACTGTAAATGACTTTTTACTCATGAGATCTAAATTTTGGAGTTACCTTTTCTGCTTAAATATCGGTATAATCTTGGGACACTCAATTTCGCGCCATGTTCATATAGTACAGATGTGCGCTACAGAAAAGTAGGCTCCACAAGTTCGCTCTTCCGTTTTCACGAACACGAACTGTAAGTAATTTTGCGAAAATTTGAAAAATTATGTCGATGAAAGTATGTTATGAATGTACATACATATAGAGATTGCGCGTGTGAGGCTAACGCGTTACAGTTACTTTCAATGAATACCGAAGAAGTTCGCTAACGTTCTTTCTTTTGTAGATTCGGTATGCTGCACAAAACCGATCGTGGAATCTGGCCTTATATTTGCGAATTATAAAGAATGATGGCACAATTGATGTAAAACGCGAGTGTACGTTTCACAAGCAGGCGGTTAGTCCCGGAATTTCGGGCACGAAAGAATGGTTCATTTGCCTAAAAACGGAGGGTTTTAAACAATCGCAGACAAAAAGGCTGTGATGTGATTTTTTATGAGATGAACCTTATCTTCCGGCAGCCCTGCTGAGCGATTTATGTTTGCTTGGAACACGTGAGTCATTGTTCTGTTGGACGCAAGGGCGAGACAGCAGCACGCAGGAAAGAGATGGACACGCCAGCGCGCTTTGTGCCACAGAGTATAGACAAAGCGCCGTGCCCACTATTGGCGTGGGATATCTGTTCTGCCCGAAGAAACGGGGAGAAGCGCGCCGGGCAAACAAGTCACGGCACAAGAGATGGAAAAAAGGGCGGCACTGATGTGGTCGGAGCTATCAACTATGCACCGGGGGTTCGCGACGCATTCGTCCCAACCGTGCTCGAACGGAGAGGGCGCAAACACGCGGGATCGTGTTTGTCTACGCTGCCGACGACAGGGAGCTAAAGGACAGATGGGGCGAGAAAAAAAAATCAGCGAAAAGAAGAGGCCACAAAGGGTTGAGAGATCCGGGCGGACGATAGAAGAGCAGGGCTTTCTCACGGCATCGTGTTTTGTGCAGACTGCGGAGAGACCTACTCCGCCTAATGGGGCTGCCCGGTGTGCCAAGACGAAGCGCACGGGCCCAGAGTGAAATAGATGGCACGGCTATGCCATGGCTTCTCGGCTCTCGGTGACCCATCTCCGCATGGGCCGGTCCGGGACGCTGAGCTTCATAAATCTCTCTCGGACCACTTTTCACGCCGCCGGTTCATGCACAGAGGTGCGCGCGGGCCGCGCACGCGTGGCGAACCCGCTGTTTCGAGGGTGGCCGTCCGCGGTCAGAGCATCCCGCGGCACGCACCTTTCCGTGCCGGGTGCTCCGAGGTGGTCGGACATGGTGTCGATTGGAATCGCGCACATCCGGCTGGGGTGGTCCAGCAGCAGCCACGATCCGCTGTCTGAGTAGCGTTGAAAAACGGCGCGCATCTCGTGAACGGCTAATACGGCGCGTTCCTCGAACTACATTCATTTCGCGTTCGACTTGGTTGTCTTCGTGTCGTCGTTCGGCCAAATGCCGTAAATGTGGTGACGCGAAAACACCTCCGCCTTTTACACCACTGCGAGATGTTCGCTTCTTATTAACAGCGAAGATGCTTAACCAGGGCGTTGTCCGTCAGGTGTAACGCCGAAATGTGGGCCGATCCTGGAGCTTGTGGAGAAAGGGTCCGAGCGCAATGACACATACCCGTCTGAACTAGAGAAGCTGTTTAAGCTGGAGGATGGTCCGTCGAGTGTACGCCGCAAAATCTCCGCCTGGCGATAACGTCACCATGCGTCGCCTAGCAACGCTTCGCCCCAGCTGCGCCGACCGCGAGGAACCTCGCCACAGCTGCGTGAGCCGTGACGTAATCGCGCGCGCCGCATCGCTTCGCCTTAGCTTTGCCGACCCATGACGTCACTGCGCCGTGCGGAGTGGTTGCCGCGGCTGCGCAGAGGGGGAGCTATGCCGTGACGACACTGCGCCAACCCACGGGTTATATAGCTCCGCGTCGCCGCCGCGGCGACACAAAAGCCCCGTCGCCTCCGCGCCAAGCACATCGCCGCGAAGATGGGGCGGCCGAAGAGCGTCACTTCCTAAGAAAAGGAAGCGCGACGCGAAAGTCGCCGCGCCCTTACTCGAGAGCGAGTGAGACGACTTCGGTCCGATCCAAAGTATCGCGCCGCCGAAGTGGTGGCGAAACGTCGGCGATTCGTAGAATATCCGGATTTACGAGGCCGCAAAACCAAGGGAAAGCGTTTGAGTGTCCAGAAGTGTCTAGATACTTTAATGACCGAGTGTTCGTTGCTCCATGGGCTGTGGATGATTCCGGGGTGATCTTGCGCAAAACGTGGCCGAGTCTCGAAGCATAACCTCGCAAAAACTTGGCCGAACCGAGGTAAAGCTAGGTGGGGTCGCCAGTTTCGCTGTTTGCCCAGTCTTCGCACCACTAGTGCGAAGCTGCCCCTAATTTTTGGGAGTTCTACTATTCGTCAGTCGAAACTTTGCGTAGCAATGATCGCTGTGCTCGACAGTTTGCCTCTGAGTATGGTTTATGAAATTCAGCATGTAAATGCTGAATCTCTTATCCGGTATAAACAAAAAATGGCATCCGTCTCATTTTTACAAACTTTAGATTTTCTGCTTGCTCATTGTCAGAAGCCGAAATTTGTTCTCTGCTGTTTGAGCTTTGTTGGTACCTCGTGTTTCAGCAGTGTCCGGGCAGACTGGCGCGTCAGAAACTTTCGCGTTTTATAATGTCCGTTCGTGATGTCTTGCGAAGGTCCATTACAATCAACAAACATCGATTCTCATCTATGTTGAAAGAAAGCCGTCGTTTATTAATCGGTCGTTTCTACACAGATGCAACCCCAAGCATTGCTAAGGCCATTTCCGGCCACAAACGATCTAGTCGCCAACAGCGGCCTACACATAATGGTTCTGTCGGATGGCACGTCAACTTCGGCAGCGAGACATTCAAGAAGGCGCTATCCACTTCAGGCTGCTCTGCCTCTGGTGACCAGCAATGTTGGCTCATGTGGTTGGACGCACTGAACGCGCTGGATGCGTACATTGACCGCGTCTCTTCACTTCCACAATGTTTGCCGGTTTTGCGCTTCCGGCGACACTCGTAAATTTAGTGCCAGACAGTATTATGCTGTCGGCGTAGACAGCGTCTCCTTATTCAAAACTTATACGCTCAGAACGCCTAGCCTTACGATGCTGTCGTGAGAGAGCATCCAGTTGGCTGACTTTTTTTCTTCTTTATTTTCTCTCTTTCTTGTGGGGAGAGGAAATGACGAGAAAAAAAAAAACGACGAAGCTTAAGGAGCTTAGTGATGAGCACACAACAGAGTTGCGAAGGTGAAAAAAAAAAATATGAGAGCACAGCACAGGTCAGCTTTACAGCAGGCTAAATGAAGACAAAAAACATGAAAAGGTCAGTAAATACGCAACCTACAGAACACTTGCTAGGATCACAGTTTCTGGATGGAAGGAAATGACGCGCTGCTATAGGGTGTGCTTATTTCGCTTATTGCATTTCGACCCTGTTCTTCGCGGGTTGTGGTATTTTTATGGTTTGCATCTGCGAGATGTTTAGGCGAAAGACGACGACAAATAATCGAGGGGAGGCCTCCACGATAGACTATATACTACACGAGAGACTATGCAGATTTAACAATACTTGTTGCTGGGTTAATTGGTTGGAGTGTAGTTAGGCACTCGGTGGGTTACCAGTACAGTGCAGATTCCACGCCGCGTTACGCACAAGAACGTTACACCCACGTTCACGAAGCTAATCTTCGCTTATACTGCGTTAACAGTGGATTAAAAAGGCTAGGATGCTTGAAGACATTTGCCTTTGTATATAAGATGTGCATTAACTCGATCTCTGTAATTGAGAGAAAAGACAGTGGCCAAAATTATTGTCCAATTCACAAGCGACAGGTAGAATGTTTGCTGCCAGTTGGAGAGGCAAGCTCCCAAAGGGGTAGTCATTTATTGTAGGAGCAGTGATTCGCTGTGCAGCAAAAAATAATAAAGGAGAAAAAAATGCTGCCCGTAAATTTGTCAACTGGGTTCACGTTAAGAAAGATTTTAACTAAACGTTTCAGTTGATGTCATTATAGCAAGTAGTTCATCCAATTTTCTCCACGCTGCCTCTTAAAATATATTACTCATCAGTGATGCGTTTGTGAGGCCGGATAAAGATCGGTCCACGGTGAATCCATTGCTGAGATAGAATGCCAAATGAAAAAGCTACTGGAGTTGAGAAAAGTTCTCCGTGTACTATTGATAGAAGCCACCCCCTTTTTTTCTAATCTTATTTGCGCGAATGTGGAACGACGTTTTACATTAATAAACATTCATTTCATTTCATAAACAAACTGACGTAGATACACAAACAGCAGCTGAGCAGAGGGAGGCTCGAAGCCAAACTCGTCAAGCAGACAGCACTGGTGCCTGCCACTTTTCATGAAAATACTTGCAAGTCCATAGAGAGATCCATACTCGTCCCTATTATTAGCTCCTAAGCCCCTTTGTACATTATATTGCCACATCGCCTTCAATCTTTTTTTCAAAATTAACTCGGAAGCGATTGCTCAAAATATTCGTCCTGGATATGAAGTCCAATGCCATGTAGAACACTACGGAAGTGGTTTACTCATATTCTTGTTATCCGCTTTCGAGAAATTTGACACCAAATTCATCTAGACTTCTGTGTTGTCACAGACGGCGGAAAACAACGTTTAAGTTGTGCTTCGGATTTCCCGAGATTGCGTGAAAATCGAGGATGCAGCCGCAACAAGGCAATTTATTACACGTAGTTCCACCTTAATATTACTGTTAAGCAATGAAATGCAGTTTTTACCATAGCAAACATGAGGAGATGGTTACTTCTATCATGTACATGGAGATCCAGCTTTTGGCATCTAACCGTGGTATATAAATAAGAAAAGTTCCTTTCACGTTCGTAACATATACCAGCATACAATAATAACCAGCTTGAAAAGCAATTATGTCCGATAGCTGTATTCGGGTCTCAAGAGGATATATAGCTGTAGTCGAGTCTCAGAAGTCCCAACGCCCGTATCTATGCAGAAAAAAAAGAGAGAGAGAGAAATAAAAAAGCCAGTACAGAAAAAAAAGAAAGAAAAAATGATGGCGCAGTGCAGCAGCGGGGTCATATCTTCCTTCTTTTCGCTTAAGTACGAGTTTATCATACGTCAGAAACTTCTCAGACTTTCTTGAGTGAAAGTGAAATTAATTAATTGTACTTCGCCTGATTCGACTTCTTTTTTTTTCTGGACTGGATAATTTATCGGCGGAGGGGTCTTAATCTCTCTGTGTACAACCGTGAGTTCTTCATCAATTCATACATTATTGTTTATACTTGCCTTGTTTTCTGGCGTTTATTCAGTTAAAGAAATTAATCTAAGCAGCGGTGGCGAACGCAATAACTTTGGCAGGAATAGCATAGCCTGACAAAGACAGCACGTGACATTCGCATGCGTCGCTCATGCCGTGCCTCCTATACTCCAATTTACGACGTTACTTCGGCCATGCGTCATCACGTGCTGAGTTCAACCCTATGAAAAGAGAGAGACCAAGTGTTACAGCTTCCGGGACGTACTTCTTCAGATGGTAGTGCAGATGTATTGAAAGCTGAGTAAGTTGGTATCGGTTCATATTTAAAAATTTGAAGAACGCTTAAGCTTCGTCTTTCTCAAAATTCCGAGGAATAACTTATTCGAAAATGTAAGACAAGGTATGAGCAACTTTGTTGATATAATGGTGTGGCAGTATAACCCGCATATACCGCATGCCATATAGCAAGGCGTGGCATATACATAAACCTAAATAGATACGGAAATTTTCGCTCACGGGACGCCGGACGCCGGATTTTCTGCGAGACGGGGCCCTTAAAAAAAAACAGCGCTAAAGCACAGGTCGAGCAGAAGGACAACACAAGACAGCTGGAAACGCTCAAGGTGATCTGAAAATAATATTGATAAACAGGCACCCTAAAGGAGAGAAGAAGACCAAGAACTACGTCTCCTTTGTCCACCTCGCTTAATCTTAACCTTAACAATTAAACGGCCCATAGAACATTTACTGATGCCATTTTAGTACAGACAAATGCCAGCTTGCCAGCTTAGCTAACCTTAGAGCAGCATTCTGCGAAATTACATCTCAAAAATAAAAAGATAGCAAAACTGGTGTTTATGGAATTATAAGCATTATTGAAGTACGTGCAGCCTGGATAAACGGCACTCACTTAAACAGAACCACCGTAAAAACGGAACGGGAGGTGTCGGCTTTGGTGGACCACCCGTAGTTACATACAGCAGTAACGTACTTGTTTTGAACGGCTTCTTTTTGTGTGTGTGTTCTTTGGGTACCCGGGAGTTATACCAAAACTATATGATGGCCCTAGTCGGCTGTTACGAAGCATATGAACTCCACCAGGGCTGTTTGGCCGCTGTGATGTCAGCGACTGTTCCGCGGTGTTCACTCTGATTAGCCTAATCTGCGTGTTCGTTTCGACGTCGTGATGACGAGAGCACGTTGTCAAAATTGTCAATCGCACTGATGAAACAAAGAAAGTGAGATCGCGCATAAGAGCGAAAGTCTAGTGAGGCCCACCAGGACAGCGATGATCCCTTGCACGTTACAGTGTCAGGCAAAGAGGTACGAGATGAAGCTGAAGTTCTGTTCCGTTATTCCGAACACGTCAGCTCCCTCATAATTCGTCAGAAATCATCCGCGTATATACACGCATATGTGATGAAAAATAAGATGCGAAAGTTGAAGAAGTGCACAGTTACGTTTCTTTTTACACTCCGCTTATGTATACAGCCAAATATCCCTTCCTGAAATATATGTTTTAAGAGTATTGCTTCCTTCGATCAGACGAGACCTCGGATAAACGGAACACTTTCATTTTTTTAACATTAAGTTCGGTTTAAGTGGATTCTATTTTACTGAATAAAGACGGGGGGGGGGGGGGGGGGCATGGCATGTACTCATAGAACTAAATATTATGCAATCGTGCTTACAAGCTCCTGCAAATAAAAAAAGTCGCAGTTTCACCGGAAAGGCGAAGCATCAGTTGCGACAGCAAATTAGTAGAGATCTATACGGAGTAAGGATAGTAGTTTTATCAGCTGTATAAACTTGGACATGCAGCAGCACCAGCAACGCGCAGAACTGTTGTCGACGCCGTCGGCGTTTTGCCCGCGTTCGCTCCGAACGCGCGCGGCGTTGGTGACTTGCCGTGCCTCTGGGGGCGGCTCGGAGGGTTTCGACGAGATCAGAACGGGACACTCGTCGAGCAGCGTCGGAAGCCTTTACCACCTTCTCGCCTCGCAACGTTTTTATATAATTACGCATTTGGTGCCGCAGCTAAACGTCGCCTGCCCTCCCTCCTTCTCGACCCCCCACGGCATTTCGCGCGACGGAAGCAGTCGCGTTTGCTATATATATATATATATATATATATATATATATATATATATGGTGATTGTAAAGGAGGAAAGAGACGCTTAATTCTGCAGCCGTTCAGGGAGCACGGCGCAGAACGCGCGTTTGCTCTCCGTCGTGCGTTCGCTCCCCGTGAAAGCGCGGGTCCCTCGGGCGCTTTCACTCACAGATATAGCATACTGCGCGCGGTGACGATTTCATCGCCGTCTGACGTCATACGGAACCTCACGGCGACGCCGACGGCAGAAATCCGCTTTGAGTGTCTATATAATTGCTGTCGCAATAAAAGTTGGTAGTGCGCCTATTCATATGTACCATTTTGAGTGCTTTTTATTTCTCAATATTGGCGGGAGTCGTAATTGTACCTACATTGCAGATAAGGAGGCCTGGTGCCATTATATGACTACGTCACTACAGAACGAAAGAAACAGCCAAAAGCCCTTACACTTAGGGAGAGAATAATAACACTGACGTATAGGTGGCACAATAAAATGCAGTGCTGCAGTCTAACGCCGTTTACGAAGGATCCTATGAAAATCAGATGTGGGCTCAGGCTCATGCGTAACGGTAGCACTCACATGGCGCTAACAGCACGTCACGGCTTCCATTTGGTGCCATGTAAATGCGTTTAGGCTGTAGTACTACGCTCTATTTTTATGCAGCTTTTACGATACGGCTACCGAGACCATTTGTCTCCATTTCGCTACACTGCCGGGGTCATAGTGACCCTTGGTTTCTTTCATAGATCGCGCAAGCTTGGCGTAATTTTACGAACGCTGGACTGCCAGCTTCACTGCACGAGCGGCCGCAGAACAAATTAGCAACTCCGACGTTTGTGCGTAGGGCACTATTGCTAAATTACTTTCAATAGGTCGCGTCCTTTGTAGAAAAATTTTCGAAACTTAAAAGTAGTGTATATACATATACAGCATTTGAGCTCCAGTCCAGTGAAGAGTTGTGTTTTGGTTAGAGGAATCCGCGCGGGTTCCACGATAACCAACTCTACGCTCTATCCGGGCTTAAGGAGTGAATGCGTGCCGGCACGGAGAAACACAGCGCGTGTTTGTGTGCGTATGCCGGCACAATGATCTAGAGTGATCCAGTTCTCTGTACGAGTGGGCTGCGCGTCCTCTCTAGAACTTTTCTTGTTGTCTTTTGTCCCGAAAAACGGTATGTCGGCAGCATGCTAGCGAGGAGGACGACGGCGCGCAAACGACCGCCCTGGACCCTGCGCGTGCGGCGGAGCCTCGTCACTGCCGCGGGATACACTTTGGGACGTAAGCGTCCACTGACGACGCATTCGCCGCGCCACGCGCAGGATACGGGCAGGGCGCGAAACACGGAAAAGGCATTAAGGGGTGGAAGGGGCGCTGCTTCTGCTGCAGAAAACACTCGGCCAGCCGCCGTCTTTACAGCCGCTGCAACGCCGGGACAACAGTGGCAGTTTAGCGCCCAGTTTCTATTCCCAAAACGGCGCGCGCGGCGGCGGCTTTGCGTCATCGGTGGCCCCAGAGGCCGAGCGTGCCGAGTGAGTTTTAAAGTGTGCCACGGGTTCTCTGCACTGTACACGCCGAAGAAAACGCACAAGAGGTTCGGAGATGGAGATATCTCCTTCTCGGCTTTCGATTCATCCTCTTTTATTCGTCAGCACTCTCTCGGTCAATATTGTGATCGTGGCCCTATGAAGTCGAAAAAATGCAAAGCGCAGAGAGACCATAAGACCCCGCACGCCTCTAAGGACAGCTTCGGTTGTCTTTCAGCAGCCTTTTTTTCTGTTTTTTTTTTTTTTTTTGCTCACGCCAATGAAGATAGCCATATGCTTTATGAGGAGGCAATAAGGTATGCCGATAAGGAGGTAACGAGCACCGCATTTCGTCCTCCCCGTAAGAATGAGAAATGGTACTTAAGTTCGTCGATACGAGATGCCCTGTCATGGCCGCAGGAACACCGAGTTTCCCGTATCGAGCCCCCTTTAGAAACCTGAGCTCTCAGAAGAGACAAACGAGTCGTCTGAAGATCTGATTTCGGTGAACTAAGAGTTCAACGTTCCTGGCGAACGCGAGTGGCTCGTCGTACGAACTTTATCGCCGTTCGACTCACTATTTCTGCGCAGTTGTTGCAAACGTTGCGGTCGAAGTCATCGTCATCTTGATTTTCTGGAACGTTGACCTTTTTATTTAACGAACGCCTCGATTTCAAAGTTCTGTGCTATTTGTCACCAGTCGCAAGTTCGGGCCCATTCTGCCTTCTATGATTTCTAGAAGCACTGTACACATTTCAATGCTTTCTAGAAGCATGCTAATGCAGCAGATCCAGAAATTGTTGAAAAAAATGGCTGACAAGCACCTGCTCGGCGTGTGCAAAATTTAACCAAACTTTCTATTATTTGCCATTTTATTGTAATAGCAACTATATTGGACACTCCAAGCGCATTTCTGCCGTCGGCGTCGCCGTCGTCGTGAGGTTCAGTATAAAGTCCAACGGCGATAAAATCGTCGCCGCGCGCCGTACGATGTGTGTGCGACTGAAAGCGTACGAGGGTGAGCCGGCAATCGCAGCTCAATGTAGCGCACGCGAGGGAGGAAGGCAGGCCGGAAGCACGCGTTCTTCTTTCGCGCGTGATGCACGGGGGCGAGGCGACGGAGAGGGAGAGGGGAAGGTGTGCGTTCTGCCCCGTCGGCTGCTGCACACAGCGTGGCCGCGCGGGCGCCGTATCTTGAAAGCCATCTGCGATGTGGGCGAAGTGTGCGCCCGCGCGGGCCTCATCTTCAAAGTGATATGCGATGGGGACAAAGTGCCAGTAACTTCGTATGCGCTGTGCTTTCGACGTTTAGTTCGCGTTGAAGCGAGACGAGAGACAGCGCGAAGGTCAATTTGCCCGCTGCCGCTGGCGCGCTTTCTCACTCCGGCGTTTTCACAGCGAGTTTTCGCGGTCATCGAGCGAGATGTGTTCATGATTACCTGTGCGCGCGTGACACCCTGCTTGTGTACTTAGTTAGTAGAGAGTTTTAGAATAGGGGCCCCAAAAGTTTGGGGCCCCAAAGAGCTTTGCGGGTGTTAGCGTTGGGGCATGCAAGAGTGATGAGTTTTAGAATAGGGCTTTGCGTTTGAGAATAGCGTCTTGCGCTTGCAGCGCCACTAGGGGGTCAAAGAAAAACTATCATAAATATTAAAATAAACTATACCATTTTATGATAGGAAGAGTAATTTTGACTTTCGTGGTTTTGCGTTAAATTACAAGTAAGATGTTATTCTATTAGCAGCAAGCGATTCATTGCGCCTAATTTTGAGTAACCAACTTGACGTGCCTTCACCAGCCAAGCTAATCCACGTCACGCCTACGAGCCATGAAATCGACAATCGAATTCAGAATCAGCGGCGTCTAATGAATCAATCTTCATTACACACGTTAGTTGAGAGAAATCGATAACCGCAGTCACTTCTCCTAGCTTACGAACTTCACGCGTTACCACGAATCAAGCCGAGTTTGGTACTCGGAGAGCCGCCGCTTCGATGGGTGTCGCCATGTTTTTTGACGCAAAACTTTTGGGGCTGCTTTTGGGGCTCCCGCTAAATCGGCGAAATAGCGTGCCCAACGCAAAACCCAAACGCAGTTAGCGTCTCGCGCATGCGCAGTGGTGTCGACGCTATTTCTTTGGGGCCCCAAAACGTTTGGGGCCCCTATTCTAAAACTCTCTATTAAGCGAAAGTTTTTCAACTTTACACGGCCCATTAAACTATTATCCTTACTTCATATAGCTCTCTATTAATTTGCTATCGCAATCGATGCTTCGTCTTTCGGGCAAAGCTGCGAATTTTTATGTATATATGATCAGTATGCACTTGGCAGAAGCAAGATTTCGGATATCTGACGGTCACCGCGCATCCTCGTGAAAGCGTCTTTTTTATCGTGCCGTGCCAGGCGCCGCGTTCAGTCCAAATTGAAAAACGGTCTCCGGACGCAAGGTCAGGGCCAGACCCATTGTTGGCCGTCTTGCCGTTCTTCCGTTAGATGCTTTCTTCTCTTCCTGCTTTGCCCCCAAGAGGTGAGTGGGAAAGCATGCTGAATGATGCGAGGCTTCAGAGATGATTCCTCAGGCCGCACTCTATTATCGGACGCGCACCTGGGTGTCGAAGGCATGATCCCATTGGAGCGGGCGCTCTTGAGCGGCGGGCAGTACTATCGGAAAAGGCCGATGAAGTTTAAGGTTTGACGGAAGCCCATCTGGTCGGGATGAAATGTTTATAAGGGTAGAAAAAACCCGATGTACTACGCCGATCAAAGTATAGATTCAATATGAAAGGACTTTCCGCTACCACACGCGGGGTGGTATAAGAAAAAAACGGGAAAGGCCGTACCACCGGCTTGTGCTCATAAAAGGCGGACTATTCGGCACTTGCAAGGTATGCAGCCTTTAAACAGTTTCTCTGCGCGGAGCTCGCACCGAATATTCAGCACGTTACACTTTCACCAAATTCTCACAAAATTTCACATTTTGCAAAACTAAATTTGCTGCGTGGACACGCAGAACAGCTTCAAAGTTAGAACGAAGTGATGATTCTCTCCTTGGTGAAATTTCAGTGTCGCCAGGAAGTGACGCATCTCTTGCCTCAACGACCTTAACGATAAATACTTGTTTTCTTATCGGCATAATGGACATTGCCTTGTGTAGCGTTTATGATTGCGACGAGACCATAGAACATATCCTCACCTAATGCCCTTTTCTTTGAGAATGAAAAACAGAAATTGACTCCCCCCCCTTCTACTTAATGGACTACAGGACGTTCAAAGAAGAAAACAAAAATTATGTAGATTCCACGTACTGTGGGAATCGAAGTTATGAGAAGTATTTTCCAGGTAGCTGGCTATGGCGTCAACCCTGCGCTGGTGCGTCTCGACCTGCTCTCGCTTGCCCGCGAGGAGCTCAAAACTCAAAGGACCGCTCAGCGGCGTTCAAGTTGAACATTAATGCTTTCACATTCACAACTCATAAGAAGTGCTTAGGTATCCTCGCATTAAAAAAAATTATTCATTATTAGGTCTACGAAGAGGCGCCAATCGCGCGCAGAGCGCCACGCAAGCGCGGATCACTACCACCGTTTTCTTTCGAGATGTGTTATCGATGTCGATGAGTTTGAACAGGCGTTCATTGTGAACGTCGGACATGCTGAGGGTGAGAAAGAACGTGGGCTTGCCTAGCTGCTCGATCATTGCGACCACGTTCCTCTTTGCGCCCAGTAAGTACCATAGTAGTACGCCATTCTCGAGTTGCTCAAGTAAACCCCTGAGGAAAGCCAAATCCGATATGACGCACTTTTTGACGAAGCTACGGCCCTCTACGGGCTTCTTTGTTAGCGTCAAAAGCCGACGTCGTCGATCCGAGTTGGTGTAATGACGCTGAAGTGCAGGAGTTCGGCGTTACATTGTCGTACTCAGACTCCATGTGCAGCACGAAAGAGGAGGCCCCGATGCTTGATTAAACAGCCTGGTAAATTCGAGAAGGGGCATGAAAGTCGTGTGCGAGCGTGGGGAGGAATGAGGACGCGGCGCGTTGCTGTCCGGCGGTCGGAAATCAACGCTTGTGGGAAACTTGCTTTTGAATCGCTGTTCGTACGGGGGCAACCACTACCCGGTGTTCAGCAGCCGAGATGCCGGAATCTTCTTACGCGCTCCACCTGGCTCGAGTGCAGGTCGTACGCGAGAATCAGAGGCGAGAGTCGGATTGCGAAACTCGAATGACGACAATGCCGCGACCGCGATGGCATCGCGAACACAAGCCTATACGCACCACCACACACGCACCACCACACACCACACCTAATGTGTGTTCCTATTTTCTTCGTCCAGTGCCTTTCTTGCGCTCTAAATTTTCTAATAATGCAATGCCAACCAGGCCACCTATCCAGACTATACCCAGAGGCTCAAGTTGGTAGGCACCGCCAGCACCGCGGCGTAGAATAGATAGATAGATAGATAGATAGATAGATAGATAGATAGATAGATAGATAGATAGATAGATAGATAGATAGATAGATAGATAGATAGATAGATAGATAGATAGATAGATAGATAGATAGATAGATAGATAGATAGATAGATAGATAGATAGATAGATAGATAGATTATGAACACGACCGTCAGCCACACCGAATGAGCAATGCTGCACTTTTTGAAGACGTCTGAGCTTTGCGACCGCCTTTTACATGCGCGGTGAACGCTGTTGTATGTGCGCGCGCATTATTACTTATTCCTTTCCTTCTCCCTTTCTTTCTTCTTTTTTCACCTGTTTCCCCCTCCCCCAGTGTAGAGTAGCAAACCAGGTGCAACCTGCATGGCTAACCTCCCGGCCCTTTCGTTTCCTTTTCTTTCTTTCTCTCTCCCTCTCTTTCTATTTCAGGAGCTTCCGGGCTCTAATAATTTCAATGGACATTTGAAGAAGCATATAGTGGCATAAAACGCTACGCAGTAAACAAAATTCGCACTTTGTGCCTAGACTAACGGAGTCACCAGTGACCCTCCGTTTCTCGTCCAGTATGAAAGGACGGACCAGAATACTGACCGACCGGGTAATGCCGCTGCAGCAGGATGGCCTAACATGCGCAACATACACGTATACACGCATAGCGTCTGCACACAAGGGTACGTGCTTCGTGCAACGTCATGCAAGCGTGAGTGGCGGGTGTTTCATTAAATAAGCAAGCGGCAAGGTGCTCGTGAGGAACTGCAGTCTGGCTACAGCGACGCTTCGCCACCAGTATATACTTCTCACTAGGACGGAAAAGCCGGGCCGGAGAGGGTCGTTCTGCACTCGATAACAACTAGGCTACAGTAGCAATGACAGGGAAGTCCGCTAGCAGCCAGAGTGTCGGCCACTTATCAACGCACAATTGAGGCCTACGCGAAGCGACGTCGCGGCACGGCATCCGAAACAGCGGCTAAAACCAGCGCTATAGTAGAGCTTTTCTTCTGCTATCTTCGAAACGCGAAACACCTTGTCGTCATGGCAGAATCGAAACAGTGAACCATTTGAGACAGACCGACTAGAGGAGAGTACCCTGCACGAACATGCGAGGCGCGCATGGAGAACATGCGTTGAATGCGGTAAGTATATGTAGACCTCCTATACGCAAATTTGGCGGCGGCTCGGAAAGACGCGGCGCTAGTGCGATTGGATCCTGTCACGCTCTGCGTTCTCGATCATTGCGCTGGTTCCAGTATACTCATTTTTGTCTTCGATCACCACAGATTTTGTTATATATATATATATATATATATATATATATATATATATATATATATAAATCTGAGCACTTCTTACACGCTAGAGCAGTCCGCAACTGATTAATTTTTGTTATTTATTAATTTAGAACATACTTCTGTCCGAAGACCAAGCATTGGTAGTATGGAACACATTAATAGCGATGGATGTCTGGTAAACGACAAGCAATTCTTTTTTTCAAGCCATCAAAATTTGTCATTTGGCCTCATTTGAAAGCCATGTGGTTTTAAGTCGTTTCTTTTTAGGGGCGAAGCTCCTTATAGTGGCACCCGTTCCGTCCCCGTCGTCGTAGTAGTAGTGTGTAACCAGTAGTGTGTAACCAGTCTGAGAAAAATGAGAAAAAAAATTCCGAAGTTTTGTCCGTAGCGCGGAATCGAACCAGGGACCCCTCGCTTCCGAGCGCGCGGCGTTAGCCCACTACGCCACGAAGCGGACATGGACACACGCACCACGATGGCAATAAATACCCAACATTAACGAAAGGCCGCGTTTCTAGCGCGTTTCTAACGCGTTTGTGCTAGCGCGTTACGGCCCGTGTAAGAAGCTGGTGTAAGACGCTGTGGCCTCTCCGCCTTACCTTCAACGCGTTTCGAACGCGCTGCCCAAAGCGGTGGCAAGTCAAGTTCAAGTCGAGGAGCGTTTATGAATACGGGGGGGTATACTCTCTCAGCAGTCATGTGATGGCGTCGGCAAACACGGTGCACGTTCCGGCATGTGTAAATGGCTGCGTAAGACGCTGTGGCCGCTCCCCCTTACTAGAGAGTACTGCACGTTTCTAACGCGTTTGTGCTAGCGTCCTCTTAAGCGGGAGATCCGATGATTCCCTCTGGAGCTTCGCCCACTCATCATCATTCACCCCGTGGATATGCTGTGATTTTTATTGCTTCATATGCGCTATTCACATATTGCACAATAAAGAACCCCAGGTGGTCAAAATTAATTCGGACTCCCCCGCCACGGCGTGCCTCATAATCAGATCGCGGCTGTGGCACGGAAAACCTCAGAATTTATTGATGCGAAAGCATCAAATGGCCCATTGAGCGAAAAAGCGGGCATCTGTTGTCTGGGCAAGTGAAAAACGGCACCTAAATTTCCATTGGCAGCGACGCCACGTCACGTGGTCGCCTCGACGGAGAAGAGTAGGTGAAAGGGCACACCAATAGCGCGCCAGGTGTTGCGTGAGGCCGCGACGCCACGTCACCCTCGCCCTCGGAAGCCTTTGTATCCGCGCGTTCCTTGTCCTCGCCTGCGTTCTAACTGCGCCTCGGTAAGGCCACATGAAAACGCGCCAAGCCAACGCCTCCTAGATAGCAGGCTTGTGCACACTGATTCTTGACGTGATGCTACTTGGATCGAAATTTCTATTGCCAAGCCCTGCGTGGCGAAAGCAGTGACCTCAAAATCACCGCGGCTTACTCGGGAGCGTCCCCATTAGATCCTATGCCAGTCGGGCAAGGTAGCATGACGTCACGGATCGAAGTGCACCGGCCGGCCAAGCGTCTCAACGCGCTCGCTTGCCCGCGAGGAGCTCATAACTCGAAGGACCGCTCCGCGGCTTTCAATTGAACATTAATGCTTTCGCATGCACAACTCATAAGAAGTGCTTAAATATCCTCGGATTCAAATAAAATATATTCACATATTAAGTCTACAAACAGGAGCCAATCGCGCGCAGAGCGGCACGCAAGCGCGGATGACTACCACCGTTTTCTTAGATGTGTTATCAGCAGTCCACGTGAACGTGACACAAAGAACGGAAGACGTAAGCACTGCGCAGGAATGCGTCTTGGGAAATCTGGTAGATGACGCCGTGACCTGAATGTTCGACGCATAACTAACCTTCACGCGCAGGGCTTTGATTGCACTTGGTCAGGCAGCGCTCACTTGAAGACGCACGCCGTGTTTAAAATTGACATGTAACATTTGGGCAGAATTCCATACCGGCTTGTCCGCCGAGAGGTTCGCTAATGGAGTCTCTCGAGCTAATTGGTCTTTGATCGTGCTGACCACGGGAGGTGGAGAAGTAATGACTGCAACTAAAGAACTGCAAATGCTTCGGAAACGAATTACGAAGGAGAGCAAGGACAGATAGAAATTTCCCGAGGAAACTGTCTACGTTAGGACGCCGCCTCGAGTACAGCCCGACTGATTTCCTGAAGCGACTCGCCGTCGATGAATCCTTCTTCGGGGAAATATGTCGAGGGCCAAAGGAAGCCGAGTCAATCTAATTGCAGCCCCGGGCGGCGCACCAATTAAAAGCTACGTCGAGTAAAAAGACCTCACATTATTACGCGTGCCTCTTCCGCGAGGTAATGCAGTGATCGTGAATGATTCCGCCCCGTGAAGTCTAGCCGTATGTCATTCTCTATACTGGAGATACCAGCAGAGGCACTTGGACACTGCAGGCTAACACTATTAGACGTCCATTACGGTTGACGTAAAAAAAAAAAAAAAAAAAAAAAAAGGAGGTACGAGGTCGGTAAACAAACTTAAGGTGGGCGGTGTTCGTGCACGTCCTTTTTGTCGGCATGATTGCGAAGATCTGAGAAGCGCTTATCTATTTGGGGACTTTTTTTTAAACCAATACATAGATTTTATTGTTGCTGCCATCACGTGCTCCCCAGACTTGGCCAGGGTAAAAAGCACTCCAAAGCTCTCACTTGTGGAAAGGCTGGAAAGACGACACGCGAAATCACACGGAAGAAACTCTTTTTATTGCGGCACAGAAGAAACTCATGCAGCGCGTTTTCGGCGAAGAAGGGACACAAATACAAAGCCAGCCCTCATGCATGCATAAAACGACGTTTTATTAGGAAAGTAACTGGAACGCCAATGCATTTCTCCGCAAAGGTCTGCAATTAATATCTCGAAAATGATGTAACCCTGAGAATTCTTTCCAAGTGGATCCGCCTTGCGAACTGCACGGCTAGAATTAGTAAATTGCAATATGGGACATAAAGTAATTAGTTAAACATTAATTTGTGAATTTCTATAATTAGTTGACTATGCATTTTCATTTTTTGTGTAAGTAATGTCCGCCTCTTCGAGTAGACTAGCTCATGAACTAGAATTGTGCTTTTCGCCACAGGCAACCTTTAAAAATTTTGAAAGTGTTTGCTGAAACACCCTGTATACTGGTCAAAACGCGTTCTAGTTTTAAGAGCCCTCAGTGTTTGGTCAGACCAGAAGACGCGGTGTGTACCATTTGTTCTTCCAGTTACTCGCAGATTATTATCCCGAGGCAGGTGATCTACGCGGTTGACCGTTTAGAAACGAAGTTTTAGTGGAAGCGGGAAAAGTTATGCGGTGTCGAGAAAGGCGAGCGCTTTCAGACGCAAGCTTGAGCAGCGTGTCCACCAGCTTTCGCAAGTTCTCTCTTCATTATGCGATCGGTCAAAACATTATTCGCTTTTTTATCAAAGTTTACATTTTATCTGCTAAAATGTCAGTCATCATTTAGGCTCTGTTCTTCTTCGCAGTCAACACAAGAGTGACGATGACGATTACGACAACTACGCGCCACCGTAGCGACCGGCAGACTCGTAGGACGAGCCCCGTAGTGCAGCTTTCGCTTTAGTTTAGTCACCCGGCAGTTTTCCTAACGATTTATGGCCTCAGCGGTAAAATACAGAACTTTTTATTGCCTGCTTTGTGGCCCGTCTCTGCTTGTTCAATACTCTGTTACATATTTATAGGCTATATACCGGACGGCCGGTCTTCCAGGGTATATTCGAAGTAAATAAACTGACCGGCGCTGATACAAATTGCCCACTTGCGAAGGCACTTGTGAAAACTTTACTTTATTAGTCTTGCCTCAAGCAGCTGCAATTCAATATAGCAAAAAATATTTTTAAAAAGTTGCAGTCTTAATTGACTTACAACAAACTAAATGATAGTGACTCGTTAACTTACTTCACTTGTGAACTGAACACTTTCGTGTTCCCTGTCGTCTTACGAGGCGTCGCTAAATCCTGCAACGGTACATAGGTGCTGAAGTGCTTTCTGTAGTTGCAATTTATTGCAAACTGGGTGCAGAAACAGTACACGCTTGATAGGGTTACAGTCAAAGATAATCAACTTTAAATTGAACGTCTCCTTCATAGCGTGGCAATCACGGGTCTTCAAGAATACTCACATTGAAGCGCTCAAA
Source organism: Dermacentor silvarum (assembly GCF_013339745.2). Classification (NCBI taxonomy): domain Eukaryota; kingdom Metazoa; phylum Arthropoda; class Arachnida; order Ixodida; family Ixodidae; genus Dermacentor; species Dermacentor silvarum. The sequence goes on along the minus strand of NC_051154.1, from coordinate 19,609,521 downwards.
ACGCCAAAGCAACAAATACTCCACAGAATGCAGACGTACTTCGTTCTTAGGACGTTATGTGCTCAGGATTCGAGCTTTGACATGACAACCATAATTTAAGATCTTTGCAAAACGTACTTGGAGGACCCGCTACACCAAGAAACCATGGGCTTGTACATAGACGTATTTATTTACCAGGACGCGGGGGGGGGGGGGGGGGGGGGGGGTAGTGCCATTTACCCCGCCACTGTCAAAAGTGGGGGGAGTGGCACAACGTATGCCGTTTTCCCCTCCAAGTGGAAATAATCAAGTTTTTACTTGATTACTGGAGCCTCGTGGAAGGATGCGCCCCGAAGATATTTATTTCCCAACTTGCCTAGTTCACTTTTTATGACATCGGCAAGGAAGATGAAGGTGCCAGGTGGAAGTGGGGCACTTCTAAAAACATCCTCAGCAACAAAAGCAAATCGCCGAGCAGCGCGTCTGAAGAATATAGCTCAAATCTTGACCTCCAAATAGTAGCATTCCTACGACGCAAAATGTCGCAGTATCCTTGCCCGCCCCATTTTGGGTCAAGGTTGTTGAGGGAGATAAAATTGGGCGTTTGATGGCTTTCCTTTTTGTGATGGAGCAGGAAAAAGAGAGCAGTGTTCATTGAGAAACTGAGAAAAGAGCCAGGTCAGTGAGCAAGCATAAAAACGGTAAAAACAAGTCTCGTCTGCTCCGAATAATTTTCCTCTGTCACAGCTAGAAGCAACTGTTGTATCTTTAGTGTGTAAGACTTCAAATAAGTTACTATTTATGTATATCCCTAAATACACGTGAGATTAATTCATGTCTTCAAAAATTACATCATTTTATAATTATCATAATTTGCCGGTCACTGACGCATTTGCAGCCTCTATCTTTTAATGCAATGGTAATCAGTCAATATATATATATATATATATATATATATATATATATAATGTGTGTGTGTGTGTGTGTGTGTGTGTGTGTGTGTGTGTGTGTGTGGTGTGTGTGTGGTGTGTGTGTGTGGTGTGTGGTGTGTGTGGTGTGTGTGTGTGTGTGTGTGTGGTGTGTGTGTGTGTGTGTGTGTGTGTGTGTGTGGTGTGGTGTGTGTGTGTGTGTGTGTGTGTGTGTGTGGTGTGTGTGTGTGTGTGTGTGTGGTGTGTGTGGTGTGTGTGTGTGTGTGTGTGAGAAGGTCACAGGGCATGCCCCCCCCCCCCCTCCTCCCTCCTTTCACGCGTGAAGTATAGTTGGTACGCCCACTGGACTTTTAAACCACTTTATCTTAGATTTGAAAACAAAATATTCACTGCTGTTCCACTTTTTACAGCAAACGCTGCTTTGTGCATTGAAGCACAAAAGTAACTTGAAAATTAACACTTTGAAAAGTAATATCTTGAAAGTGGTAGAGTTACCAATCGTCGCAAACATCTCGGTGAGGGCTTTTAGCAATTGGCGAGATTAAGTTATCTTGTGAATCCCACAATTAACACACGTATTTATAATTTGCCAACTAGGTGATACACAACGTGCCGAACTTGTGCAACGTTTTCAGACTACTAGGTCTCTTAATATCGGTGCAAACGTTTTCTTTAGCGCACGCGCTTTTCGTGCACGCTTTTTCCTCGCAAGAAAAACGATTCCAGTAGCATTCACAGAAAAAAAGAACCCGCTGTTTCAATGCTTGAAGAGTAATGCCATTAGTAAGTTACGCCCTGAAACAATTTTCTGGATGCTATAATAACACTGAACCTCGACACGTTCGACGCTTCGCAAGAGGTTCCCATACACAGGCTTGCGCATCTAAAGAGGTCATTTCAGAAGAGAAAGTGCTTAACCGGCGTACGGCTTTGAGTCTTCTTCGCCCTTCACGAGCTTCTTGCTAGTCCACTGCCCTACTAGCCAGCAATGTGTCCCACTAGCACCACAACACGTCCGAGGACTCAAGCCATGGTCGTGTTATTCGGCCTGACGCTTTCACAGGACTTCCTGTCTTTTGGTCTGCTATGCTGGCCGATTTTTTTTTTTTTATTTTGCAGGAGGGGGTGGGGATGAGAGAAGGGGCTCAGAAAGCGGAGAGGTAAGGAAAAGAGGAGGAAGTTGCAGGAGGAAGAGGGGGAAAGTGGTAAGTGGGGGAGAGAAGGGCTGGGTTTAACCCGGAGCAACCCGCGGCCGAGGCGAAGCAAGAAGCTTCAAGCACTCTGCCGCACGTCAGAAAGGGCAAGGAAAAGACCCGTTCCGCACCAGCCAGAGGCTGCTCGGAAGGCTGCTGCCTCCTTGACCGCTCCATAGTGAGCTCAGTGGGCACCCCCATACAACGCCGATACAGGGGTACAAGCCCCCCTTTATGCAGATGTACGGACGCATGTTTTGATCGTGTCTTTTCTGTGCTGCAACCTAGTCAAAAATAAATTGTGACGAAGTTAACTTTTCTCGCGAGAGCACGTGCAGTGAGGCCGCCGATCATCGAGCGAAGCGCGTGCTTGCCTCGCGAGCTTACGATGGTAAGGTGCATGCTCTTAGAAAATTGCTGGCTCTCCCGAAATCGAGAGTAGATGTAAGCATGAAATGGCTACCGGCAAAGCAGATTGGTTGTAGAGGATACTAGCCACAATCTTAAAATGGGTGTAGTTCATGTTCGCAACGGCACACACCACCACACCACACCGCAGCACGCCATACTGTGCACTGGTCCATATGTACACTGCCCAGCTAGAAGAAAATAACCGGCCGAAGGCGTCACGACAGGCAGCGAAAGACGCCAGGGAGACAGAGCGCACTGCCCAACTAGAAGAAGAAAAGCGCCTGAAGGAGGCGCCACGTAGCGTGGCGCCATCTCTCGAGGCGACGTTAAACCTGCGCCGCGGAACTCACGGACCGCTGGCGTTCAAAAGAGCACAGGCAACCATGTCTCAGCGCCAAAAGATGACAATCAAGTGTGTGGTGCCCTGTATCTGCCTTTTGAACGTCGCTATTGGAAATGACAAATAAAAACTTCAGCGTACTAGAAGTTACAGCTTGAGTGATATTGTGAACGAACATTAGGCAGAACTCGGAAGCAATATTTTTGTGTAACTTGCTTGGGCAGTAACTAGCGTATGTAATGCGATCCTATACAAAAAGTTGGGGGGCCAGATACCGCATTTTGTTAACTGTTGACTAGTTACCCGGATGATCTCGTTTTGTTCTCGCAACGATGCCCGGATGTTCTCGTTTGAGTGCCCGGATAACGGCTCCGGCATTCTGCTCAAGGTCACTTGAAGATCGCTGACATTTTAAGCATTTTAAGCATTTCATGCTTAAAGTTTAAGCATTTCATGCTTAAAAGTGCAGTGAAATAAAGGTCTCCAATGAATCCACACATCATCCAAGCAACTCCTGCGTTGTTCCCGTGGAGCTCATTCCCAGCGAAATACGACCTCACAAAACTAAAATAAAGAAACACCACACAGGCATTTGATTCAGAGGTTCTACAGCCTCCAGAAAAAATGTGAAGGCTTGGGAGGAATTTACACCGGTTAAATAATAACAAAAATCACTTCAAATTTGGAGGAGATTGGGAAAACAAGCTAAGGTTACCTTTTCATACTGCCATATATGGAAGTATATATACATACTAACGAACTTTGCGAACTATGCATATCAGTGTACACAGCAACAGACGATAAAATTCGTGTATTTATAAACTCGCTGAGGTCACTCCAGGCCACAAAGCACTGCAAAAAATTATAGGTGTTCTAAGTGCAAAGCTCCGTTAGTAGCCTTAACGGTCTGACTATAAAAGTTAACTGGGCTCCCAAGCACTTCCGAAGAGCTGGTAATAAATAGGCGGACAAGTGTGCGGTCGATGCTGAAAATAATACCACTGGAAGCATTCCAATGACTTCATTTTAAAATTATGGCAGGATTTAACTTTGCAATTGGCTTAAATAAAATGGGAAATAATATTGACAACGAACTACGTCTCATCGAGTCGGTTTTTAAAGAACAGAAAACATGGATATATGTTTCTTTGATGTTGTTGCGCATAACTTTCAACCGCAGGAAGAACTGCCGAAATGTGAGCAATACGGCGCCATTTTAACTGCAACTTGTCATTTTCATTCATTTAATTATGTTAACGTCAGCCCCATCACTAGGGCTATTACACGAGTGAAAAGCAAAAAAAAAAAAAAAGAGAAGAAGGAAGGAAGGAAGAAAAAACGTACTTAACTGGTACAACTGACCCTATCCTGGCATGCAGACAAAAAACAAAGAAAATATACAAAGGCGCATATACACGGATCAGCTTGGTGATTGTGACATATGCAGACAGGGCACAAACTAGTGCGCGCAGCTACGAAAAATATGATAGTCAAAGCTTACAGTATTGTTCTTTCTAGTTATATATATATATATATATATATATATATATATATATATATATAAGACTTATTTTTGAGCGTTTAACGAGAATTGCAATTCGTTGCATGAATTCACGATTTTCTGAAGGTTCAAGTTTAGGTTGATCTGGTCATCTGTTTTTAATGCTGTTGTATAAAACACCATAATCGGCCAACAGTCCTATCGGAACGGATACCTCTTTAGGCAAATCATTAATAACGAGTAGGAAAAGGAGAGGGCCCAGGATAGTACCTTGAGGTACTCCGGAAATTGCAGAGCATGATGCTGATTAACAGCAACGGATTTGCACAAACTGTTTTCTGCAACTGAGATATGAAGAGAAACATACGGTGATACTAGGATTTCTAAAGGTGGATTCAATCTCAATTAATAATTGAATATGGGAAACCTTATCGAATGCCTTTGCAAAATCTAGGAATGTAATATCGGTTTTACCGCGTTAGTTGGTGGTTTCAAAAAGATCTTGGATAACTTCGATAAGTTGAGTAACTGCGGACAGTACACTTCGAAATCCGTGTTGGCGCTGATAAAGAAGATTATGCTCATTAAGGTGCTCTATTAGATGCTTAACTAATATATGCTCAAGTAATTTAGAGCAAGTGCTCCTCAAGGAAACAGAACGATAATTGGTAACATCGGAGGTACTGCCAGCCTTGTGTACAGGTATTATTTTGGGGCGCTTCCGTGCACTTCAGAAGAAACCCCAGTGCATGAGGTTCTTTGATAGCACACCTTGATAGCAAGTCCGGAATGGGAGAGCGACAAAAAAAGAAACGTTATTTTTTATGCTATAAATGCAAAGTATACTAGTTCATCCAGGCATCTTGCTTGTAGAACATACATGCTGTTTTTTTTTTGTTTTTTTTTTTAGTAGCGCAAATCTTCGATGTAATTTAAAGAAGTCAACTGCGTGGATCCTACTACTCATATTAAATTTCCTGGCTAGTTTCTCACTTTTAAATTATATTCGTCCTTCGTGCGTGGCGCAAGATAGCCTCGGTTACTTTTAAACGAGAAAACCCGAATATCCCAGAAAGCTTCTCAGACTTTCTCCAAAGAACGGTTGAGAAAGACATACATGACTTCATACAAATTTTGATTTGTGCCCTTTTTCTGCCCGATTTCAGACCTGGGACCCGCCACACAACATGTTTGTTACTCAGCCTGCACGGCCACTTATGGAGTTGCTTATGGGAAATACATGCTAAAAACACCGCGAAGCACTGAATTGCATATAGACTTAGGAATCGGGAGCCTCTGTGCGCGGTATGTATGCTGCTCAAAAGGAGTCGTCGGATTGAATAGCTTTATCGGACGCTTCTGCATACCCTGTATACCTGCCTGAGCTTAGAGTGTCTATTTTCAGAGGTACCTTAACTCCTGGCTGTCCTTTGTTTTTTCCTAGATCGGTGTTTATTTCAATGAATTGTGCGACAACTCCTTTTAATATGCAACCTTTGAGAGACAAGAAGACGACACGCCCTTATGTGATGATTAGAGGTGTGCGAATATGGGAAATTTTGAATACGACTCGATCTATCTCTGCTGTTCGATTCGTATTCGATTGGAGAATTCACTGTTAACATTTGTCGAGCATTCGTTTCTTCGGAATATATAGGGGATAAACTTTTGGAGTCTCGAGGGAGACATAACGATGTATGTCTGGACCATTCCGATTGACTGCGCTCTAGGATAGCCATGGTTATTGCGTAAGGACACCAGTTCCTGAGCGAGCGAACGGGGCAAATAACTTACCAATAATATCCAGTAATTCAATAAGAATGGCTCGCTTTTAGGCAGTGGATATTCTAAATTGCTCCGATGTATTATTTCCATAGCTTCACTATGTTTGCATCCATTTAAAAGAGCGTGCTGTGTTCTAGTATCCCACTTTTCTCCTTCGGCGAACACAACACTAGATGCGTCTGGTAAGATGTTGTTCCCTTGTTGTTTAAGTACTCTCATTGCTGTGGTTCTCCAGATAATGTAAATCAGTTTATAATTTGCAAGCTACTCAGTTACAAGACGTCTAATCCTGAACGGTATTTCATTGATAAGCGTGATTTGTTTTATTTTATTTTTTATCATATGGACTCCACGCAAACTTCATATTCCATGCTCCTTAGAAAAAGAAAATTCGATTCGATATTCGGTGGTCCTCCTTCTCGAATATTCGTATTTTATTTGGAAATTTCACTTTTCGAACACGCCTAGTGATGATGGACACAGATGAAAATGAATAAATTTATGAAGCATTCGCACTAATTTCTTTTCCTGGTGGAAATCGGTCAGCCTGGCTACGTGTTATATAGACGACACGTCGAGAGAATATTTTCAAGTGGGAGACAGCTACAATTTCTGTCCCGCGATCAAGACAGTAGAAGCACAGAGAGGGGAAACGAGTCAGTTCATGGGGGATCTCTGTGCGAGGATTTTATGTAAAACGGTTGAGAAACTACGCACAAACTAGGCGAGCGAATAAGTGTCCACAGTAGCACTACGTCGCCAGGGCAGTACGGCGACAGACGAAAAAAAATGGACGATAGACCCTTCTTAGCTCGTCACTGTAGTGGAGGCCACAATCAAGTCAGCTAATCGAGTTCCGCTGGCAGGCGAAAAACTAGGGAAATGCGACGAGAATATGCTGAGAAGCAGCGGCGTTGCCAACAGCACTGATCTGTATGGGCCGCTTCTGATGATTTTGGCTGGCGACCGGTGGAATTTAGGCGCCGTTGACCGCACATTACGCTGCGGATACCGCTGCTCTCAGAGCTGTCTCGGCACAGGAGGCTGCTTCTTTTCTAGAATGGCAGTGGTTGAGTGCTTAGTAAAGACGAGGACAAAAGAGGAGACACACGGACGCGCTCAACTACTGCCATTCAAGATGTACCAACAAGCCCATTTGGCCACACATCTCGACTTCTTATCTAGTGCGTCGTTTCGCGCTCCTTCATGGGGGCTCACGTGAACCCTTCAGTGACAGAGACCGCGCCTCCCGGCCCAAAGTCGTTTCAGCGCGTCTTGCTCGGCGCTCTGTTCATCGCACATACACCGCCTAAAGTGACAGCACGGTCAGAAGTAGACATCATCAGAAGCGAATTGACAGAAGCAGACGGCATCATCTGGAACATGGTCCGCTGCGCAGGGTTCCGGATTAACTTGGATCACCTGATGTGCTGTAACATCAGGTGATCCGAAACCATAGCACTGAAAGATCATTATGAATATGTTCTTCTTCTCCGCCCCAATTGGAATGATTATATATCACGACCTCGTGTTTTGAACGCCGAATGCCATAATCAATGAATCACTGTGGAAGCTACGTTGACCATAGGCTTCTCAGTTTTTTTTTTTTTTTTTTTTTTTTTTGCAGTCTCGGTGCTCACCTTCACTTGTACACGTAGCTATTGCGTTATTTCTCTCCCCTTCTCACCAAGCCTGAAAGAGGCCCACGAAAGCACGCGAATAGTACCGCGCCACTAGCAGCGCGGCATTTTCTCGTGTTTTGCGGGCTTTCTTTAACGCTTGGGGAAAAAAAAAAAAAAGCTTTATGTAGCACGTATTGAGCAACGGAAAGGTGGATCGGATAATGTTTCATGAATGTCTATAATTTTCTCATGGATAATATTATTCTGATTGCAATATTTGAGAAGTAAATAATTAATAATAACTCCTTATGTAATTAGGCAGAATTAAGAAATTGTCTGACTTGCTCCAAGCGACGGCAAACAGCATTAACTTGGTTCTCTCCAGCTACGTGGCACTTGTGGATTTTTAAATTTTGGCACAAATTTCGTGACACACACACACACACACACACACACACACACACACACACACACACACACACACACACACACACACACACACACACACACACACACACGCTCTTCTAAGCTATCCCTTCCTCTATCTACCTCTACCACGTGACCGGCATCCCAAACATACACTTTTTTTTTCCACTTTGACGCTCCCAATGCTCACGCATTAAAAGAAACAATAGAGGGCATGTCGGGGCCGCGACTGAGACGGCCCGCTTCTATTGCAGAACGCACACGTCGAGCGACGACCATGGCGGCCCTGGGACGAGCCGGCCTGCTGCTGCTGGCCAGCGCGGTGCTCGTGGGCTGCGGCGGCCAGGCCGCTGACGAAAGCAGCGCACCCGCGGGGGGCGAACGCCAGCACCGGGGCTTCCAGCAGCTGCGCCTCTCGACGGCGCGCGGGTTCGGCAAGCGTGGCACACTGCCCGCCATCGCCGCCCTGCTCGGACACCACGTGGCCCTGCACAGGGTGCCCGCGCTGCAGCAACCGCCCGTGTGAGCATGCGGTTAATCGCGCACTCAATTTGTTCTTAAAAAGCGCAGCATAGCTCCGCGTGTCGCAGCTGACGCGAATCGAGCTGTTTTGGGTTTGTTTGTTTGTTTGTTTGTTTGTTTGTTTGTTTGTTTGTTTGTTTGTTTGTTTGTTTGTTTGTTTGTTTGTTAAAAAAAAGGCTACAAGATACGACGATGGGACTTACAATGTTTTGTTAGCAGTCGCCATGCTGAATTTTTCTGTTGTCATTCCTCGCGAATCAGTCAAAATTATTTGCCTAAATTTATAATTACTTGCATAAATGCGTAAGCTCGAATGTAAAATTGTGCGTCGCATTCGAAAATTTCATATTGAACAGTTTCCAGATCGCTACATTTTCCGCGGTTATGTTTTCTGCGTTTCGAAGTTGTGTCGCGAAAAAGACAGGGGAATTTAGCCGGGCATGCGCGTTTCGCACGCGCGACGCCAGCGCCCCCCCCCCCCCCCCTACCCCCCTCTAAAAATGGGTTTCACAGAATGAACCGAATCAATGGCTGACTTGGTGACCGCGAAAAAGAGAAAAAATGACCAGGCGACAGAGGATGTCACACGGAGGCTGTCCTTGGTCGTCAAAAGGGCGGCGGCGGCTGAGGATAGTCTCGTTGCAACCGCAGAGGCGCGGATATAGTCCGGCGTAATGCGCCGAGTTTGCGCGCTCGCCAAGCGCAAAAGCGTTCTGTCTCCGCGCACTTGTGCGCATGCGCTGCGGCAACAGCTGATCGCCGCGGTGCTGCGGGCCACGTTCACAGCGTCGAACTATCGTCGTAGTCATCAGCCTATTTTTATCTCCACTGCAGGACGAAGGCCTCTACCTGCGATCTCCAATTATCCCTGTCCTGCGCTAGCTGATTCCATATTGGATGTATGGATGGAAAAACTTTATTTTGGTCCATTGGGTCGCGGTTTCCTAGCCCGAAGCGGGCCGCTTCCACGTTGGGACCGAAAGGCCTAGCCTATCGGCCGCTTCGCGGGCCCGTTGGACTGCCCATAGCTGTTCATCTAATGTGAGACTGCGTAGAGCTGCGTCCCACCGCTCTTCAGTGTTGTCCTTGTCGCTGCGTTACGCGGAGCAACGCCAGAGCATATGACTTAGATCTATGTTGTCGTTACATTTATCACATGTTGTATTAGTAGAGATTTCCGGATAGATCTTGTTGATTAATGAAGGGTTCGGATAAGTTCTTGTTTGTAAGAGCCTTAGCGTAATGGCCTGATCTCTATTTAGTTTACTGTGCGGAGGGGGGAATGTAGGTAGAAGTGCTTGGTTAGCTCGTTGTACGCGAGGAGGTGGTCCTTGTAATCAGGAACCTCAGCATCTTCTTGCCTTGTGGCTGCATGGTTGGCAAGTCCTCGTGCAGCATTGTGGGCAGGGGCAGAATTGCCCCTGCAAATTTTCTAATTTCATCACCGCGCCTACGTAGTTTTCTGCCGTCACCCGCCGGGGTGGCTTCGTCAGCTAAGACGTTGCGCTGCTGATCACGAGGCAGCGGGATCGAATCCTGGCCGCGGCGGCCGCATTTCGATGGAGGCGAAATGCAAAAACGCCCGTGTGCTTGCGTTGTAGTGCACGTTAACGAACCCTAGGTGGTTAAAATTAATCCGGAGCCCTCCACTACGGCGTGCCTCATAATCAGAAACTGGTTTTGGCACGTAAAACTCCAGAAAGAAGAAGTTTTCTGCCGTTCTCGACTACGCTTCCCTTCCCTTGGCACCTATTCTGTAACTCTAATGGTCCACCGGTTATCTGCCCTACACATTACATGGCCTGCCCAGCTCTATTTTTAAATGTGTAAGCATTTCTACGCCTAACCAACGAGGAAACCTGTCCGTCCATCACGTAAGACGAATGCAGTGGCTCATACCCCCGTAAGTGTGATCCGCAGCCGCTGGGGACTGAGGGCCATGGGTTAATTGAAGGAGTCATGAGGGAGGTAGTGGCCGAATATTGCACCAGGGAAGCCAATTCCTGCGCTAGTGAGGCAGTGTCTTTGTTGAAGGTCAGTGGGCCTTCCTAATTTGGTTGCACCTGGACTATAGTATAGCCCCACTGGCTCTCGGCAATTTTTTTTCTTTCTTTTTGCCGATGCCATGCGCCACTCCAAACCTGAAAATGTAGAGGACGACTGAAGAAGGATTTGAACTTATGGCCTTCACATAAGAAGCCCGGTGTTAGAACACCGCCGAACTATACAAGGCGCAAATTTTCGTCGCCCGCATAACGTATCTGACTTCGCCGGCCGTTGCGTGGCACGCTGGAAACGCCGGACTATATCCGCACCTTAAATGACGCACTAGGCACTGTTCATCGTGCCTCGCTGAACGCTAGCTGTCGTGTATGCGCACGCATTGCCGCTTGTCACTCGCCTTCTTTCTTTCCTTCCTTTTATGACCCGCTGTTGAGGGCGGGCCATACAAAAGCTTCGCGCCTATTCCACTGCACCAATGGACTGCACTGGGCATAGTAGAGGTGCAGCCACGCTTGAAGGAAGAATTTTCAGCTCACTGGGCATACCACTGGCTGACTACGTTTTCTGTACCCATTTCTTCTTGTTCGCAGAATCAAGAAGGGCTTTCGTAACATGAAGATCTCGACGGCCAGAGGATTTGGCAAGCGCGCTGACTCTGACACTTCGTTTTTGCTGGAGAACGATGACTTTGACCCCATGGATTTCAAGTAAGCACTCCTAATTAAACCACCACCTAAACGGAGGCTCGCAAGGATCCTTTCGAGCACTGCACGCGCTCACGTAGCAGACAGAAAGAAGTATGGCCACAATAACCACCGCTAGGTTTCCCACAAGATTGATCTTACTTTGTAGCACCTCGCTGTTATTTCAAATGCTCTTGGAAAGGTGAATCCTGGAACTGTTGCAGGACAGCGACAGGGTAAAATACGCAGAGTGCAGTGCATCGTTCTACAAGCCATATTTAAGCGTACATTGTGCAGAGCACAGATTAAGTCACTGAGGAGTGTTCAATATGTCACTGCACAACATTCTATCTTCCAGGTATAGACAGTGAACAGGGTGAGCGGTGAGCGCCGCCCGTGCCACGACCGTCGCAAACATACGCGCATGAGCAACATGGCTTTCGTCTGAGTTGCCAAGCATTTTTTCCCCCGAAGCAAGGATACTGGACGTGAGAGAGGCCATACACAAACTATAGTTCTGTCTTCGAATACTTTTGAAAGTATCTTTATTTAGGAGTAATACCTTAAAAACTGTATAGAAGACATGTACTACAAGAACTCCTCTGCGTTTCGGCCTCACGTAAAAATTTGGTCCAGTATGACGCATTTTGAGCTCGGACACCTGCGCGGACTTAGAAGCCCGCTGCTTCGTTATCGACCTCGAAGACAAAAGGAGAGTAAAGGCAAATAATCGCGTGGCAGGTTCGGGCTAAAAGCATCATTGCGGTGTAGCCCAGAATCGCATTTTTAAGCTGACCATTCTGACCACTTCGTAATGGCTGTTTTGCGCAAGGCTAAGGGCAATATACAGTTTTAGCTGAGTGTCGTTTTCGGCCCGCTTCTCTCACATTTTATGCGCACAGGCACTCCAGAGAACGGCGTTGATTTCACATTTTTTAATAAGCGGTCTTCCAGAGACGCGAGCTAAGTGCAGTTTGTTAGGCCTGCAAAACGGCGAAGCCAAGAGAACGCATCGTAATGCTCTGCTCAAAAATCGGAAGGAAGTCGTTCTGCCTTCCGCTGCTTGCACAAGCGTTGTGCGCACGCACACTTTCATTCCAGCATGCCGACCAGCTGTGTGCTAGAACTGATCTGAGCGGACAGCAAACTCAAGCTAAAGTTATCTAATAATTTGGGTTCTGACAAACGCCGACGATTTTCCGTCGGTCTCATATCATGAGCCATTGAAACCCGACGCAATAAACGCTGTTGAATCGGTCAGTAGCCGGGAACTTTGGCGCTGTCACACACTCCATCAGTAACTTTGGCACCTGTATATTGTTTTGTAACACAATTCACCCTGTACACGAGGACACGGTGAAAACACGAGGAGACGGCTCGCGACCACACCTCAGTGTTGTTTTTTGCAGATCTAATGCCTCGAACTTAATACCGTGCGATTAAAAACGACATGCTCGCTTTCGTTAGCATTAATAAATGGCCGCTAGACGCTAGCAAGGAAAGCTTCACTTTAAAAAGGTGCATGCCCTTGAAACATTACAATATTTCGCAATCCAAACCCTTTTACATGTCGCAACAGACCTACCATGTTCACTATGCTATCTTCCGCCTGTGCTTTTTCATGTAGTTCCTTACAAGATATCTATATAGCTGCCTCTACCAGCCCGGATACAAGTCATTGTTGGCAGGTCTGGCCTTCAAGATTTTCCTTGCCCCGTGCTGTTTGGTTTACCCGCATACTGACGGTTACTGCGGAGGTGCACGCTTTACAGGCAGCTGTAGTGCTTCAGTCATCACGCGCGTCTTTAAACACAGCTTCACCTCGTGCTACTTGTATATATATATATATATATATATATATATATATATATATATATATATATATATATATATATATATATAGTTACTTTCATCCGAGCACAATGCCCCCGTGGGCTACGCTCCAGGGTCCTACGAGCACCAAACTTGAATCGCATCGGCTATTATTTTCGTCCCTCAGGCTATGAGTGCAATGACACATTTCAAACTACTAAATTGTTCTTCAAGAATGTTTCCGGGAAGCCTGAGGGATAAAGAATAAAGTTCGTTGTGACGTCACCATCGCGAGCTGGAAACTGGCGCTGAAACGCCGCATTTTGTGAATATCCTCTCACGCCAACTCTGTGACTCCAGTTGTCTACCTGCTTGGGCCACTATAGGTATGCGCTGCTGGTCGTGAAGCCGTCGTGGTCGGTCCACTGTCGTCATTTCAGCTTCGTGAAATCTTACTCTCGTCATGCCGTGGTCGTCACGCCTTCTGTCCCGAATCAGTGACGCAAGTTGTCTAAGAGCTTGGGCCACTATAGTACAGACTCGTGGTCGTGATGCCGTCGTGGTCGCTGCATCGCCGTCATTCCCGCTCTGTCCATCGACACTCATCATGGCGTCGCCGTCATGCAGTCATCATGCATTCGTTGTCAAACCGCCGTAGTGATGCCGTCATGGTTTTCAATGGTCGTCATTCGAGCTTCGTGATCTGATTCTCGTCGTACTGTCGTAGTCACGCCTTCTACTCCGACCCAGTGGTCCACGTTCTCTAATAACTTGGGCCACTAGGTATGTGTTCGGGGTCGCGATGCCGTCGTTGTTGTTACATCGCCGTCATTCCAGCTTTGTCATCCGACTCTCGTCGTGTCGTCGTCCTCACTCTGTCGTGTTATTACAGCTAAGCTGTATGTGGCTAGCCGATTCGTCCGTCTGTCGCCTGTACACCGAAAACAATCATCATCATCAGAAATGGCTCGAGCGTCATCGTCTTCTTCCGCAGCTGGCTAGTTGGCGCCCCTCGGCACAACCGCGCGAACGCGCTCGTTCCAATGCTCCCGCGTTCGTCGTCGTCTTCTTTCACAGATGGCTCCGTTGCCGCTCATCATTCCAGCGTAGAATTTCACTTCTGTTCTGTCGTCGTAATGGGGAGACAGCGTTTACGGGGGTATGAGCCATTGCTTAAGGGGTATGAGCCATTCATTGTCTTACGTGACGGACAGATTTAATTTTGAAGCAATTTAATTTCGAAGAATTGCAAGCGGCAATGGGCGGGCGAACCACGCCGCCGAGCAAACTCGAGACATCGAACGCAAGCGACAACGGCGGACTGCGGGCATACCGTCAGCGATTTCGTTCTCTCCATCGCAGCCCAACGCGTGTGTAACCTCATTAAGAAACACAGACATAACCAATAATTGAGAAATACTTTAATGAACCGTCGGGATTGACTCAGGGATAAACACCAGGGCCGCACGTATCAGTACGGAATGCTTGGGCGGTGATTTTTCATTCTCATCACTTCAGTAACGTCACCCCACTTCATTAGGTTATACCGTGATTAGGCCGCCTTTGTCATGTCGTCATCATCAGACAGTCGCTATCACGTCTCCATCATACCTTCGTCGTAATGCCGTCGTAGACGTGCCATTCGTCACGTCTTCATTATTCTATAGTCGCCATGCCGTCGTCGTTATACGAGTTTGTCGTTTGATTGATGTCATTCGTTCTTCGTCATGTCATCGTCACTTTGTCGGCATCACATCACGCCTCCATGTTCATAGGCGATCTTGGCAAGCGATTACCATAGCAAAGTGGGACGATATGGGATATGTGGCATATGGCCGAAGCAACGAAAGTCTCAGAATTACCACTACACGTGTTAAATAAACGTGACATCAGGTATGTCGCTACATTGCTAGATTTCCATTCGCATTACCGTCCACAGTCATCGAGAGATGAGTTCTGCCGTAATGTTTTTTTTTATTCGACTGCGTTTTTATCACGCGTCACGCCAAGTGGCCGAATTGAGCGATGATGGCAGTGCGACAGCGTGTGGACAAATGACTAAGGGCGAAAAGATCGAAGAAGAAGCTTTACAAAAGCTAGTTTTGTGATAACGCGAACCTCAGTTCGTTGGATTTATGCTGGCACATATATGTTGCCCTTTCGCTCACTGATTGTTTTGCACACAGTAACCTGTTTCACTGCTTGGGTAGTAATCGCGGTAAATTTGAATTTCGTAATCTTAATTTTGCAGACATGAACGTTATGGTATGCAGCGTGCTGGTGTACCTGTCAAACTGAGCTAAATGTCGAGAATTTCTAGGCATGGAGCAAATTTAGTCCTGACATGTCTCGGTGAAATTAGTACGTCGCTCAGATTTACACCGCAGGCGTTTTTATTCCAGCAGCTGGACCCAGTTTCCAGACCACACCTTGAGACGTGCGTGCCTGCTCTTAGGCACTAGGTATCACGTCGACTGCATGTAAAGTGCGGCTCTATTCTTTTCTTTTTCTTTCTTGAAGCTCATAAAAAAGGGGCAAAACCCCCAATACTAAGCGAAATCCGCAAGTTCGCAAGAGGAGCTCCTCAATGGCCGCCACATTTGTATTGTTGGCTTTCACGATTATCCGGCACTTCTCCTAACAAACCGTTCTTGCGTACGAACGGATACGTGGCAAGTTTTTTCACAAATAGGCCCTTTTGTATGCCGCTAAACCGCTTGTAAAAGTGAATAAGGCAACACAATTCACACTGATTTACTACACGGCCGACAGCAAATCAGGCCGTGTAGCCTGAGCACTGAATCCCGTGTACAATGCGCACGTTTCCGAGCAAAATCTAAAGTCGTTGGTCCTCCGTCTACCCAGAACCAATTTATCAATTTCTGAGAACCTTCTCATTCTCGCGGTATTTTAACGAGTGATTTCCCTATAAGGAATTTATAAGCGCATATCCACGTGATAAGCACACTGTTTATTCTTACAAACGCGTTGTGTGGCTCGGTAAGTTAGACAGACTGGCTTATACCTACTGACGGACTCGCTGAAGAGATTGCGCATTTTTTATGTCGTACAGGAGCAAACGGGACATCCGGAGAATCAGCCTATCGACAGCCAGAGGATTCGGCAAAAGATTAAGCCCTGCGTCGTCCGACGAGTCCTATCAGAGCGCAGGGTAAGGAAGAACGGATTTCAGCTGCTTCTTTTAATACGCCATGATAATTCTCCTTTACGCCAACTACTTCGACGTTCCCAAAGAAATAACATTATCAGACCATCAAGCAATGTTTTTTTTTTTTCATTATCTGCGCGAAAATTTTGCGAATAAAGACCGCAACATTATCAGACCATCAAGCAATGTTTTTTTTTTTTTTTCATTATCTGCGCGAAAATTTTGCGAATAAAGACCGCGGATGTGCATCTTCTTTCTTTCTTGTTTTCTATGCCTCTCTCTGTGTCACGTTCATGAAACACATTCTGTTCTTGTCGACACTGTTCAATACAGCTTTTGCAAATGTTTTAAGAAATGGATGGTGTCAAACTAAAACATGCTTTATCGCATACAGCCTAAGATGTGAGCTCATACCGAAATTGTTCAAGTGAATTCTTGTACCCCCTAAATGATACGTTGTCTGCCATCGCCTCATTTTGGACAATGAGAATGCTAATCCGCTTCACACACGCGAACTCGCGGTTGCGTGAGGCGACCGCACGTCATTTTGAGTAGCACTCGTACGGTAGGTGACTAGGGTTGAATGAAGTAAACGTTAAATAGCCTTCTTGCTCCATTTTGAAATGTTCATGCGATTTGTGGTGCCCCCCCCCCCTCCCCTCCCCCACAGGCAGCCTGCAACCACTTGGCTAGCGGAGGAGATGGCCAAAGGCGACCTGAACGGTGAGCACACAACCGGAAGCTGACCACTTGTCAAAGCCAAGCTGTAACTGCTAATATGCAATGACCTTGAAACTTACACACTCCACTATATAACCAATGGGATGCTCCCGCTCGCAATTTTCGCGGACATTTCAGGAGTAAATACGTCATACATCAAGAAAAGGTGCAACATCCGATGAGAGAAGCCAAGACAAAGTTAATTCGTGCATATGTAGGCATTGTCGAGTGCCTCGCTGGTGCTCGTCACGGTGTCCACGTACATCAAAGACAGTCAAGCACACATGTCATGTTTTGTATTCACTTTTTCTGCCTGTGGTGCGCCTTGTTAAGGCAGTACGTCTTTAACTGAATCTTAATCCCAACCCCAAAAGATACCTAAACGACAAACGATCGTGGACAGGTTGCGCTGATGTATTGACGATCTTAGTATTTCATCTGCGAGCCAATTTTGATGTTGATTTTGCTTTTTCAGATGACGGAGCTGTCTACCAGGACGCCTTCTAGACGTTACTTTACGTTCAAACATCACCAACTGGTTCCGGCTCGAGTATCGATGGTTTCTCGCCACACCTCTGAAGACACAGCTGTACATACACAAAATAAATGATCGCACAAACGCAAATGCTGCAGAAAACAGCTGCCAGAATAATCATCCGAGGAGCCGTGAAACAAGCAACGTCATGGAGCTCGTAGCTCCTCGTACTGTTCTGTACAATCCTTGCTTTCAAATAAATTTAGAGAACTTGTTACCTGATCAGTGCGTGTGAAAAGTAAGAGCATTACTAGTACCTGTGCACCGCCCGCAGGTCACCAGCTTCAAGATTGCCTCATATAATTGACAGTAGAACATCGTAACATTTTTATCACCCCGTGACTTGCGCCGCCGAAATGACGAACGTACGGCCCAGTGAAAATAAGCCGAGTAAAATTAAAGATTAGGTCTTACGAATAAGATACAACTGGCATCTTGTGCTCTAACCTCTCGTGATCTTGAAAGCCACATATGCCTCACTTCAGTGTAGATGTTCATGGTAGAATGTAGCAGCCAAAAGGAAGGTTTGCTGCTACATTCTGTGCCTGCGAGGGCCTGTGCTGTGCCTGCGAGGGCCAACATAGGTAAAATCATGCGAGTTTGAGCTTCTGGTTGACTCCCAGGAGCATCAAGCATGGCTCAGTACTTCGTCATCGAGCTCCTCCGTGAGCAAGCAGTTCTTCATGCACTGCTACAATTTTCTGAGGGATCAAAATTTATATGGGTTCTTCGGGAGCCTGGACAGCGTTCATCGTTGTCGCTTGCGCCTGAGAACAGACATGTATAGCTCTTCCATACAAGTACAAAAACTCCTCCCGAGCTACTGCATTACAGCGCTCGCTGGGCGAGCTTTTCATACGGATGAACTGCAACGCTCCTTTTTAATTGTTTCGAGTTGATAACTATAGGCGTAGAATTCTGCGGCATTCACCCTCAGCAAAATCGGGGGATATTTATCGGTTTTTGCTAGTTCTTTTTCAAAAATCGTATTTGGGTCCTACGCAACGTGAGTATATGCCAGAAAGTTAGCGACGACTACCGTCGGAATTATCCTAATTAATTGTTAAAAGCGGCCAGTTGAACATCTTCATTTTCACAGCGTGGTCCTGACTTCATTGCTTAATGCGGATCTTTTTTTTTTTTTTTTTTTTTGCCACGCAGAAATGGGCGTAACAATACTGTCTATTGGGGGCGAGCTCCACCACTGGAAAAGCTGGCGCCACCGTCGGCGTGACGTAGTATGAGGGATCACGTGGGCACAGCGGCCGCGTCGTCTGTTTCGGAAGCGCCGAAGCGAGCTGAAAACGAAAGCTCAGCCCCACCTGCGATATGGTTCTGATTAAGTGAGGATGTTTCCCCGCTTCGGGTGCCCGCTTGACAGCACTTGAAAGCACTATAATATTGTTGCTATTGATCCCCTCGATAGTGCTCCGATCCGGCTGTGTTCCACAGAGCATATTCGCCTCCCTCACCTTGCCGTTACCTACATAGGTGTTTCACCCGTTCCGCCCGTTCCAGACGGTGACTACATCGTAACCCCTAATCCGGATGTCCTGCTCTCGCATAACGTCGCATTTCCTCACACCGTTATTACCATTACGGACAACACGTCCTGTCTTCCGCTAGTGAACTTTGGACTTTGTACACAAGTTCTCCCGCGCGGCATATCACTTGCGCAAATCACCCTCGCCCGAGACTACCACATTTCGGGTTTAACTGCTGACGACTCCTCGTGTGCAACTCTTGCTGTGCCTCCTGCCCCTTCAGACTTGAATGCTCTAATGAAAATGATTGCGCCCGACCTTCCGCCCCAGTTTGCCAATGAACTACGTTGCCTCCTTGCCTCGTACTGGGACTTATTCGACCTTGGAGACCGTCCTCTCGGACAAACATCTGTCGTCAAACATCGCATTAACACCGGGGATGCGAGCCCAATCCATCGGCGACCCTACCGCGTCTCTCCTACTGAGCGAGACATCATCCAACACGAAGTTGCTAAGATGCTTTCTCGTAACATCATTGAACCTTCTTGCAGCCCATGGGCATCCCCTGTTGTACTAGTTAATAAAAAGGACAACAGTTGGCGATTTTGCGTAGATTATCGGCACCTAAACAAGGTAACCAAGAAGGACGTCTATCCGCTACCACGCATTGACGATGCCCCCCTGTATTGCCTCCATGGAGCACAATATTTTTCGTCCATAGACCTTCGCTCCGGGTACTGGCAAATTGCCGTCGATGACATGGACCGTGAGAAAACGGCTTTTATTACTCCCGACGGCCTTTATCAGTTCAAAGTGATGTCTTTCGGGTTATGTAATGCCCCGGCCACATTTGAACGAATGATGGACGCCCTCCTACACGGCTTCAAGTGGTCCATCTGCCTCTGTTACTTGGACGATGTGATCGTTTTTCCCCCGACTTTTGCGACGCACCTCGAACGCCTATCGACGGTCCTATCTGTTTTTCATCGGGCTGGGCTACAACTCAATTCGTCCAAATGCCACTTCGGTCGTCGTGAAATTTCTGTGCTTGGACATCTCGTCGATTCTTCGGGTGTACGTCCTGATCAAGATAAAATCCGGGCAGTGAAAGACTTTCCCGTGCCAACGTGCTCCAAGGACGTTCGCAGCTTCTTGGGCCTCTGCTCCTACTTTCGTCGGTTTGTCCGCAATTTTGCGAACGTTGCACGCCCTCTTACTCAGCTCCTCAAGAAAGACGCTGCCTTCATCTGGGGTCGTGAGCAAGCTGCTGCTTTCACTGAGCTGATCCGGCTGCTTACTTCCCCTCCCATTCTCGCTCACTTTGATGCATCAGCTCCAACAGAAGTCCGTACCGATGCCAGCGGCCACGGTATTGGAGCTATTCTGGCCCAGAAACAACAAGGACAAGAACGTGTTATTGCTTACGCCAGCCGCCTTCTTTCCCCTGCTGAGCGCAAATATTCCATCACTGAGCGCGAGTGTCTGGCTCTCGTTTGGGCAGTGGGAAAATTCCGCCCCTATTTGTACGGCCGGCAATTCACAGTCATCAAGGACCACCATGCTTTGTGCTGGCTTTCTTCCCTAAAAGATCCTTCTGGGCGCCTTGGCCGCTGGGCTCTGCGCCTTCAAGAATATAACTACTCAGTTGTATACAAGACCAGCCGGTTACACCAAGATGCGGACTGCTTGTCGCGCCACCCTGTCGATCCACCTGACGTTTCTATGGCCGACATTCCTGTCACCGTTCTCTCTTTGAGTGCTTTTGACAATATCGGAGCGGAACAACGGCGGGACGACTTCTTAAAAGACCTTAATCACCGGCTGACTTCAACGACGCCCGATCCTTGCCATTGAATGTTTGAACTCCACGATGACATATTGTACCGCTGTAACATGCGCCCTGACGGCCCTGACCGACTCTTAGTTGTCCCTTCGCATCTGCGCCGGACTGTTCTCGCCCAGCTTCATGATGTGCCGACTGCCGGTCACCTTGGCGTGTCACGGACTTACGACCGCGTTCGTCGGCGCTTTTTTTGGCCTGGTCTTTACCGTGACGTCTGCCGTTACATCGCTGCGTGTGACCTTTGTCAACGACGCAAAAAGCCGACCACACTCCCTGCTGGCCGCCTCCAACCACTTGACGTCCCATCAGAACCATTCTTTCGTGTAGGCATTGATCTTTTAGGCCCCTTTCCTAAGTCTGTTTCGGGAAATAAGTGGATTGCTGTAGCCACAGACTACGCCACCCGATACGCAGTCACACGGGCTCTTCAGACAAGCTGTGCAACCGATGTCGCCGATTTCCTACTAGAAAACGTCATCCTTCACCACGGTGCCCCTCGACAGCTCCTCACCGACCGAGGCCGCTACTTTCTTTCTAAAGTTGTTAATGACATTCTACACTCGTGCGCGACTAAACACAAACTTGCTACTGCATACCATCCACAAACGAATGGTCTAACCGAGCGTCTCAACCGGACCCTTACTGACATGCTGTCCATGTATGTCTCCGCTGACCATCGCGACTGGGACGTTGCATTACCATTCGTTACCTTTGCTTATAATTCTTCTCGCCACGATACCGCAGGCTTCTCTCCATTCTTCCTCTTGTTCGGCCGCGACCCTACGCTACCTTTCGACACCCTTCTGCCTGATAGCCTGCATTTCACATCAGAGTACGCCCGGGACGCCATACTCCAGGCCCAAGAGGCACGCCATATTGCCCGACGTCGACTTGTGGACTCGCAGGAAAAGCAGCGGCGCTTATATGACACCCACCATCGTGACGCCCACTACACGCCGGGCGCCCTGGTTCTCCTTTGGTCGCCGTCGCGACGCGTTGGCCTCTCGGAGAAGTTGCTTTCACGCTACTCTGGCCCTTACCGCGTCTTGCGTCAAGTAACCGACGTCACCTACGAAATCGCCCCTCTTGACCCCACCGTGGCTCAGCCTCGTTCCGATGTAGTCCACGTGGCGCGTCTTCAGCCGTATCATTCGACCGCCTCCTAACCAGCACCGGGTCGGTGCTTCAGCCGCCGGGGGTGATGTGACAGCGATGAAGAAGACGCTTGGAGATGTCTTGAAGACGACGCTCCGGACTTCGCGAGCTATGATCTTGTCAGCCGCTACCATTCTTGTAAATACAGTGTAAATATATTCCTTGCTTCTTTTCCCCGTAACAATATGTAGTGGCTGCCTTTGAAGGCGTCCGACATGGTGGGCTATTGCTCGGTACCGCAGTGCCGGACGTGTACGCAACGGAGCCTGGTGTCAGCCTTCACACGTACCCGCAGGCCAAGAAGCTGTGTGTAGCTTGGATTGCGAAATTTAGAACGGGTAAGCAGCCATCGGCTGCAACTCGGGTATGTAGCAAGCTCTTCCGCGAGGAAGATTTCTGCTACGGCGTTGGGGCTGCGATGTTCGGTGAGTAGCAGAAAGCACCCACTGAGAAGCTCGCCCGCGCGCGCTGTCCGGTTCATGTCATGAAGATTTGGTCTGTGAACTTGTTGGTGCTAAATACTGGCAAGTTCACCAGAATGGAAAGGGAACGCTAAGAAGCACATTCAAAAAAGGCATGACATATGTTCATGTTTGTGTTAGCACCAAACAATGAATGTACTGGATTAACAAAAAGAAGTAGCGGGAAATTCCTCGCTGAGAAGACCGATAAAGATACAGTGCGACGCAACTTGAGAAATAACGATATTGAAGCGTCCAAGAATTTAGAAGAAAAGAAAGAAAAAATTATTGAATCGTCGCGATGGCACATCACGAGTCGCCGTATAGCGTCCAAGTCCCTAGTTATAACGATATTATTTTTGAACAGCTCTGATAGCGTCTACGCAACAATGGTTGCTTTGTTCATATGCTGCGTCCTAAAACTCACGGTGCGGTGCGAAAACTCGCACGCAGCGTGGACATGCATGCAGACGCGCACTCTGTCCCTGCGAACCCGTGTGATCTCTGCATTGAGGCTTCATTCTGTTATGCTCCATTTGGTTATACGGATACACTACATGAACATATTTCACATAGCCTGCTCTCAGCGATTGCCTACTGATATAATCTCGACCGGGTGAGGTGGGTCGTGACCGCAGGAATCAGGAGACGGCGATGAGGGCGGGCATCGTGATGATGAAAAATAGAAAAGATTGTATTCACTTCATTGGTACATGGTTTTGACTCTATCCGAGTCTCGAGCGGTTCTGCTAACACGGGGGCCAGGACGGTTAAATAACCCCTCGTGGTCTTGTGGTGGCCGATGTCTTCTTCGAGAACTTGTGGAAGTGTCAGTCCTCTGTCGGGTGGTCAAGTTGACGACCTCCTCTCCCTCGGGTCCTCTTTCTTGGTAGCTCGCCTTTTTCGTCTGCTCAGGTCGTAGAGGTGTGACGCTTTCTCGGGGATGAAGGGGGTTATCTCGTCACGGGAAAGGCGCTCGGGCTTGTTTCCCACATTTGAGAGGTAGTTCCAGGAAGATCACAACCGCCTCTTGGGGATGTAGATAATTGCCCCGACACGGGAACGTGCGCGGGTTTGGTTTCCCACATTTGAGAGGTACAGTTTCCAGGAAGATCACAACCGCCTCTTGGGGATGTAGATAATTGCCCCGACACGGGAACTTGCGCGGGTTTGGTTTCCCCCATTGACCTGTCGAATTCCTTGCCGATCATAACAGCCCGTCCGCCGCCACAGAAGGTCTCGAAGGGGTTGCAGCATCCAACAAGCACCTCGAAGAGACCGGTAGACCCCGTGCCTCTGCTTCGTTTCTCCGTTCGTTCCAAGGCAGGCGAGGTGACACCTTCTGGAAATAGACTACACCCAGCCCAAGGCACAACAAACAGAGAGCACCCAACTAGCCCCGAGAACTGCCAGGTTCACACGTTCTTCACATAAAACCTTATCAGAATCATACCTGCAGCCCTCGTTCGAGATTCCCGAAAATGAAGAAAAGGAGAAAACTAGACGTCAATGCGTATTTTAATCATTCTAATATCTAACGTTTTTGTTTCTCTTGCCCGAGAAAGCCATGTTTATTGAGAGACTGAGAGCCCATTGAAAATGATCAAACGGATAAATGCTGCTCAGTGAGTTAGTTACTCGTTGGGTCATTGGTACCTGCCAGTACCAGCGCTTCTAATGCCAAATGCAATGTGCTCTGATGACCGCTTCAACTCCTAATTAAGCTGATTCATAAAGTGGCATTTAAAGCCAGAAAACAAGAAACCATACTCTATCTGCGCGCAACACCGTGAAAGAAAATTGTTTCTCCGAACACGCTTCAGCAAATCAAAATTCTACAATGGTAGCCGATAAACGCGCCTACTCAGTAAGTATTGAATTACCCAAAATCGTTTGTTTCTACAAACCTCCAATGTCAATGCCTATCTACAAAATCAGCGCGTTCACGAGCCACCACCGTCGCAAACCTGCTTCGCAGTTTTATTCGCGTAACTGGCTCGCATAACAACCATTACAACGAAACACCGAGATTAACGCAGAACCTTTGAAATTAAAAGAAATAACGTCTTGATAACTAACCAAAGAAAAAAAAATGCAACGTGATCTACTTACAAATTTACAAACGAGAACCTTATGGAGGCGCCAAATTCGACAATTACTACCTCTTAATACGCTCTCGACTAGGTCGCAATCTGAGTCATTGGGCCTCGCCCTGGGCGATAAAGGGCGCCAGACATACACTGCTCCCTCCCGTCACCTGTCAATTCGTGTGGCCGCACCTTTCTTTCTCGTCTAGGAGAGGGAGGCCGTAAACGCGAGGAGAATCGCCATTCTTCCTTTGTCCTCGCTCTAGCGGCGCATTCCCCCTCATTGACGGTTTGACTGGCCCTGTGTGTGCGCGCGTACCTCTGCCCGGTTGACCCTTTCAGCCGCATTCCTACTCGCGGAGACGCGCCCTTTTCTGATGTCATCCGCCTTAGACGTCTCCGTTTTCTCAACCACCATAACGAGCCCTTTGACGTTCTGCATGATGGCCTGTTCCCTTTGCTTACGGGCTGCGGTGTGGCGTCTTTCTCGAATTTGCGCTGCGCTAAATACTTCGCTCGTTTGCGCCGCCTGAAATTTTTTTTCCTCGCCAGGCGGTCACCGAATGTGCCTCCGCTATCCCCGAGTATCATGTTCCTGCTCTGGTTGGCCACCATGTCAGTCTCCTCTCCCTTGGGCGGTTCAGGACTGTCGTTCAAATGCGGAAGTACAAGGGAGTTTTTCAGCGCCTCCTTGACCTTTTTAGGGCTGCTGGAACAAGCCTTGTCTCCGCAAGGAACAGCCTCCGGAAGAACCACTGTTTCCACTTTCGTGGCGCAATCGTTCTCTGCTACCGCGATTTCCTGAGCCGTGTTACGCGGGAGAGCTTGGACCGTAGGGTGGCCAAAACTCAGGCCCCTTTTCTTTAGCAGCATTTCCGAGCGATTTGAAAATAAGTAGGGGTATTGTTTGGACAGATTCTGCGATACCGCGGCTTCAGTCATCAATAGTCCGAACGGCCCCTCGATCTTTACGCTGGCTATGGGCAAGCAAACACTATGCTCCTCAACTACCTGCCGGATCCATGCATATTCCCCGGTGAAATCCTCAGGTTGCACATACGCAGGGTGGACGATGTCCATTGTCGCAGCCGAGTCCCTAAGTACCCATGGCGTTCCGTTCACTGCGAGGTCGCGAAGGTAGGGCTCTAAGAGCGCCAAGTTGTCGTCGTCATTCCCGAAAGAAAAAACAATTCTAGGCTT
Organism: Dermacentor silvarum; assembly: GCF_013339745.2. NCBI lineage: Eukaryota > Metazoa > Arthropoda > Arachnida > Ixodida > Ixodidae > Dermacentor > Dermacentor silvarum. The sequence continues at coordinate 19,583,660 of NC_051154.1, read as the reverse complement.
TCTACAGCCGATCGCAAGGTGTCCAGGCTCCTGGCAACGGAAACAGACGACCGGTTTTCTAGCCTCAAACGCTTTTTCTGTTTTTCTTTCGTCTTTCACTGTGGTTTTATTCTCACCGGAATTATCGGTCGGCGAGTCATTGGTCCCACCTCCAGCTTTCTCGTTGTGAAAGGGGCGCTTGTTTCCTTTGCGGAATTTAGTGAAGGGCCTGACACATGTTTTCTCGGATTCGCGACGTGTGGCGAATTCATCTGCTAGCACTGCAGCCCGTTCCAAGCCCTTTTCGCCCGACCTATCTTGAATCCAAAGGCGCATCTCTTCGCTCAAGGACCCATAGAACTGCTCCTTGCAGATTAGCTCCACAACCTCGTCGTGACAACCGAACGCGTCTTCCCCTTTTAGCCACTCAATTAAATTGGCTTTCAATTTGTAAGTGAAATCTTGATAAGACTCGCCCGGTGTCTTAGTTGCCTCCCGAAAACGGCGGCGGAAAGCCTCCGCTGAGAGCCGATATTTCCTTAGCAACGCAGCATTTACTTCCTGATAATCCTCTGACTCGTCCTTCGTTAGCCTTGCAATTATTTCGGTTGCTTCGCCAGGAAGAACGGTCAGAATCTGTTGCGGCCAACTCTCTCGTGCCAACCCGTTTTTCTCGCAGGTTCGTTCAAAAATAACGAGAAACAATCCCATGTCATCGTTCACCTTGTACGACGGCATGAGATCCCTTATTTTCACTCCTGCTTCACCTGAACGTCTTTCATCTATTGAGAGATTATTTGCTGATTGCCTGGCCAGATCCCGCTGCACGTCTAGTTCTTTTAGCTTTAGTTCGTGAGCTCTCTGTTCCTCTCGTTCCTTTCTTTCTGCAGCTTCCCTTTGTTCAGCTTCCTCAGCTCTTTGCCTTTCCTCTGCAGCGTTTTGTTCAGCTTTCTCAGCTAGTTTCTCTATCTCTTCCCATGCTTCTGAAATTTCGTCCTCAAGAGCCCCGCACTTCTCAATCGCCTCAATAAGCTGCGGCTTTCTCTGACTTTTCCCGACCTCAATTCCCAGCTCTTCACAAAGTAATAACCACTCTGGCTTTTACCGTTTGCCTAAATCCATGGTCAATCCCGAACGAAGACTTTCTTACTCTGACGTGAGGAAGCTTTCAACAGAAGCCTGCACGTACAGAAACTAATTCACCGTTTTAGAAAACACACAAGCTAAAACCTGGCAAATTCTCAAAGAAAGTCAAGGGCTCACCATTATGCTGAAGTCAGGACGAAGGGTGGAGTATCCCACCGCTGCCACTAGCTGATATAATCTCGACCGGGTGAGGTGGGTCGTCACCGCAGGAATCAGGAGACGGCGATGAAGGCGGGCATCGTGATGATGAAAAGTAGAAAAGATTGTATTCACTTCATAGGTACATGGTTTTGACTCTATCCGAGTCTCGAGCGGTTCTGATTAACACGGGGGCCAGGACGGCCTTAAATAACCCCTCGTGGTCTTGTGGTAGCCGATGTCTCCTTCGGGGAACTTGTGGAAGTGTCAGTCCTCTGTCGGGTGGTCAAGTTGACGACCTCCTCTCCCTCGGGTCCTCTTTCTTGGTAGCTCGCCTTTTTCGTCTGCTCAGGTCGTAGAGGTGTGGCGCTTTCTCGGGGATGAAGGGGATTATCTCGTCACGGGAAAGGCGCTCGGGCTTGTTTCCCACATTTGAGAGGTAGTTTCCAGGAAGACCACAACCGCCTCTTGGGGATGTAGATAATTGCCCCGACACGGGAACGTGCGCGGGTTTGGTTTCCCATATTTGAGAGGTACAGTTTCCAGGAAGATCACAACTGCCTCTTGGGGATGTAGATAATTGCCCCGACACGGGAACTTACGCGGGTTTGGTTTTCCCCATTGACCTGTCGAATTCCTTGCCGATCATAACACTACCTTTCACGCAATACGTTGGTTCGGGGGACTCCATCGCGTCGACCGCGCGCAATGGGTGTTCACTGTACGTATTCGGTAGAAAGATAGTTCCTGTAAACTATTCTGCACCCGAGATTATTATTTTGACAGTAAGGAACTTCCCTCGTTTGGAGAGTACTTACCCAAATGGCCAGGAGGGCTCCCGCGTGGTGTTTGTAGTGAGCGCCGACAGCCATGCCTATAAGGAGCGGGCCGCGTTATCCCTCATACTACGCTAGCGAGGCGCTTCCGACAGATGGCGACTCCGTAAGTCCCCGCCCCCAATACTTAAAGTCCCTATATACATGGCTTGCACTGACGTCACTTCCGCCAATGCTGGGTTAGGTTTCCGCCATACCGGAGCACCCGGAGCACCACCATATGGCACCACGCTGTTAGTCGTATGCGAATGGCACTGTTTTGCAATGGCTATTTGCGCAGCTGTTGGGTGTTGCAACCGCAGTAATAAAAGCAGCTCGAGGAAGGAGTCGGCAAACACGAACCTTTTTCGGCTTCCGAAGGTTGTGGAATGGCAAGAGGAACGAACGAAAGCACTTAGCTCGAAGCGGCGCAGCCTGTGGCTTGCGCGTATCAAGCGTGCTGATCTCAAGGGCGATCTCCCAAACATTCGAGTGTGCGGCGCCCACTTCGTAACAGCTAAGCCTGCGCAATATTACATAATGCGCACTTAACGCTGCACTAGAATCACATTTGTTTGCATTTGTAGGAAGACCGTCCAAGCTCTGTGAAGAAACGAACCCGGACTGGGCGCCAACGCTTTTGCTAGGCTACAAAGCAAATAATGAAGGCACTGCGCGCTACGAGCGCGCTGCAAGGCGATGGTTTAAACGAACGACTCCCGAGGTCGACGCAGTGACCGCTGCACCGGCAAGAGCTTTTGGAGTCGGCGCCACGCCACCCGAAAACCGCTACGACGATGGTGACGACGACCGCACATACACAGACAGCCCGTTGAAAACTGTTGAAATCAAAACATACATGTAAACAATGCAGAAATATCGATCCAAATAAAGCATGGAAAGTACGCACATCATTCTCCCAGCCACAAAACACTCGCGCAAGCTGCATATCCTGTTTGAAAATTTTCAGACCCTAGCACATAAACTCCGCTTTTGCGTGATTGTTAAATGGACAGTATCAGTTCGATCTTGCATGTCTCCTGTACGCACCGCTGACTAACCAGGGAATGCCTCTGAATGTTATAAACAAAATGCGGCATGGAAAACGAGGGCTGCAGCCTACATCTCCTAGTAGGAGCACCTTTTCTCCTTGCAGCCGCTTCGCCGACAGTGTTTTCACCCAACCGCTTGTGAAGTAGTTGTGGGATTCAAGCGATTTATAAGCCTTCATTTCCTCCAGTGTCGCGAAGCACGGATGCATTGTAAACTAGGCAGTTTACAATGCATCCGTGCGAGACCTCGGGGAAAGCGCTAACGTCCATCGTCGTATCCGCACTCAGTCGCAACGTGTACGGGTCCACATCGTCGCACAGTTTAACTTTTTCTTGATATCGTGCACGCGCCGAACCGATCAGTCCTGCGTAAAATGCCTCGTTAAACGCAGGCCTACTGTAAACAGGTGGCATTTCTCGCGAGGAGCGGTGAAATCCGCTTAGAAAACACAGTGAGACCGCATAAGCGCACGCGATCAGATGCGAAGGCGGCGCGCGCGGTGCTTCGGCATGGCGCGGACGCAGCGGCGCGGGCGGACGTGACGTCACGTGCAAGCCATGTATAGGAAAAGTACCGCCATCCTTTGATCAATGCCGCTTCTTTCTCTACTGTATCTCCGATTGGACGATGATAGCGCGCGCTTTCACTTCTTTTTTTTTTTCCGCCTCAGAGCCACGTTGATAGTCACTCTGCGCAGCCGCAGTCGCCGCCGGCCGCGACTTTACAATTGCTAGTAGGTACAGCGGGGGCGTGGCACTGCGAGTCACGTGACTTCCGCTTAACACGTGTTGTCATGGCAATCGTGGAGCTCCTAGGTGCCTAGGGACATAATGGCTTAGGGATTTTGAGGCACTGGTCTGCACGGCCGCGCGGCTGCTGCTAGTTACTGAGCGTGGCTCTCATCTCCGGCGTTGGAGTGTTTGCTCCAGTCAGGTAGACTGCTCCCTCCCTAATAGTGAGATTATATTTGGATCATCAACACAGTGATGCGTTTATTTAGGAATACCATCGTTTCTCTCTCGCAGGCGCGAGGACAAGCGGGTGCGAGAGAGAAACGATGGTATTTCTAAATAAACGCATCACTGTTTTGATGATCCAAATATAATCTATCAGGGAGGGAGCAGTCTACCTGACTGGAAGGCGTTTTTGCATTTCGCCTCCATCGAAATGCGGCCGCCGCGGCCGGGATTCGATCCCGCGACCTCGTGCTCAGCAGCGCAACGCCTTAGCTTGCTGACTGAGCCACCGCGGCGGGTTTCTCTTGCACCCGCTTGTCCTCGCGCCTGCGGACAAACGACTAGCGGTCCCTCCAAAGACCGTCTCCTCTGGTCTGGCCCACGCCGACCACGCTTTATTCTATGCCCGTGCAATAGCAGTGGGTTTAGTGTTTCTTGGCGGAAAGACAATCACAGCGCCAACGCGCCCTAAACGATTTGCTTCCTAGGCACCTAAGAGCTCCACGATTGCCATGACAAGTGTTAAGCGGAAGTCACGTGACCCGCAGTGCCACACCCCCGCTGTACCTACTAGCAATTAATTGTAAAGTTGCCACCCCGGCACCGGAGCACAAACGCGAGCAGTATCCGCTTGAGCAAGAGCGGGCGCAATTTTCTCTCTTGCACCCGCTTGTCCTGGCGCCTGCGGACAAACGACTGGCGGTCCCTCCAAAAACCGTCTCGTGCCCATAGGTCGGCGCACTCACTCATGAGTGCACTCACTCCCACTCACTCATTTCAAAGGCGTGAGTGTCAGTGAGTGCCAGTGAGTGTTAGCAGAAGTGAGTGCGAGCCAGTGAGTGTGAGTGCAGGTGAGTGCCAGTGAGTGTGAGTGCAGGTGAGTGCGAGTGGAAGTGAGCGCGAATGAGTGCCAAAGAGTGTGAGTGCAGGTGAGTGCGAGTGCGAGTGAGTGCCAGTGAGTGTGAGTGGAAGTGAGTGCGAGTGCGAGTGAGTTCCAGTGAGTGTGAGTGGAGGTGAGTGCGAGTGCCAGTGAGTGTGAGTGCAGATGAGTGCGAGTGAGTGCCAGTGAGTGTGACTGGAAGTGAGTGCGAGTAAGTGCCAGTGAGTGTGAGTGCAGGCGAGTATAAGTGAGTGCCGGTGAGTGTGAATGGAGGCGAGTGCGAGTGAGTGCCAGTGAGTGTGAGTGGAAGTGAGTGCGAGTGAGTGCCAGTGAGTGTGAGTGGAGGTGAGTGCGAGTGCAGGCGAGTGCGAGTGAGTGCTAGTGAGTGTGAGTGGAAGTGAGTGCCAGTGAGTGTGAGTGCAGGTGAGTGGAAGTGAGTGTGAATGGAGGTGAGAGCGAGTGAGTGCCAGTGAGTGTAAGTGGAGGTGAGTGCGAGTGAGTGCCAGTGAGTGTGAGTGAGTGCAGGTGTGTACCAGTGAGTGTGAGTGAGTGCCAGTGAGTGTGAGTGGAGGTGAGTGCGAGTGAGTGGAGGTGAGTGCCAGTGACTGTGAGCGGAGGTGAGAGCCAGTGAGTGTGAGTGGATGTGTGCCAGTGAGTGTTAGTGAGTGCCAGTGAGTGTGAGTGCAGGCGAGTGCTAGTGAGTGTGAGTGCAGGCGAGTGCGAGTGAGTGCTAGTGAGTGTGAGTGCGAGTGGAAGTGAGTGCCAGTGAGTGTGAGTGCAGGTGAGTGGTCGTCTGTTTGCGCTGTTACCCAAAGTTTTGAGTGCGAGTGAGTTCCAGTGAGTGTGAGTGGAAGTGAGTGTGAATGGAGGTGAGTGCGAGTGAGTGCCAGTGAGTGTAAGTGGAGGTGAGTGCGAGTGAGTGCCAGTGAGTGTGAGTGAGTGCAGGTGCGTACCAGTGAGTGTGAGTGAGTGCCAGTGCGAGTGAGTGGAGGTGAGTGCCAGTGACTGTGAGCGGAGGTGAGAGCCAGTGAGTGTGAGTGGATGTGAGTGCCAGTGAGTGTTAGTGAGTGCCAATGATTGTGAGTGGAAGTGAGTGTGAACATGGTGAGTGCCTGTGAGTGTGAGTGGAGATGAGTGTGAAGGTGACTGAGTGCTGTGTGAGTGGAGCTGAATGTGAACGTTACTGAGTGCTGCGAGTGTGAACGTGCTGAGTGCTTCTGGGTGTATAGAGGTGAGTGTGAATGTGAGTGCAGGAGAGTGTCAACATGAGTGAGTGCTTGTGAGTGGGAGTGTGAACGTGGTGAGTGCTTGAACGATAAGCAGAGGTGATATCGGTACACCTTGCTTGCGGAAAAATGGACGCACGTTGTGTGTGCAAGCTCACTCGCGGTGATGACCTGTCGCGCTAGCACATTGTGCACACCAAGATAGAAACCACTCACTAAGGTCGTAATAATCCAATGTTCAGGCATGAGTGAGAAAATGTATAGTGAAATGAGCAGATATATTATATTGCGATAGCAATTATATGGACACTCCAAGTGCACTTCTGCCGTGGTCGTGGACTTCCTTGTGAGGTTCCGTGTAAAGTCCAAACACGGTAACATCGTCGCCGCGTGCCGGCGGTACGCTGTGTGTGCGAGTGAAAGCTTGCGAGGTTCAGCCGACGCTTGCTTCTCTATCTCGCGCGCGCGAGGGAAAAAGCGGGACGGAAGCGCGCTGCTTCTGTCGCGTGCCAGGCAGAGTGTGGGGGGGAGTCGGGTCGCCGTAGTCTGGCGGCGGTCGCGTGGGCATCGTATCTCGAAAGCGACCCGCGACGTGGAAAAAGTGCGCGCCCGCGCGGGCCTCATCTTCAAAGCGATTTGCGACGTGAACAAAGTCTAGAGCCGGTAACTAGAGCCGGTAACTTTGTATGCGCTGTGTTTTCGACGTTTAGTTCGCTTTGAAGTGAGACTGGCGGCACGAAGGTTAACGCGCGCCTCCTCACTCCAGCGTTCTGACAGCGAGTTTCCGCGGTCATCGAGCGAGATGTGTTAATGTTTACCTGTGCGCGCGTGACACCGTGCTGGTCTATTTAGTAGTTAGTAGGCGAATGTTTACAAGTTTATACGGCCCAATAAACTACTATCCTTGCTTCGTATAGCTCTCTACTAATTTGCTGTCGCAATCGAGGCTTCGCCTTTCGGGCGAAACTGCGACATTTTCTTCAATACACCTGGGAATATGTATGGGCTGGTGGAGCGCTGATGGCAGACACATCCAAATCATGACCGGCAAGTTTTTCCATGACTTCCACTGAGTGAAGACGCTCAAAACCACGTGATTTGCTACAGCTTAATTCGCTCGTCATCCGCCCTCAGAGGGTGGAATGGCTCCTCATTTTCTTCCTCCTTCCATCTTAAACGTACACCTACAGGCTCCTTCTATAAACAGGCAGAGCGGAAGAGGGACTAGCCAAGTTAGCACAGAGTAACAGACACGCACGCTCGCATACATGGAGAAAAAGCGAAGATGCAATGATAGATACCACTTTGTTCTCCCTTTTGTGTGGGTTTGTTTCGGCGTTAAGTGGTTGCCTAAGTATACTGACAGTCAATCTCTCCCTCTATTTCCCGCTATCGAGGCTGAATCCGACCGAAGGGGAGGTTAGCGAGTATGGGCGGCAAGTATGAACACGTCTAATGTCAATGACAGAGAGATATATACGGAGAGAGGTTGGGGCTGTAACGGTATTTATTAAATACAATGAAATGGCCAGCGTTGGACGTCGGCAAAGTGCGATTTGGGTCATGGTCTTTCTCACTTGAGTAGCGCAGCTGCAGCAGCGCCACTATTGCTCTCTTCGTCATTACTATGGCCCCACGAGAAACGAAAACAAATAGCCATCTTGACGACTCGTGCTGACGTGCACGCCGCTGGAACTCGACCAAGTACGTTGCCGGTGATCGTAGGCGTAGCATGAGAGGGTGCTGGCTGGGGGGGAAGAGAGGAGGGGTTCAACTCCAGACCCATTCCAAAAGTTTTGCACTACTTTGTATGCAGATATATTCACGCACACATGCAGACACACACACAAACACACTCGTATAGGAGGGTGCTACATGACATGTTCATGGACTCTGAACAAGATATATAGGTGAACTGGAGCTCTGAGCGCTATCATGACGTTTTCCCAAACTTCGCGCCCCGGAGACGACATCCTCTGTCGTTGAAATGATGAACAGCTCACGCACGGCTCTTTCCGTATATTTTTACTAGAAGCGAGAGCTGTTCGCATGTAACCATGCCTCTCATATTCCAACTGCCCGTGGCTATGTTGCCACCCCGAGGACACACTTCTGGGAAGCTGCGGCCAGGTCACATTATCGCCTAGGGGCAGAGACAGCTAGCGTCATCGAAGTGACAGATATTCTACCTCTGGCAGTCCAGCCGACGAGAGATGCTGTTCGGGGGAAATCGGCTGCATTTTTAAAGGGGCCTGATGCTGAGTCGCGTGTTAAAATAAAGAACCTTGTATACCCTTCATAGAGACCGCATTCCGACACCCCCCAACATTAAACTTTGGTAGTTTTGGAGTGCACCATTTCGAAAGCAGATTTGATGGCAGATGCAGCGAGATGCAGCGAGATGCTAACATATGGGGCAGAAACTTGGAGGTTAACAAAGAAGCTCGAGAACAAGTTATGGACTGCACAAAGAGCGATGGAACGAAAAATCTTAGGAGTAACGTTAAGAGACAGGAAGAGAGCGGTGTGGATCAGAGAACAAACGGGGATAGACGATATTCTAGTAGACATTAAGCGGAAGAAATGGAGCTGGGCAGGCCATGTAATGCGTAGGATGGATAACCGGTGGACCATTAGGGTTACAGAATGGATACCAAGAGAAGGGAAGCGCAGTCGAGGACGGCAGAAAACCAGATGGGATGATGAAGATAGGAAATTTGCAGGCGCAAGTTGGAATACGCTAGCGCAAGACAGGGGTAATTGGAGATCGCAGGGAGAGGCCTTCGTCCTGCAGTGGACACAAAATATAGGCTGATGATGATGATGATGCAGCGAGATTTCGAACTTGTCAGAACACAGCAAATCGCAGTTCCAATGCGAGAGGCGAAATCACAGGCAAACACCTTTGGCGTCTCGGAAACATTCGCTGGAAGCCCGGAACCGCAATGCTTGGTCTGTGCTTGGTTGGACCGCCCGTCTAGCGACTGAAACGGTGCTCTCCGCCGCGCGGGGTGTAAGAAATCGGCGTCATGGCGCTAAGGACTCAAGCACACTGATATATCTTCGACGGATACTACAAAGCTGTTGTGACGCAACATTGCATTCGCTTATGCCCCAAAAGCTGTTATTGAATCTTTCCGGAAGTTGAAGGCAAGATAATTGCTTTTTGTTCCTGGAATGCCTGGCATAAAGTCCTGAGTTATTTATGTTGCTGCAGTGCAAGCGGACCCATAACGCCTAACTGCAGTTGTGCATGTGGGGAACAGGGATACTTCAGATGAGCAGCTTCGTCGGCAGTAAACACGTGGAAACAGTCCCGTCAGTCTTCTTCCTCGAAATTTTTGTCGAACATGCCCAACTGCGCTGTAAAGAGCCCGCAACCGACGCAGGGCAGCGGTACTTGGTGGTGCGGTTATACTTAAAAAATGCATTTCTCTTTGAATTAGTTTTTCCACTGCTCAATAAATCAGAACGCTCAGGTAATGAAATAATGGAATGCCTTTTAACCCATTAATTCCTAGTATGTGAAATACTATTCCAAATTTTAAGATATCTCTTCCTCATGTTCTTAGAGTGACTGGGAGGACGAATATTCAATAAAAAAATTCGAATGTATAGGCTGTGAATTAATTATGGAGTATTGCATATATGCAACACTGGGCAGTAATGTGCAATACTGGACAAGCGCAAAGCAAACTTTTACATTCTAGACTAGTTTCCACAGTGTCCTCTAGATACATAAAGTGAAAAAAGCAGCGCAGTTTCACTTAGCGGCTCATAAAAAAAAAAGTTTATAATATCGTGTTTGAGGAGCTTGCGGACGACGTTCACAAATTGTTCACCGTATATGTTCGCTATGAGAGTATCAATAGCATTCTCATTTGCTGCCTTTTCATTTTGTCACAAGGCACCAAGCACCGCTGGAAACCCAGTGGGAATTTACACGCCGGCTGGCATTATTATTACTCTTAGCGCCCCCGAAAAAATGCCAGCTGCATATATGCGATCTTTAAGAACATGTAGATATTTTCGTACTACAAGCAGTCATTTTGGCTTTCAATAAAACAAAATGCACACGGATATTATGCCGGAGAAGCTGTAGAAATAGTTGAATATTAAGCGGCGTGCGATCGTGCCTGCCTGAATCCGACGTCGCCCTTTGCTCATGATCGTAGCTCTCACGATAAATAATAGAATGACGGCTTTTCTAGTTGTAGCAATTAACCACGCAGAAAAACGACGGCCTTCAAACTTTTTTTTTTTTTGCGGGTTTTGCACGTGGCCCACTGTATGCCACCGCTGGGTATCTGTTTGTATGACTGAACAATGCGCGCGATGTCCGCAAGGGGCGCTGTGTGTCAGCTCGAAACTCCAGCGCTGGTTCCCCATAGCGAGTCCCAGTGCTGCCAACTCTAGGGAAATTTTCCTAGATCTAGGAATTTCTTAGCCTTGTTTAAGGAAATAACTGTTTAAATTTAGGGAAATATTGCACTAGGACATTGAAATGGCTAAACTGCTACATGACGGCCGTGTTTTTATTTCAGTAACCTCAAACTACTTTCGCATTAGTGTGTGAAGCCTAGATTGTACAGCAATGCAGTGAACACATTTCACCAAGCAAACGACAGCGTGCCGATGCCCTGGGTCCTCTAAAGTGCTGCTAGCAGGGGCTCCTGAACCGGGGGGGGGGGGGGGGGGGGCAGTCGCCCACACAGGTTGTAAACCAGTGGGGGCATGCCCCCACACTCAAAGCTGTTCCGACCGCCGCCCCTGCCCTCCCCCTCTTCACCCCTCCCACCACCCGTGAGGCTATAGCGATTCCTTTGACTAGTTAAAGGGTGCTCCCTTCCTTCAACAAACGAAACAAAATTTTCTGAAAGCTTGCGACTTATGAGACTTTCTTTGTATGTGCTTTTACTGCGTCGATGAGCGCTGCCTGTTATCGTCTGGTTCAACGTATCTTCCATCATAAAGTGGTTCTCGAGGAGGGGAAGGCTGGAGCTCTATTCTGCAGCCCTTGCAGGAGCAAGTCTCAGCGCCACGACTTGCGCATGCCTCTTGTTCTCTCCCTTTTTCCTTGCCCCTATATCCAAGCCCGTGAAAAGCAAGAAGATAACAAACGTCAGGTGTAAGCCTGTTCCAAGAAAAGCACCATTTAAATCAGACTGCAGCCTTCATTTCTCTGCACTGCGCTTCGTCAGTGGTCGTTGATATATGCATGTATATTGACACGGTGCATTCGGACAGGACCGTGCGCGCAAGAGAGAGACAAAGAAGTGGTAGACTCTCGTGAAGCTGTGACTTTGTACCAGCCTGCGCGTTTACCGCTAACTTTTCCCCATGTAAATAGTTGTATATATACGTGTGTGCATCGGGCTTCCTCTTCGTCACATTTCGTGGAGGTGCGGGGTAACAACCTCATAACGGAGCTTCACAGGAGACGGTGCCTGGTTCGGCAACGCCAGCGTCGACTGTCGTACTCATGCATCCGCGTCTGCGGCGCCGACGACTGGCTGGAGATGTATGAGCGGGTGAGCCGCCACAACAAATGGGACCCCACAGTGATGCTGACGACAGAATTTTTTACTTGGCGGGAACAGCGCGAGTGTGGTTTCAAAAGCACGAAGAACTCCGTGACTGAGAGACCTACAAGCAGAAGCTGCGAGATCTCTTTGGAAAACCATTGGGTCGGAAGGTCGTCGCGAAGAAAGAGTTGGCATCACGTGTTCAAACGTCAACCGAAGGTTACGTCGCATACAAGACGTGCTTGCACTCTGCCGCAAGGCCGACTCTGAAATGGCAAAGTCTGACAAAGTTGGGCATGTCTTAAAAGGTATCGCCGATGACGCCTTCAACCTACTGATTTGTAAGAACTGTACTTCGGTTAACGACATTATCACAGAGTGCAAGCGTTTTGAAAAGCCGTCGTATCTATCAGTCATTAGCACGGCTTCAATACAGCTGCAACATCGTCTTGTGAAGACCGACAGGAGACTTCTTCGCGGTAGCCTTCAGAACAGCTATCGAAGATTGTGCGCCGTGAGCTGGACGCCATGTGTCCCGCGGCTCTGTACCCACCTGTCAATGATACATGCGTTTCTATGGTTCCCCTTGTTCAGGCAATTGTGCACCAAGAACTCGTCGATGTAGGCTTTCAATCACTTTGCACCGTGGCCAGTTCCCATCCAACCGAACGTCCTGTGCATACCAAAAATCAATGGATTCCTCGAGGTTCCCGCAACACGGCAGAGTGGCGAATGCCGGATGACCGACCTATTTGCTTCAGTTTTCAGTTCGTCACGTTGCCTGGTACTGTCGCAACCGCTGGGCCTCAATGCCGTTCTCGAACAGCCCCCGTCATGATGGTAGTTTTCGCCATTTCCAGCGGCAATCCGAGCCGAACCTGAACGCGACCATGTACGACTACATGGCGCCGTCGTTCACCGTTGCGGAGCAGTCACTAGTCCCGTTCGCCGCAAAGTCGTCGCCCGTCGTCCAGGACACCCAAAACCTGGCGGCTGTCGCCATCTATCCGACCTGGGCGCGTACCTCCAGAAAACTAAAAGATGCAGCTCCCGGAGGTGGCGCTGCATTGCCAACGTCTCCAGACACAGAAAGGATAAGAACAGAGAAGGTAAAATTTGCTACATTAACACGCAGGGTGGTCGCAAGCAGGAAAAATGGCTGGAAATTCAAACGCAGCTGAATGATGAATCGATTAGCGTGTACGCCTTGACCGAAACGCATCTAAGAGATTTGGAGCAGCCGCCTGTTATTGAAAATTTTGTATGGGAAGGGTGCAATAGAATGACCGGGTCAAAGAAAGGTGGAGGCGTAGGCGTACTAATTAGGCAAGGTCTGAAGTGGCGAAGGGTAAACGAGACATGTAAAGAGCATTTATGGATTAGCGGCACATGGCAATGTAAAAAGACGTGGCTGGGAGTAGCTTACCTATGGACAGGTAGTGATAGCAGAGAAAAAAATAAGGAATTGGTTGATTGCATTATAAGTGATATTAATGAGTTCAGTAACTGGGGCCAGGTGATATTAGTGGGAGATATGAACGCACACATGGACGATTTAGAGGGATATATAATGATTACAATGGCTCTCTAGTGCTGGATCTGTGTGATGAACAGAACCTTATAGTAGTTAACAGGGAGAATAAGTGTCATGGACAGGTAACGTGACAATGCGGAAACAGGCAGTCATGTATCGACTACGCCTTAGCCTCAGAAATGGTCTACGAACAACTAGACCAAATGATAATAGACGAAAATGGAAAAAATAGCCTGGGAAGCGATCATAGACGTTTAGCATTAAAGTTTGGGCGAGATACTAACGCAGAACATGAACCAATAGCCTCATAGTTTTTAAAAATGAATGACCAGCAAATAACAGAGATCGCAAACAACACAGAGAAGAAAATTGAGGATTCTCCTACAGCAGTCTGGGAATATAAGGAACTGGTGGACGTTATGCAGCATGAAATAAGGCGGACACGGCAAAACAATTGTTGGATTGGCAAGAGGAAACCACGTAAGTGGTGGAACAAGGAAATAAAACAAGCTATAGAAGAGCGTAAAGAGGCATCTAGGGCTCATCGAGAAGCCAAAAAGTTGGGATTACAAGAAGAAGAGGTGCTCCTTAATGGAATACATACCGAGAAAACAAAAGGGCTGTGAGTGAGCTCGTGCAAGTTAAAATTAAATGCGCAAGTGAACGTTGGGTGCATAACATTCACAAAAGAGACAAAGGCGCTCCAAAAAGATTCTGGAACCATATAAAAGCACTCAGAGCTCCAACTAAAAACTCGCAAACGGCTATAAGAGATGAAGACGGTAACATATACGAAGGAGATGATGCGATGCAGTACATCACAGACGTTATTAGGGATAACTTCGGCACGAGAAAAAGCGTAGTTCAGACAACAGATCCAGCAACAGCAGAGAGGCCAGAGAGATCAAAATTTAGCATAGAAAGCTTTTATTGGAAAAAGGCAGCAGAAAATGTCCCTAACAACACGGCAGCAGGACCCGATGAAATCCCAATACAGCTAATCAAAAACCTCGATCCAAAAAGCAAGGCACTGCTGACTAATGCCATAGAGCAAGTGATTAGAACAAAGAAAATTCCCGCTGGATGGCGTGAAAGCAAGATGAATCTCATATACAAAGGCAAAGGAGATAAGGATAAGACGAGCTCGTACAGGCCAGTTACAGTAACGTCGGTGATATATAGAATGGCAATGCAAGCCATAAAATTAGAACTGTCGAAATGGGTGGAGGAAAACGATGTATTGGGGGAACTACAGAATGGTTTCAGGCCAGGCAGACGCTTAGAAGACAATATGTTTGTACTAACTCAGTGCATAGAGATTTCAGTAGCTCAAAAAAGACCTTTATGGATAGCATTTCTAGATATTAAAGGAGCTTATGACAACGTAGACAGGTAATTGTTGTGGGATATTCTTCAATACGAAGGCATAGATGACTATTTCGTGGAGCTGCTGAGGGAGGTATACAGAGACAACCAAGTACAAGTGGTATGGGAAGGTAGAAAAGGAAGTGAAATGGTGGGAATTCACCAAGGATTGAAGCAAGGATGCCCTCTGTCACCATTGTTGTTCACGCTTTACGCTTCACGCTTTACGTTCACGCTTTATATAAAGACGACTGGAAAACAGCGAATTAGGTTTTGATTTATCCTACATGCGTAAGACAAATGGTGCAACAGAAGGTCCCTGGACTGATGTACGCAGACGACATTGTGCTACTAGTGGACAATAAAAAAGATTTACAGATACTTGCGAATATCTGTGGAAATGCAGCGACAAATCTAGGCCTTAAGTTTAGCACAGAGAAATCAGGAATTATGATCTTTAATGAACAGACGAGTAACTTCGTGGTGTCAATTCAACAGCAAGTAATACCTATAGTGAAGCAATATAAGTACCTCGGCGTACACATAAACGAAGGAAAGAATTACTCAAGCAACCACCAAGATAATCTGAAAATAAAGGGGAAGCGGAATGCAGCAATAATGAAACACAGAGCACTGTGGGGCCACAATAAGTATGAGGTGGTGCGTGGAATCTGGAAAGGAGTAATGGTGCCAGCGCTAACATTCTCAAATGCCATTATATGCTTAAAATCGGATTTATTGGCGGGTTTGGAAGTTAACCAAAGATCAGTAGGCCGTTTGGCTTTGGGAGCCGACGGTAAAACCACAAATGAGGCAGTGCAGGGTAACATGGGTTGGGCCTCTTTTGAAGTCAGAGAAGCACAGAGCAAAATTAGTTTTGAAGAAAGGCTCAGAAACATGGATGAAAATAAATGGGCGGCTAAAGTGCACAAGTATCTCTACATGAAAAGCATGGACACAGAATGTAGGAAGAGGTCAAGGAAGTTGACAACCAAGTACAGGATAATCAAAACAGTAAATAGACAACCAGGGGCGCGATCTTGTACGCGTTCCAAAATGGAACGGTGGCGGTCCGTTCCATCGAGCCGCACACGATTGGTCAATTTGAACCGTGACGATCAAATTGACCAATCGTGTGCGGCTCGATGGAACGGACCGCCTCCGTTCCATTTTGGAACGCGTACACGATCGCACCCCTGGAGTCATCAGAAAGAAAGTGAGAGAAATAGAGACAGTGAATTGGATGCAAAGAATGGAAACAAAAAGGACAATGGAGATTTACAAGAATGAGAAGAAAGAAATTAGAAGGGAAAATCTGTACGATAACAATAAGGGCAGTGCCTTGCTATTTGAGGCTCGAGCCGGTTGCCTAAGGACGAAAACATATCGGAACAAATATTCGGAACTAGATGAGACATGTGTATGCTGCAGTAAAGATCCAGAAACCACTCAGCCCATCCTGATGGAATGCGACGGGATGCACCCAGCAAGAACCGGAGGTAACGTGCACTCCCAGAAGCGCTTGGGTTTAAAGTGGAAGGAAACATAAACAGATCAGCCGTAGAGATCAGCAAGAGACGATTAGAGTACTGGTGGAAAAAAAGCAGGGAAAAGATGGATACAACCTGATCTCTTAAAATCACAGGCAACGGTACAAGGTAAATTTCTGAAAAAGAAAAATAATGAGAGGTATACAAAAATGCTCGATAAAGAACATGTATAGTATACCTGATTAAATGAAGCAGGCTAGGTGACTATTTGTCGCCGCCCCGTTTCAAAGGGGATGCCAATAAATCATCATCATCATTTCCACCAAAGCCTCTCACCCTGCCGACCAGACGCAATAAAGTCGATGTACAAGTTGACGGTGTATATGTCTCAGCGCTTGTTAATACTGGAGCCCATATCTCGGTGATAGCAACCATCTTCGTTGTCGCCTGAAGAAAGTCCTTACACCTGCCGCATCCCGTGTTATCAGGGTTACCGATGGAGCAACGCCCATTATCCTTGGCATGTGTACTGCCCGCATAACTGTTGCTGGCTTCAACACTTCCGTTTCATTTGCTGTTCTTGAACGGTGTTCCCATGACTTGATCTTCAGCCTAGACTTTTTATCGGACCCTTCAGCACTGATTTACTGCGCTGCTGGCCTCCTCCAACTCGAGCTGCCTAATCAGTGCTGTCCTCCAAAATCACTTGAGCCTCGTTTATGTTCTCTAGACTTTGTACGGTTGCCGCCTCAAGCCACAATGTATATATGTGCTTCCCATCTGTTCCTGACGGTGATTATGTGCTGACTCCTATTGTCAGTGTTCTCCTGCTACATACAGTTGCCGTTCCTTACACCATTGTGACTATTGTTGGGCCTCGGGTAGCGTTTAGGCCGGTGACTCTTCAGCCAAAGGGATGAGTACGTACGGGAGTAAGAGCGATAGAAAAAAGGGTTTATTCTACATATTTACAGTGGCTCCAAATATGGAAGCCCACTCGATGGGAGAGCACTTTGAAAGTCTCAGCTCACTACATGTCTGAGCACATAACAGAACACGTCCGGACAGCCCACTGCACTCAAGGTGTCTCCTTATAAAACATTCGTCTTCCCTAGTTGACCCGACTAGGGAATCAGATGACCTTGATGCGGCAAATCAGAGGGGTCGTATTGTTCGCTGAACTCCGCCTCTAATGTTGGACCTTCGAAGCAAGGACGAGGCAATCCGGAAACAGGGGGTTCACACTCCTTCCACGAAAGTCGCGAAGGCCATTCTCCCGACCCTGGCAGATGACCGTCTTCCGACGGTCATCTTGCCAGGGTCGGGAGAATGGCCTTCGCGCTAATCCCCGCTTCTAACGAAGTGTGGCGGTTGTGGTCGGTCGCTTCTAAGTGAGCTTCTTTGTGCGAACATCACTGCCGGTGTCGTGCCGCGTCGCCAGGCCACTGATGAAGGGGGTGACATCGGGGGGAAGCACCCAAAGGATGAGCACTGCCGAGTTGGGGCGCTTGTTTGCCTGTCTCGTCGGTGTCGGGCACTGTCGCCGTCAGGGCGACGCTGATGAAAGGGCCTGCCTCGATGGGAAACAATCAAGGAATGCGCCCGGCCGATTCGGGACGCAACACTATAGCCGAAAACCGCATATTCCTTCCTGTTTTAAACTTTGGTCCATGTACGCAAGTTATCCCGGAAAGCATCTCGCTAGGCACCACTTCTCCGATCGACGATACCGCAATCTCTGTATTGGATCTTCCGTCCTCGTCAGCAGCCGCCTGCTGTCCGATCAGTTCCGCAACCTCCGATCCCGCCATTTTTTCAAAGATGATCGCTCATGACCTGCTTCCCAAACAGGCTGCGGATCTCTATAGCATCCTGGTGTCTTATCGCGACGTTTGATTTTGAGGATCGCCCGCTGGGACAGACTTCCGTTGTGACCCATAAGATTGACACCGGTGATGCTAGACAAATCTAGCGACGTCCTTATTGCGTGTCTCACGCATAACGCCACGTTATCCAAGCTGAAGTAGACAAGATGCTATCCAAAAGTGTAATTGAGCCCTCTTCAAGTCTTTGGGCATCGCCGGTTGTCTTGGTCAAAAAGAAGGATTGCTGCTGGCGATTTTGTGTCGACTACCATCAACTGTATTGTATTGTATTGTATTGTATAAAATATTCACCAAGATAATTTCCAATAGAATCAGGACAACACTTGACTTCAGTCAACCAAGAGAACAGGCTGGCTTCAGGAAGGGATATTCTACGATAGACCATATCCATGCCATCAATCAGGTAATCGAGAAATCTGCGGAGTACAATCAACCTCTCTATATGGCTTTCATAGATTATGAAAAGGCATTCGATTCGGTAGAGATATCAGCAGTCATAGAGGCATTGCGTAATCAAGGAGTGGAGGAGGCATACGTGAATATCTTGGCAAATATCTACAAGGATTCCACAGCTACCTTGGTTCTCCACAAGAAAAGTAGAAAGATACCTATCAAGAAAGGGGTCAGGCAAGGAGACACAATCTCTCCAATGCTATTCACTGCATGCTTAGAAGAAGTATTCAAGCTCTTAGAATGGGAAGGATTAGGAGTGAGGATCGATGGCGAATATCTCAGCAACCTTCGGTTTGCAGATGACATTGTCCTATTGAGCAACAAGGGAGAGGAATTACAACAAATGATTGAGGACCTTCATCGAGAAAGTGCAAGAATTGGGTTGAAGATGAATATGCAGAAGACAAAGATAATGTTCAATAGCCTGGCAAGGGAACAAGAATTCAGGATCGCCAGTCAGCCTCTAGAATCTGTAAAGGAATATGTTTATCTAGGTCAATTACTCACAGGGGACCCTGATCATGAGAAAGAAATTTACAGAAGAATAAAATTAGGTTGGAGTGCATACGGTAGGCATTGCCAAATCCTAACTGGGAGCTTACCACTGTCGTTGAAAAGAAAAGTGTACAATCATTGCATTCTACCGGTGCTAACATACGGGGCAGAAACTTGGAGGTTAACAAAGAAGCTCGAGAAGAAGTTAAAGACCGCACAAAGAGCGATGGAACGAAAAATGTTGGGCCTAACGTTAAGAGACAGGAAGAGAGCGGTGTGGATCAGAGAACAAACGGGGATAACCGATATTCTAGTGGACATTAACGGAAAAAATGGAGCTGGGCAGGCCATGTAATGCGTAGGATGGATAACCGGTGGACCATTAGGGTTACAGAATGGATACCAAGAGAAGGGAAGCGCAGTCGAGGACGGCAGAAAGTCAGGTGGGATGATGAGGTTAGGAAATTCGCAGGCGCAAGTTGGAATACGCTAGCGCAAGACAGGGGTAATTGGAGATCGCAGGGAGAGGCCTTCGTCCTGCAGTGGACATAAATATAGGCTGATGATGATGATGATGATGACCATCAACTGAACAAGATCACGAAAAAGAATGTGTACCCTTCCCGCTGATTGATGACGCTCTCTACTGCCTTCACAGGTCCAAATATTTCTCTTCAATTGACCTTGGATCTGGTTATTGGCAGATTTCGGTTGATGAAATGGACCGTGAGAAGACCGCATTCCTTACACCAGACGCCCTTTACCATTTTAAGGTTATGCCTATCGGACTTTGTAACGCCATAGCAACTTTCGAAAGAATGGACTCTCTCCTTCGGGGCTATAAGTGGTCTACCTGCCTATATTATCTGGATGATGTCATCGTATCTTCCCCTACGTTTGACAGCCACCTTAGTCGCTGGCCGCTATTCATTGAGTCTTCAGGGAGGCTGGCCTTCATTAACTCTTCTGAGTGTCATTTTGGACCAGCGAAGTCAAAGCTCTTTGGCCACCTTGTCAGCGCTGCCGGTATAAATCCTGATCCTGCTAAGATACACGCAGTAAAGAAGTTTCCTGTACCCAGCACAACAAAAGATGTGCGCAGCTTCGTGGGCTTATGCTCCTATTTTCGTCGGTTTGTTGAAAATTTTGTGGATATAGCCCAGCCACTGATCGACCTTCTCAAGGAGGACACTGCGTTCTTTTGCAGCCGTGAACAAGCCAACGCCTTCTACACCCTCATCCGCTTGTTGACAACGCCTCCGATATTAGGCCACTTTGATCCATCTGCACCCACCCAAGTTCGCACAAACGCCAGTGGCCATGGCATAGGTGCTGTCCTTGCCCAACAGCAACACAAAGACGAATGCGTCATTGCGTACACCAGTCGCCACTTGTCCCCTTCAGAGCGCAATTTTTCTATCACCGAGCGCGAGTGTCTCGCTATGGTGTGGGCAGTGCCTAAATTTCGCCTTCACTTGTTTGGCCGCCCATTTTCTGTCATCACGGACCACCATGCCCTGTGTTGGCTATCGTCAATGAAAGACCCGACTGGCCGCCTTGATCGCTGGGCACTCAGACTCCAGGAATATTCTGTCGTCGATGATGTGTAAGTCCGGCTGCTAATTACATCTGGACGCCGACTGCTTATGTCGTCACCCCGTCGATCTTCCTGACAACGACGATCAAGATGCCGACACTTCCCTTCTGGCCATTTCTGACTTTCGCGACATCGTATAAGCAGCGAAAGGACGACTCTCTACGGTCGATCATCGAGCGCTTGACTTCTGGCCAATCAGATCGCTCAATCAGAATGTTTGTTCTCCTAATGACATTCTTTACCGACGCAACATGAGCTTTGATGGACCAGATTTACTGCCAGTTGTCCCTCGTCCCCTCCGATCTGATGTTTTTGCTGAGCTCCACGATGCACCCACTGCCGGACACCTTGGCACCTCCCGCACTTACGACAGAGTGCAATGTCGTTTCTTCTGGCCAGGCCTGTACTGCTCTGTACGACATTAGGTTGCGGCTTGTGACGAGTGCCAGCAGCGAAAGAAGCCATGTGCGCAACCTGCTGGCCACCTCTATCCAATCGATGTTCCCAAGGAGCCTGTCTTCAGTGTCGGCATGTACCTTCTTGACCCCTTTCCCATATCCATAAAAGGGAACAAATTGATAGCCGTTGCAACAGACTATGTGCGCTATGCTATTACACGTGCCCTGCCCACCAGCTGTGCTGCAGATGTAGCAGACCTTTTACTTCAGGACGTCATTCTTCAACATGGTACGCGAGGCGGCTGCTGACAGATCGTCGCCGCTACATCCTGTCCAAAGTTGTCGAAGACATAGTTTGTTCCTGCTCAACCGAACACAAGCTCGCAACCGCATATCACCAACAAACGAACGGACTGACTGAACGACTAAATCGCGCCCTTACAGGGATGTTGTCTATGTACGTTTCAACACTTTGCCCTACGTGACATTTGCGTGTAATTCGTCACATCAGGATACCACCGGTTTCTCGCCTTTCTACCTCTTATTTGGTCATCAGATGTCCTGTGTTAGCTATCGCGACACACCACGGAATACGCCCATGACGCCGTTGGTCGGGCTTGTGTGGCTCACCAGATTGCCTATTATCGACTTACAGTGCCTCATGCGTCACAAAAGGCTCGCTACGACAGTCGCCACCGGAACCTTCAGTTCTCTCCCGGAAATCTCGTTCTTCTGTCGACTCCAAGTCGCCACGTCGGCCTGCCCGAAAAACTGTTGTCATGCTATACCGGGTCGTACAAGGTATTGCGACGATTAGGTCGCTTGAATTATGAAATCGCCCCTGTTGAAGACACGCCGTCTTCATCACGGCAACGAACTGACGTTTTCCAAGTGTCCCGTTTAAAACTATACTATTCATCTAGTTCGCCATCATTCTAACAAGCGCCGAGGATTATGTTATGGTGCATTTGGACAGGACCACCCGCGCAAGAGAGAGACGAAGAGGAAGTGGCAGACTTCTCTCCCAGAAATCCGGTTCTTCTGTGCACTCCAAGTCGCCATGTCGGCCTGTCCGAAAAACTGCGGTCACGCTATACTGGGCCGTACCGAGTATTGCGACGCCTAAGTGACATAAATTACGAAATCGCCCCTGTAGAAGACACGCCATCGTCATCCCAGCTACGAACTGACATCAGCGTGTCCCATTTAAAACCGTACTGTTTATCAAGTTCGCCATCATTCTAACAAGCGCCGGGGATTATGTTATGGTGCATTCGGACAGGACCGTGCGCGCGCAAGAGAGAGAGAGAGACGAAGAAGTGGAAGACTGTTTCCTGGAGCTGTGACCTTCGTACCAGCCTTCGCGTTTACTGCTAACTTTTCCCCATGTCATCATCATCAGCCTATATTTATGTCCACTGCAGGACAAAGGCCGCTCCCTGCGATCTCCAATTACCCCTGTCTTGCGCTAGCTATGTAGATAGTGATCATCTAAATTTCCCCATGTAAATAGTTGTATATAGGTTTGTGCATCGGGCTTCCTCTTTGTCACATATATATAAGCATATAATGAGCCAACAAACAATAACACCAAGGACAACAAGGGTTCACCTCTCTCTCTATCTGTACGTATATATATATATATATATATATATATAGAGAGAGAGAGAGAAGTGAACTACACGATGTGACATGAGCCCCCAGACGTTGCCCCCACACATCAGATATTAAAGCCCCTTTATATAAAAAGTAGCGCCATTCTTAGATCTTGCCGCCACCGCGCTCACGCCGGCGTTTCCTCCACGCCGCCTCCTGTCGCCCCTGCCTCCTCCGCTCCCCCATTGGCCCATCCGTGTCACGTGGAAGCACGCGTTGCGCTTTTGTATATATATTTTTTTTCTTTCCAGCGCGCTCCGACTCCCATTCTCGGGCCTGTGCGACGAAAGTGCTGTACGCACAACCGGATCAAAAGTGTTTGGGACAAGAACTTCGTTGTGATGGCATGCTGCTGCACCTTAAGTTGCCGCAACCGACAAGGCGAGGGCAAAAAACTCGTGGCAGTGGTCTCGCGGAGTACTGTGTTGTGGAACACTTAGTCCACCAGTGAACCATTAATGTACCATAGATGTCCATAGAACATCATGTTTGAGACATTGCACACATCCTATAGATATCTATATTTCTCCAAACAACGTTACAAATACGTACCATCGATAATCTAAGTCCCATCCAGATCACGTTGCTGTAACGTTGAAAGGATGTCGCAGCTGGACATAAGTAACCTCTAATGTTCTTTTTGGGGACGCAGGAGGTCCATAGAACATCTAGTGCATCTTTCCTGCTGATGCTATAATGAGCTGTATACCTGCGAGTGCCACAGTAGATGTGAACAGCAGAATGTGTGAACAGCAAATGCGAACAGCAGAGTGTGTGGCCAAAACGTAACTAAAAGCACAGTGTGTGGCGTCGGCCAGTGATGATTGTACACATGCATGTGGTTTCGATGCGGAGTGCGGGGCTGTTTGTCCTAGTGCGTATTACGTCACCTGTATTTTGTTGGAAGCTTGTATTCTCACCCCGCCATTGCAGTGCCATTCCTATCTGTGATTACTTTTAAGGTGGCTAGCACTGTCGTTGCGCATCCAATGCAATACATTTTTCGTGCTATTCAAATTACGATTAGACACTGGCAGCTTTGATGGTGGTAACAAAAGCAAAGCAATGCACGTTAGCAAGCTGGGTGCATGCCAGCTATATCACGCTACATATGTAGTGATGGTGCTAGTCACCATAACACTGTACTGCCAGGTGGGTTTGGCCCTGCCCGAGGAGAGATGAGAAAACAACTTTCGGACAAAATACGGGTGACGTTTATCGCAATAGGGTGAGCAGCGCTGCACTCTTCCTCGAGAACTACATCCCCACGCACGTGCACGACTGGCCGACGACATGCACCGTATACCTTTAGTTATGCTTTGGCCACACACTCCGCTGTTCGCATTTAATTTGTCCTCGATGGTACATCTGCTGAGGCACACTAATGGCACAGTTACCCCCATTGTCGGCATGTAGCTGGTGACTTTGCTTGAACTGTTTTGTTAATGTGTAAACGTGTGAATGTGAAAATATAAACTGCAACACTTAAGGTGAAATCCTTAGATGGTCGAAAAATCCGATGTCCAGCGTCGCAGCACCAAAATTCAATGGCACCAAAATTTGGGATTGAACCTTTGACATTTGGTGTTAATTAGGTCAAAGCGAATTAAGGCACAGTTCATTAAGATAGAGTTATTTGAGGCACTCTAACCCACGGCCTTTGTTGGGAGTCGAAACCACTTGGAGATATGGGCGAACCGGCCACATCTCCAAATTATCTCCAAGTTGGATTCCAATTGACATGGTGAAGGTAGAGTCGAACCCACTACCTTGGGTGTTCATTAGAGCGAAGTTACTTAAGGCAAGTTAATTACGGCAGAGTTAATTAAGGCACTCGAACTCTCGAACTTTGGTGGAAGTTGAACCCACGACTTTTGGTGTTAATTAAGACAAAGTTAATTAAGATACAATTAAGGCACTCAAACCCTCGACCTTTGGTGGGAGTAGAGCCTGCAACCATTGGTTTAATTATGACGAAGTTAATTAAGGCACAGGTAATTAAGGCACTCGAGCCCACAACTTTGGTAGGAGAAAACAATAGAAGTAACAACGCATGCAAATGACAAATAATTTAATTAATGCTTCGTGAGTGCGCAGGCTTCTGCCTTCATCCTCTTCAGTGTTCGCTAAAGTGACTGTCAACTTTTATATATAGTTCTAGCGCTCATCAAAATGCGAAAACTGTGCTAAGAAAACCGTAAATCCGCATTTTGATCATTATGCATCATTACAAATCCTGCAATGGATAAATGAAAAATAGTGAGTTCAGTAAGCACTAGGTAAAGCACACCAGTGAAACTCACAATGTCATACCAATGTTACTTTTTTATTTATACAACTGATAAAGCTTTATTACAAAAATGATCGGCCCCCAGCCACGCACATGTATGAAATTATTCATTACGTGTTCTCGCTGTATACAAACAGGTTAAACGCGGATCTAAAAAAAAACACGTAATCAAAAACAGATTCTTGAAAATTAAACTTTATTAGAACACAAGTAACAAGTAGGCACAAAATGACTAGTAGGCACAGTGCCACAATTATAATTAAAAAAAAATAAAACTGATTAGTAAGAGGTAGTATCACATACTAATTAATGACCAAAACTGCATGGCCTGCTTGCCAGCACCTGCTTCTGGGGCTACCGGATTCAAGATAGAAAGCCAGTACTTTCTAGTTGCATTGAAAAATATATGGTAAAATAAATTCCACGCAAGCAGAATCCAGAGATGAAATGTTCATCTTGATAGGCAACTTGGTCAGGCAGCTTCTCAGATCACAAAAGTGCCAATAACATAATGCTGCCAGAGACTTAGAGATACGCATTGCAAATGAGAAATATCCCTTACAATTGAAGAGGAACGCTGGAAACCAAGCGATACAAACATGTGCGAAAATTAACCATCAAAACATTGCCTCCAGAACATTCCCGTAAGCGCTCCGCAAGGCGAACAAACGTACCACAAATAGCAGTCAGAAGCACAGCTCTAAATTTCAGCACGCAACTGTACAGTTCTGCCTAGTATATACGTACTTGGGCCATGGTCAACCGCACATAAGTCGAAAAGACGCAAATAAAGCACACGCTGCTCGCGCACGGAACATTGCTGCGCACTTGCATCGAGGCGCGTGTTGCTGAATTGATATCAGTGGCGATGCGAAGTCAAAGCTATTGCGAGTTCAAGCTTCTTTTTTTCTTTCTAAACTGTCGTAACACATCAGCAAGTTAAAGTTTACGTATTTTCAACAATGTACTAATAGATATAACTGAAAAATAAAGCATCTTTGTATGAGAAAGAAAATGACGTAACCGAGACCGAAAGCATAGCGAAAAAATGGCGAAAGTATTGGCTTTTGCGCGCGGTGTCCGGCAGCAACGTTACTAGACCTCCAGCAGTGCGTGCAAAGGTCGTGCTAAATTGCAAAATAATTAATTAAATGCTTTTGCTCTCCTGGCTTCCCATTGTTAGGCATTAGAGACAATTTGCTTGTATTTCTGCGACATAGTGCGTGCATCGACTCATAACGCACAATGTACGATCAATGCACGAGAGCTTTGAATGTGCAAGAGATGTCCAAATCATAAGGACATTCGACGTCCTCTGGATGTCCCTTGACTGCCACGTACTAGTCGAACATACTATAGATGTAAACTGGACGTCGTTAAATGTCTTGGATATGTGGTCTTTTGTGGTACATCCAATAAATATTTGTGGTTCACTGGGCCCCACCATCGTTATTTTCCGCTGGTTGTTTGTGCACCCATAAATTGCACAGTGCTGGCCTGTAGCCTTTTGATGAGTATATATGCCATGACTCATGAGCGTATAAGGCATTCGTCAGCTCGTTATGCCTTGTCCAAACGGCGCGAGTAGCGTGCGCAGTACTTGTACTAAAAGCGACGCTAGAAATGTATTCCAAGCTGTCTAAACTTTCCGCTAATGAATTAAATCGTGATTAGTGCATTTGGCTCTGTCATTCTTAATTTGGCAAGCACTTTGAAGCAGCAGCTTCTCATGTTTTTGATTCAGTATATTTGGCACGGTCACTATCCAAATCATTTTCTGCCGAATCGCTCGCGGGTAGGCTCCCAGTGAACCATTAATGTACCATAGATGTCCATAGAACATAATGTTTGAGACATTGCACACATCCTATAGATATCTATATTTATCCAAACAACATTACAAATACGTACCATGGATAATCTAAGTCCCATCCAGATCACGTTGCTCTAACGTTGAAAGGATGTCGCAGCTGGACATAAGTAACCTCTAATAGATGTTCTTTTTGGGGATGCAGGAGGTTCATAGAACATCTAGTGGATATTTCCTGCTGACGCTATACTGAGCTGCATACCTGCGAGTGCCACAGCAGATGTACTATTGAATACAAATGAAATGGGAACAGCAGAGTGTGTGGCCAAAACGTAACTAAAAGCACAGTCTGCGGCGTCGGCCAGCGATCATTTTACACGCATGTGGTTACATGTACAACCACATGTACCACATGTACATGCATGTGGTTTCGATGCGGAGTGCGGGGCTGCTTGTCCTAGTGCGTATTACGTCACCTGTATTTTGTTTGAAGCTTGTATTCTCACCCCACTATTGCAGTGCCATTCCTATCTATGATTACTTTTAAGGTGGCTAGCACTGTTGTTGCGCATCCAATGCAATACATTTTTCGTGCTATTCAAATTACGATTAGACACTGTCAGCTTTGATGGTGGTAACAAAAGCAAAGCAATGTACGTTAGCAAGCTGGGTAGCATGCCAGCTATATCACACTACAGATGTAGCGATGGTGCTAGTCACCATAACACTGTACTGCCAGGTGGGTATGGCACTGTCGAGGAGAGATGAGAAAACAACTTTCGGACAAAATACGGGTGACGTTTATCGCAATAGGGCGAGCAGCGCTGCACTCTTCCTCGAGAACTACATCCCCACGCACGTGCACAACGACTGACCCACGACATGCACAGTATACCTTTAGTTATGCTTCGGCCACACACTCCGCTGTTCGCATTTAATTTGTCCTCGATGGTACATCTACTGAGGCACACTAATGGCACAGTTACCCCCATTGTCGGCATGTAGCTGGTGACTTTGCTTGAAATGTTTTGTTAACGTGTAAACGTGTGAATGTGAAAATATAAATTGCAACACTTATTAAGGTGAAATCCTTAGATGGCTCAATGGTCGAAAAATCCGATGTCCAGTGTTGCAGCACCAAAATGTAATGGCACCAAAATTGGGGATTGAACCTTCGACCTTTGGTGTTAATTAGGTCGAAGCAAATTAAGGCATAGTTCATTAAGATAGAGTTAATTGAGGCACTCTAACCCACGGCCTTTGTTGGGAGTCAAAACCACTTGGAGAGATGGGCGAATCGGCCACATCTCCAAATTATCTCCAAGTTGGATTCCAATTGACATGGTGAAGGTAGAGTCGAACCCACTACCTTGGGTGTTCATTAGAGGGAAGTTACTTAAGGCAAGTTAATTAGGGCAGAGTTAATTAAGGCACTCGAACACTCGACCTTGGGTGGAAGTCAAACCCACGACTTTTGGTGTTAATTAAGGCAAAGTTAATTAAGATACAATTAAGGCTTTGGTGGGAGTAGAGCCCGCAACCATTGGTGTTATGACGAAGTTAAGGCACTCGAGCCCACAACTTTGCTAGGAGAAAACAATAGAAGTAACAACGCATGCGAATGAGAATGACAAATAATTTAATTAATGCTTCGTGAGTGCGCAGGCTTCTGCCTTCATCCTCTTCAGTGTTCGCTAAAGTGACTGTCAACTTTTATATATAGTTCTAGCGCTCATCAAAATGCGAAAACTGTGCTAACAAAACCGTAAATCCGCATTTTGATCATTATGCATCATTGCAAATCCTGCAATGGATAAATGAAAAATAGTGAGTTCAGTAAGCACTAGGTAAAGCACACCAGTGAAACTCACAATGTCATACCAATGTTACTTTTTTATTTATACAACTGATAAAGCTTTATTACAAAAATGATCGGCCCCCAGCCACGCACATGTATGAAATTATTCATTACATGTTCTCGCTGTATACAAACAGGTTAAACGCGGATCTAAAAGAAAAAAACGTAATCAAAAACAGATTCTTGAAAATTAAACTTCATTAGAACACAAGTAACGAGTAGGCACAAAATGACTAGCAGGCACAGTGCCACAATTATAATTAAAAAGAATAAAACTGATTAGTAAGAGGTAGTATAACATACTAATTAATGACCAAAAGCGCATGGCCTGCTTGCCAGCACTTGCTTCTGGGGCCACCGGATTCAAGAAAGAAAGCCAGTACTTTCTAGCTGCATTGAAAAATATATGGTGAAATAAATTCCACGCAAGCAGAATCCAGAGATGGAATGTTCATCTTGATAGGCAACTTGGTCAGGCAGCTTCTCAGATCACAAAAGTGCCAATAACATAATGCTGCCAGAGACTTAGAGATAGGCATTGCAAATGAGAAATATCCCTGACACTTGAAGAGGAACGCAGGAAACCAAGCGATACAAACATGTGCGAAAATTAACCATCAAAACATTGCCTCCCGAGTATTCCCGTAAGCGCTCCGCAAGGCGAACAAACGTACCACAAATAGCAGTCAGAAGCACAGCTCGAAATTTCAGCACGCAACTGTACAGTTCTGCCTAGTATACACGTACTTGGGCCATGGTCAACCGCACAAAAGTCGAAAAGACACAAATAAAGCACACGCTGCTCACGCCCGGAACATTGCTGCGCACTTGCATCGAGGCGCGTGTTGCTGAATTGATATCAGTGGCGATGCGAAGTCAGAGCTATTGCGAGTTCAAGCTGGTTCAAGCTTCTTTTTTTCTTTATAAATTGTCGTAATACATCAGCAAGTTAAAGGTTACGTATTTTCAACAGTGTACTAATAGATATAACTGAAAAATAAAGCATCTTTGTATGAGAAAGAAAATGACGTAACCGAGACCGAAAGCATAGCGAAAAAATGGCGAAAGTATTGGCTTTTGCGCGCGGTGTCCGGCAGCAACGTTACTAGACCTCCAACAGTGCGAGCAAAGGTCGTGCTAAATTGCAAAATAATTAATTAAATGCTTTTGCTCTCCTAGCTTCCCATTGTTAGGCATTAGAGACAATTTGCTTGTATTTCTGCGGCATAGTGCGTGCATCTACTCATAACGCACTATGTACGATCAATGCACGAGAGCTTTGAATGTGCAAGAGATGTCCAAATCATAAGGACATTCGACGTCCTCTGGATAACCTTTGACTGCCACGTACCAGTCGAACGTACTATAGATGTAAACTGGACGTCGTTAAATCTCTTGGATATTTGGTCTTTTGTGGTACATCCAATGGATATTTGTGGTTCACTGGGCTCAGTTGTGATAGACTTGTTCTTCCTGCGCACAAGAGCTTGGAACGCAGATGTACTTTGTAATAGCTTGAAGCAAAGACGTTTTATCGCTGGTCACTCGCTTACTCCCTGTGAACTGTCGCAAAAAGTTAAGCTTCTAATATTCGTGTGCTGTCGGTGTAGTCACAGTAACCAATGCTTTCACACATTGATTCAAAGTGCGCACCCATTCACTTATTCTTGATACGTTGGTGATAAGTATGCGTAAGTTTGGGCGTGAGTTGGGGTAGATGTGTGTTGGTAATGTGCAAGAAACTTACTACAGGTATATCAGGAAGCAGCGCGACTCCTTTTGACACTGTATAAGAGCGGTACTCACTCTTACCGACGTTCAGGGGTTGAAGTCCTTTTTTCGGAGGTTAGCGATAGAACGCTGTCGGGTGAGTTTTCTTTTTTTATCCTCAAGGAAAGCTGTGCATCGCGAAGGGCCAGAGACACCGGCAGTCTATATATATAGCAGCAGTCTATAAACATGGTCACTCAGGCCCCTCACCAGGTCTGGCCATTTTGAGCTGACATGTGCAGTGCATACAATGCGCGCTAACGATAGTGTCTGCAGATATTTTACATGGCCACGAAAACGGGTGAAATTTCAAACCAAACGCCGTGCGTCCTTCTCTTCGCGGGTGCCGCACTCCCTGCCGGAGTCGAAGTCAGTCGCACAAGTGCGCCTACGTAGTTCGCAGTGTTGCGACGTCACTCACAGTGACACGCGACTTTGAGAATTATTCAAAGCAACAGCAACTATTTGTATGATCTGTTGCGTTAATAGAGAAATTACAGTTTGAAAAATAAAACATACAAACCGAATGTCTGCGTGTCTGTTTTACTTCGTACCGTAGCAAGAGAGATGTCCTTCCATTTCATACGCTTGTTCCCATGTCATGCAGTCACGCGTGCAGAGAACGAAACTGTCATTTTTCTACCATGTTCCAGCGCGTGATCTTTCATCCGCTCCCGTCTACCTCAGTGTTCACGTGGCACAGACTTGTCATACAGCTAGTCTGGTGCCAGCTGTACGATGACGCAGTGTATCGCGGTAAGGATCTATGAGCTGGACCAGATTGAGCTGAATTTATGGGGACTGTGACGAGCACGTGATGCGATTCTCCGGCTCCGGTGCAGGAAAGGAATTTTACTTGCAGAGGCTTTAAAATTAAATTAAATAATGGGGTTTTACGTGCCAAAACCACCATCTGATTATGAGGCACGCCGTAGTGAGGGTCTCTGGACTAATTTGGACCACCAGGGTTCTTTAATGTGCACCCAAAGCACATTAAACACACGGGTGTTTTCTGCATTTTGCCCTCATCAAAATGCGGTTGCCGTGGCCGGGATTTGATCCCACTACCTCATGCTTAGCAGCCCAAAACCATAACTACTATGCAACCACGGCGGCTTCTTTGGGAAGGCTAGATGGGGCAAGTGGTGAGAGTGTCCATGTTGGCAGTGAAGCTAGCCTCCTGAAATCATGGGCTCGTGACAATTGAAGTATTTCTACCGCTGCTAATAGTGAACCAATTCGAAAAATTTGGTAGAACGCTCCCTAGAGGGCACGTAACAATTTCCAGGTGAGGGGCGGCCCTTTGCATATTTTGACACATGAATGGAGCACAGTGGGTTAGCGAACACCCAGTTGAATTTCCGACACCTGATCACACAGTAGCAGGGCAGAAGCGGTAATGGTTTCGTATTCGTACACTTTCGCTGAAGCAACGTGTGGTGCACTGCTGAGAGCGCCGTCTTGTTCCTCTAGAACAATCTGCACTGAGAAAAAGGTCTATAAAAGAACTAAAAATTTTACTTATTCAATGCTTCAAGCATGATGATGATGTGTAGTGTTTAATAGCGCAAGGGCCAGATATGACCAAAGAGCGCCATGACTTATGATGTGTTGTCAATGAATTCTGAATGTAGTGGAAAATGGAGTGCTAATGGTAGGTGTTACATAGCCGTAAAAAAGGCCTAAAAATCTGTCATTATAAATTGCGTAAAATACATAGCTATTAAAATAACGACAATGACTAGTGTGCACTACGACAAATAAAGTTTCATTAAGAATGGATGATGCAATAAATAATATCGGTGACAGTAACAACAGTGTTCCAAGAGTGCCCTTAAAGGGTCCCTGAAACGGTTCGGACAAATTTTGTAGACGTGTAGGATACAGCTACAGTAAAACATTCGCGTCACAATTTAAGATATGTGTCTCATATTAGGAGAGCTACGGACGATTACAAGTTGCCCTCCTCCCTAGCCATGCATTTCCTCAACTCGTTCGCCGAGCGATCGGGGTTAAGCTCCGCCTTCGCTGGCTCTACGTCTTGTTGTGATGCACGTTGTCGTCTACTTCCGGTTGTCTTGGAGCCAGCGCGCGAAGGCTCTCCAAGCTCTCTGCTAGCCGCCCGGCCGTCAGTCCACTGCGAGCGACCAACGCATTGTCGCAGCGCCGAGCGTGTCCGGTAACCACACGCGGGCTGGGTGTTTTGACGGATAGCCAGAGGAGTAAACTAAAGCCTTCCTCCATACCGCTGTGATGAAGGAGCTTCGTAGACGTACGTGAGCGGCCTGATCGGCATGCACGGTCCAGCCATCTGGTGGCGCAGAGCTTAAACAGCCAAATACAGATCCAACATGCCTGTAACCAAGTGTAAAACATTTGAAACATATAAAAAGACAACGTGTTCAAGATTACGCTCCTGCTAAAAATTTGAGCCAGCAGCAAAGTTGATTGGTTATTGCTATATTAGCTGTGTGTTTGGTTGAGCTTTGTGCCACCAGGTGGCTGCACCGTGCAAGCAGTTCACGTTTGCCCCTCCGTTCATCACATAAAACTACGCTTGTGTACACCTGAATACCGGACAACCTAAATTCTATTGTGGCAATCCTTTAACGAGAACTGACGGCCGCAAACGCGTAGATGCTGGCGCCGTTTGGATACCGTCAGTCCAATGCGCTGCAGCCACTCCGCTCGTCTGCTGCCTTGCAGTGGGGCACGAGGTCGCAGCTTGACATGTCGCCGATCGCTACGTTTGCAGCCCACAACGCAAGGGCTAACCATGGTGCTTGCGAAAAGAAAGAACAAGACCATCACTGACCGCGCAGCTCTCGTCAACACGGAGCACATTGTAACACAAGCAGACGGCACTTGCTGTGGGCCAGAAGTGCTTTTTGTGTAGTGATACATGTCCTTGTGCTTTCTCTTTCTGTTACTTTCTTTTTCTAGAAACAAATTAACTAACATCTAAACTATTGCGAACATTTGTTGACCATAATGTTGGAAAAATTATCCATGACGCGCCCTGGGCAGCCAATCGGATAGCTGGCCCAGTGACGTATTTTGGGCAAATCGCATCATCTGGGCACAAAACTCAGCCGCTTTGCGTGCTGCAATCAGTAGCGATGTACATTTTTAAAAGCTTATAATAAATTACACGCTTTACGTGGAGCGCTTAGATGCGTCAATTAATGATCAGAAGGACCTACTCTAACGACTCGGTACGTTTGTACAAAATCGTCAAAATCATTTCAGGGTCCCTTCAAAGGCAAGGGCACATGCTACAAATATCCTGGTCAAATGATTTTCAGGATGTTTCGGCTAAAAAATTTAAAGCTTTGTTCAAGTTCAAAAGCGGTTCAGAAAAAATGATGTGTGCAGAGGGATGTGTTCGTGATATGCGAAAGGGAAAAAAGTTTTTGCACTCTACTTCAATAGCAGGGCACTGGAGAAGAACATGGATAACTCTTAGAGTACTACCACACTTGCATGTCAGAGGACTGCTTACAGTCAGGAGGTAAGAGTGAGTACCACAAGTGTCCTATTCTTAATTTACAAAGAAGGACTGCAACAAAACTTAATTTTGACTAGATTGATAAGTGAGTGGTATATACTACTGAAGCAATCTTGGCAAAGCTGCAGGGCTGGTAACTGCCCAATTTTCTTATTAGCAGCATTTTAGATAACTTTAGATTACATTTTTATTAGCATTTAAGCAGACAAAGGATGCACCTGGTGGTTAGCAGATAGCATGACAAATACGAGCAATTTTCATCCTACCGTGGACAGCCGTGGGATGATCAGAAGGACACCGCCGACAGCCACATAGCAAACGATCAGAAGGACCTACCCTAACGACTCAGTACATTTGTACAAAATTGTTTCAGGGTCCCTTTAATGCTGAATCTATGCTGCGTGATCTGGCAGGATATGCCAATGATGATTACGATGCAATCACTGGCAAGACAGTAATTAGTGCAATAAAGTAGCAGCTTGTGAAAATTAACCAGCACACAGGTATGTGTGTGCCGCTTCGTAAAACTTTTTTTTTAATTTTTTTTCCTGCTCCAAATTGGTGGTGCAGGCCTTACACAATACAGTAATTCCTTGCTCAGAAGACGTGAAGTGCACTGGGTTCTACAAAAGCTCTCTTTGCTTTTTACACTGAAATAAGCTATGTGATCTTTTCTTGAAAATTGTATGTGCTCAGCATGCACCATTGAGTAATGTTCCAATTTAAGTTTCTGCAGCAGTCATAGTACGGATATTGGTTCCTCTTACACTGGCACACCTTGTACCTAAAGGTAAGTGTAAGTAATTCTGCTGCTGGAAAGGATAAAAATTGATTTCAGTATGTGGAAATGGGGTAGTACTTAAAAGGCCCCACAGGGCACACACATGGCTGTTGCCTGCAAACTTTACAAATTTTAAATATTCAATAATTTTTCCGTAAAAAATACTATAACAAAAAAAGCTCATGCTCTCCGAGATTATCTGTGTGATAATATATGGTACACGGGAGTGTAAAACATGAGCATGTGACGTCGTGCGGTGGCGAAGAGGACATCGACTCTTGGCCAATACCCGTGAGTGGGTATGTACCTTAAGGTGATCATCATCATCGACACCGACCTGTGAGCGTTGACAGTGGCGCCTCAAAAAGCATGGCTCGAGTGAGCGTGGCCCGTGGCGTGAGGTTCGGCATTAGACTGCAGAGCATCCTCGCTGGGCGTCCGGCCCATAGGAGCTACTGCCGCTCGCGTCACTATGACTGCACTCGAATCAAAGCTGTCACCAGCTGAGAGGCCACGACGTCCAGCTCTTCCACTGGGCAACCGGTCCAGGAGGGCTGGCGATCCTGAGCCTGGCTGAACGAGCGTTCGGGTGAGCGGCCACAAGGTTACCTCGCCAGCTGTGGACGTGATCCGATGGGCTGCTGCAGTGTGCTCCCGGCTGGAAACCCCACCGTCTCGAAACCGGGCACGCGGAGGCTCTGGTATATCGACTGTGGCGCAGGGCCACCTGAGCTCCATGAGGCGATCCGACCCTGCAGTTCCACCCTGCTGTCCGACCCTGTTGTCCGACAGTGCTGTCCGACACCGGTTCCGCGACGTCTCCCACACGGCGACACCTGCTTCCGCATGAACTGTAGGCAGATTACGTTTGACTGAATATATAGCTGCATGTTTTCTAGAATGTATTTTGGGGAACTGTTGCGTGTGTGCCGTTTCAATGTATTACGTGTGTCCAATACAAGTCTGATATGTGTTTGTGCTTCTGTGTGCTGCTTCTATCTCTTTCTGGAGTGATCCTGCCCCTAATAACATCACAATCTGACTACAAGATTTTACACTTTATGTCACATGCAACTTGACTTAACATTTTAAGAACACAGAAACGACTGGCAAAAGGTCACACAAATCAAGGCAGAAGCAAATAGGGGTTGGAGTGCCCCTCTCCACAGAGGCCCTTTATTAAAAGGCACCTTCAGATGCAAGCATGGAAGAAATGAGGGATGGCGTGGACAGCATTAAAAGAAGATGGTGGCAGAAGCAGCTACTTGTTGGAGCGCCGAGTGGGCTCAGATGCTGTGGGTGGAGGTGGTGGTCCCCTACGGTCAAGATCTTCCACATATGCCATCAATAGCTTGCGCCGCTCATCCGGAATGCAGCTGAGCACAAGGTACCGCTTGTCCTTCTGCAAAAGCACCAAAAGCCTCACTGCATTGACTATTTCTCTTCTAAAGCACTACATAAACACAAGTTGTACAAGCTCGCACAGATATTAAAGAACTCATAATTTATAAACAACCTGGACCTCTTTTTAAAATCAGCATCCCACTTTTTTTATGGTGCTTATTAAATGTACTTTTGAAGTATAATTTGGGTAACAGGTACAACAATTTCCATGTGTCACCGCTTAAAGTTTGCTGAATACGTGAGGTGCTTCATATGTCCCTCTGTTTACACAAAGAACTACAAGTTACTTATTTACATGAATTGATCAATAGTGGTCGAACAATCTTGCAAAAACATCAGTGACATCCTAATTGGCAGACTGCTGTTGATCGTTCCTAAGTCTGCCCGCAAATCCTTTGTCTTATTACATTCTGCCCCCTGTAATGGCCCATTAGTGGGCTGACAGCATTAATAAATGAAATTGTTTTTTTTTTTTTTTGGGGGGGGGGGGGGGGAGGATCCACTTTATTGTTTACCCATGCCCTTCCTGTTACCATTGCTAGCCACAATACCCACTTAACATTAGAGGAACAGGATAAAAGTTACAGATGACAACAGGTGCAAAAATGGTAAGAATGAAGATGTCGCAATTTGAGCAAATTTGATAAGGAGAAAAAATAAATAAATACAGCAAGAAAAACAACAAATCGACAGAAAAAGTGTTTCGGAGTGGCGAACAGGCACAGGTGTTTGAAAATATTTACAGCAGATACCACAATGTTATGCTTTTCAACAAGAATCAGTTTATGCTTCAGCATGTGTGCATACATGTGTCAACTGATACCCCACAATGAGCATTTCCTTCTTTATTTTCCTGGGGAGATACCCAATGTGGTTCAAGCTTGAGATCCCCTGCTGCTTTTCATACTCAGATTTTCTTAAAAATTTAAATTAAATTCAGGAGTTTTATGCGACAAAGCCATAATATGATATTGAGGCACATTATTGACGCGCATATTTAATTGGACTCTGGATTAATTCTGACCACTTGGGGTTGCTTAACATGGACCCAATTGGTAAATGGGTATTTTTGCATTTCGCCCCTATCGAAATGCAGCTGCTGTGGTTGGGCTTTGATTCCGCACCCTTGGGCTTAGCAGCACAACACCAAAGCCACTACATCACCATGGCAGGTCACATTTTCTTAAATACAATTCTTGTTAACCCCTTAGCACAGGGGTTCTCAAGCATGTTGGTCCCAGGGAACCCTGCTAAGCTTCATCAAGTATGCGATTAGCGCTCGCAGCGGCGAAGACCTCGCGACTTCCTTTGCAGCGCGGCCGCAACGCGCGTCTTCATCTGAGGCACGCTTTTCACTACCGCGCGCACATACATTATTTTTAAATGCGTAAGCATTTCTATGCTTACCCAACGAGAAAACTGTCCGTGCGCCAGTCCGTCCGTCCGTCTCTCGCGTTAGACGATCGCTTTCAAGATAGAGCCCACAGCAGCGAGCGCCTTTACCTTCAGGCCACCTGGCGCTTCAGTGCAAACGAAGCGGCGAAAACACAACGTGCGAAGTTAGCAGCAGTCGGCACTGTATGTCCGCTTCGCAGACTGCTTTTAAGATATGGTACGCGCGGCCGTACCAGAGTACGTTTGAACGGTCTGTGCCACCGCTGGAGTCCTTTGATCACGGTTCATAATGGTTCGGCACGTGTGGACAAGGAGCTAAAGAGCGATAACAGCTTATGATGATCAGAATGTCACCAGCGCACATGGCTCTGCCACCTGCAGTAGTTTGCTTGCGTTATCAATGCACCTTGCGCCTCCGTCCGCCACAACGCTGTCATTAGTATTGGTCGGATCAAGTGTCTTAAAGGGACACTAAAGGCAAATATTAAGTCAACGTCGAATGTTAAAATACGATCACAGACACCTCAAAATGGTTCTTTCGTGCAAAGAAAAGACTTCTTGTATGAGAAAATTGCATCTGAAGTGTCCGTGTACCTCTAGCGCCATTCAAATCGCCCACTCTCCCGAGTGAGGAGTGGTGACGTATGGTCCCATAGTGACGTTGTGCCGCTGGTGAGTAAAACACCGCCCGCAGACAACGCTACGGCTTTTTTGTGGAAAACTCACGACGCGCGGCTAGAAACAGAGCCAAGAAAAAGCTGATGGCAGTGCAAAAGCGGAACCAAAAGCGTGCGCCGAATTGCAAACATGATGATCGTCGATGCAATGGACCTTGTTGACGACACTTACGACGACACATTGGCTCGCGATGCTGGGCTCGATTTCAGCGATTTAAGCTCCGATGAGCGTGACATGCTGCTGAGGGCTCGTGCTACTGGCGTCGCTGTGTACTACGACGGCGGCCTCGACACCGGCTTTTCAGAGCGCGAAAGCAGCGAGGACTCCAGCAATTCGACGTCGGGCGATAAAGCTGGTCACCGTTTGGACGTGCCGTCGCGAGGACCGTTTGGGCATCCCGCGTTATCATCTGGATGCGGCCATTCTCTGCTGCTTGCAATTTCAAGTGTGAGTTTAGCGAGCCAGTAACACCAGCACAGCACTACGCGATAACGGAACTACTGAAACTCGAAAGTGCACGGTGCAGAGTCGAGCGAAAGCGAAACCTTTACACCACCCATGTTGTTATGAAGGGTAATACCCAAAAGTAATTTTTCCTAAGAATCTAATAGTAGTAGACAAGAAGCATTTTCTTCCGTCTTATAATTCAACGAAATGATCTTTTTTATCCGAGTGGTTGAGTCATAGTGGCATAATTTTTCTGAGGAGTGCCTTCGTCATCGGGTAAGTACCTGAATGTCCCTGGGGATTCTCTTATCGTGTCCTGCATTTACCTCAATTTCTCGATTACTAAAGCTCTGTTCGCGATCATATTGACGCCTTAGACGTTCTAGAGCATTGCTCTATCACTTTAGCTTGACTTCTTATCTGCCTTTAGTGTCCCTTTAACACTGATAATGACACCAGGCAGCATGGAGATGAGAAAGCGGCACAATGCTTACGCATACGTAGAGAACTCCCAGAGGAGTTTCTGCTTGACATTTTTTAGCCATTCAGCTGGTCGCCAACAAATTGTCCGTACATTGCGTTGTAGACGGTGCGCTTCATCCTCGACATCTCTGCACTGAGTCAAAGCGAAACTATTTGCGGAATTGCAAATGCGTTGCACGGGCTTCTGCACGCTACCATCCACTTTCTCTTAAAGAGCTAAAGTCGCAATACAGGTCACAAAAAAGTATTCGTTAATAAAATTTGCAGCTCCATGTCACGTTTCGTCATTCTGATGAAAACGCGAAATTGCATTTTGCAAAACTTCTGTTTACCGGCACAAATTTCCAAATATGTGACTTCTCGACAGCCAATGGGAGAGTCAACATGGCGAATAATGGCGGCCACGCAGTCGCCATGCGTGTCGAGAATAGGGGCTCAGGGGCGGAATCTTATAACGGTTCCAAAAGCGAATCGGTTCGCTCGCCCTCACGTGATTGGTCGTAATTGTGGTTGCGTCAGCGGGGCGGTACCGCAAATTTCGAACACCGTCACGCATCTGTCAATCATTTTCCAAGTGAACCCGTCGTCGGCCATGAGTGGAACCGGCGAAGAGGTAGCCCGCTTTGGGTTCCGTTGCTGTGGCTTGGCTGCTTGCTTGCGACCTTGGCCATGCTCGCGGGCCGTGCCACCTCGAAGACTCGCAGGCATTGTGCGCACACGCACGTTATCTCTAAAGCAGGGGTATTAAAGCATGTTAGTCCCAGGGAACCCTGCTAAGCTCCATGAAGTGCCAAGCACTTCATGGAGCTTAGCACCACTTGCCCTAGTGAATCTACTCCGACCTCCTAAAAAATCATCCTCGTCCTGCAGTCAAATGAAAACGACGTGGATTGCCGTCTGCAGGTGCTCTGTTGCAACATGACAGTGCACGGACCCATACAGACAGCGCACAGCTCCATACAGACCATGCAACAATTGCGACAATAGCAGGCTTGAAGTTCGAGTATCTTCCACATGCACCTCGGAGCATCCACCATACTTTCCTTTCTGATGAAGTATGCCACGCGGTACATGAGTGGTCATGCACACTCCAAGATGAATTGTTTTTGACGAGAATTTAGGCACTTTGCAAGTGCTCGAAAACTTGCATTAAGCGTTGGGGAGATTATGTCGAAAAGTAATACAGTAAAAGCTCGTTAATTTGAACCACAAGGGGAAGCCGTCTCAGTTCAAATTAACGAAAGTGAATAAGAACAACAGTACACTGCGATTGGGAAGCGGTAGGGCATGTCAACAATTCATTTTTTGAAAAAAAATGTGTGATCGCGCTCTGCCTTTTTTCCTTGAAGGTGACAGCCAGCACTTTTTGCTCTAACGAGCGAATGTGCGGAAGGCCTCTTCTTCGCCTTCTTCAAAACTTAAGAGACGGGCGGCATTCAATCCGACCATGACTTCCGCAGCAGAGCGCCGCACTGGTGCTTCGTCCTTCTCCTCCTCCTCGTCACCGGCAGTGACAGGTTCTGAACTTCTTACCCGACAAATTATGTCGTCATCTGTGAGCGCACCGCACCACACACCACTGCACTTCCGTCCACATCGACCTAGTCACTGCCCCCATGGCGGACGTCTTCCAAAATGTCTGCCATAAGGGCGGTGACGCCATGTTCGAGCACAGGTGGCTGGCTCGTCAGCGTGCAGAGCTTGCGTGCTGAAGCCACAGTGGCGATAGCAATTTGCTATCGTAAGCGCTGTCACTTGCTCTCAAGCACGCACAAGCATGTGTAGCAAGCGGCCATGATGTCGAGCTTTCTTCTTTTTTACGGACGCGAAGCACACTGTCCACAACACCCCCTTATTTTTTATGTAAGTGGACCTACTCGCATTCGAATTAACGGGCTTTTTTGTACATAGACTTGTCAGGAGCTTGGCCGGATCAAAACTTACAGTTCAAATTATCCATAAATTTGAATTATTGAAGTATGAATTAACGAGCTTTCACTGTACAGCTTTGCGCTGCAAGTGCACAATTATTGAAGAAAACGAAAAAAAAAAAAACTATATATATATATATATATATTATGTATATATATATATATAAGGTTTTCATTTGACTCACCCTCGGATACCAATGATACTGCAAAAATTACGTCACATGGTGTTGGGTTTCAGAAACATTTGTTGGCAGTTGGAAAATTGCTTAAACTTTTCAATAGAAAATGGTGAAAAGTGCTTTTTCTACACCACATTTTGAATGCATGGAGATAATTAAAACAATGTTTCAAACGGTGGTGTGGCTGTAGATGAGGTACGTACCTCAAGGACCTTTTGGATATCTAACAAATGCTGCTCCGACTCCTCAATTTGCTTTTTGGACCTGCACAACAGAGATCAGAGTGAGTTCAAAACTGCCAGTGGACCTTGTCCAATATATCAGAACAGAACTATTACTAACTTGTACGTTATTGTCTTGGTTTCCTTCAGCAACTCACGAAAATCAGACTTGGCTGCAGCCATTTTATCCTTGAGGTATTCCTTGAACTCCTTCTCGCATTTGCGTTCACTCGATGAAAACTTTGCATACCGGGGGTCATCACGTATCATTTTTTTAACCTGTAAAGAAATCCAGATAAAGGAGCTTTGTTGAAGATGCTGCAGCATGTGACATCCACAGGAAAGTTCCTCCTACATACAGGGTGTTTCATTTTAGCTGCACCAAATTTTTCAAAATTGCCTGTGGCAGATAGCACAATTATAATCTTTGATCTAAACTACTCGATGAAGCGGCCATTACTTCCACGAGAAATCAAAATGCCCAATTGAATAATTAACCTAATTACGCTAATTCTCTTTTTAATCATTATTTTACGGCACATCTATCAATCTACGAACTAAAGCCGCTGAGTTCACAAGATGTATCCAATTGGAACGAATTCTCAGGACTGAACCAGTTTCGAGATATTAATTTTCAAGGTGTCTGACGAAATGCATGGGCATTCCAGTTAACTTTGTGCTTCAATGCATAAAACAGCATTTTCCTTGAAAAGCTGTTTCAATGTTGCAAACATTGCATTGCTGAATCCATGCAATGCAAGCTTTCTACACTTTGAAATGTAATTCTGAGTTAGTGATCACCAGCTACGTTCTTGTGGGCATAACATTGTTCTAATGCCTGATTCTTTCCTGCTAGAAATGATTTGCAGACATTAATGATCATTCATGAGTCAACATTACACCCCAAATATCACAATCCCTCAACAATAACTGCTGTTTGCATACTGAACTAGTAGTGCATATTAATGATGGCCAGCCGACAAGAGCAGGAAAGTTTCTAACACTGACTGTTTTGAAGCATTTTTTAGAATAGTTTGAATGTTTGTTTTAATGGCAATTACAGTTGCTGATGTGCTGGTCTCAATTTTGCATGCATGGCAACTATTTCTGATTACTCTGCAAGAAATGCTCGATTGTGGCAAACCTTGTGGTGTGCATTGATTGTGGCTATTGTGTAATTGAGGACACAACACAACCGGCTTTAGCTTCCTCACCTCGCAAAGTTCGGCAACTAACATCTTCATGATTCTGATGCCAGGCATGGCAAGGCAGACCATGGCTTCTAATGAAGGTGCTGTCACTTT
The DNA here is from genome assembly GCF_013339745.2 of Dermacentor silvarum. Taxonomy (NCBI): domain Eukaryota; kingdom Metazoa; phylum Arthropoda; class Arachnida; order Ixodida; family Ixodidae; genus Dermacentor; species Dermacentor silvarum. Next base: position 19,541,009 of record NC_051154.1, on the reverse strand, counting down.
AACAGCTTACCTGTACAGCATATATAAGCCATTGAACTCATAAAAAAGAGAGACAGGAAAGGCAGCCTCAATTGCCGGTGGACACCTAAACTGTCCTGCAACTACAAAAAAAGATACACGGCAACAGCCGGTACAGCGGAGAGGAAAGTTACAATAAGAGAGATAATTTTTGACATTCAATTTGAAAGCTACTTCTTTGTATTCCCATAGTAAAAAACTACTACTGAAGGGCTTTACTAGTATAATTCACAGGTGAGAGAAGTGCAGATTCCTTCTATGACCACGTTCAGGATTAGCATAAAACGACTCTGAGAAGAAAAAATGAAGGTAGAGAGTTCAGAAGTTAACTTTTCTTAGAGAGCCATCAGTCTCTGAGCCTTCAGCTTCCAGCACAGTATACAGAGGGGCTCTGGCTCGGATGGATTTTGCAGTGATGCTACTGAGGACTTCTGATTTGGAGCAATTTTTGGAGCATCAGAAATTTCATTTTGGAGCAGCTTGGAGCAGTTGATTTTTCACATCCTGAAGTATTTCGAAAAAACGAGTGTGCATGCGACACACGCACACACAAATCGGTATCGTTTCATATATTGCTAGTTTTCCCAGATGTCATTCAGTATATCCAGAAACAGAAATGATGGACACATTGGCGGCATGCAGTTATTATAATCACATGTCATGCTGCGCTTCAAACAAGCTACAGTAGAACCCTGCTGTTACGTTCCTAGGTTCTGCGTTTTCCCGGCTGTTAAGCTCCCATAGGACCCAATGGATTGGTAACACCGCTGTTGCCTTCCAAATGTGGGATCGTTCCTGCATCATGTGTTGCTGCCACCCCGCGCCGGCCCGAACGGCCATTTTGACTTTATGTCGTTTGGCTTGGTGGCTTGACGATAGGATTGGCTGCCCAAAGTGCCAGGAGCGACACCTATGATATATTTTCAGTTTTCGCCAGCAAAAGCATGGCCTTTGAGATCCGTATTTGCTATCTAAAGATGGTGCCTATGACGCGTTGGGGCCCTAAAATTGGTTTTAACGCATAGATGTTCCATATAAAGTTCAAGGTAAATATACCTGGTAGCGAAGCTTCCATAGAAGCCCATATGTTCAAAACATGGCGGCTTATCGACGGTTCATAGGGCTTAGCGCCATCTGTCAAAATAATTTGACGTCATATCTGTTAAAAACAGAAGTGACGTAATTTTGTTCTCATAGGCGCAAAATTTGGTTTCGGAGGCCTGCTATTGGAACTGTATATTCAAATACCCCGCCATTCGACTTGATGGGCGTTCCGAGCTTTCAGCGCAGAAAGCGATGCAGGAAAAGGTCAGCCGAACGGGTGTTGAAATCACATCGCTGCACAGAACATACTTTCTTTGGAGGCCGACAAAAACTTTGTGCGTAGATTGCGTAGAGTGCTCGTCCTTTCGTTGGACGCCAAGCCTGTCGGCCAGCGCTGTCGCACGAAAACTAAAGTAAAGAAGTATCTCATGGTCGCAACTCACTACTTTTGACTGCACAGGTTAAGGGGGGACGCGGGTTCTAGAATGGAAAAAAACCGCCGAAAAATTGATTTTCGGAAAAACGCATTTTAGGAATGTTTGGCCTTCAAGCAGCTGCCCTCAAATTATTAACCCTGAATTCGATCGGTAAATAGGAAAAAATCGGCTTTCAAAACACCACGGGAGACGCGAAACGACCTGCGGCAGGCAAAATTTGTTCAAACTTCCCGCGCGCGCCGCGGACGCAGCCGCCAACCGACCGCCGCCATCTTGGGCTTGTTTTGTAGCTGTTTTCTTTGTGAGCATTTTGCGCCAGCTCAAAATGGCGCAAAAGGATGGTTCCGGGCCTCTGATTGGGTGAAGCGCGTGCGCGCAAGGCGAGCCCCCCGTCTCGCGCCTCCCATTGGCTGGCGCGCCCACCGTGGCTGCCATTTTGCTTTTTTTTTTTGTTTTGCGTGCGCCGCCGTATCTCCGTTGCTCCTGGTTTATCGCGGTCGTCTGATACGCTTGTGTTCACGCGGCTCGCGCACCGTCTTTTCGTCTTGCGCGCCGCGCGCGTCTGAAGGTAACGCGTTAATCTTACGGAAAGAAACGAAAGCATCCATCGAACGCACAGCTGAAGATCGCGGACGAAGGCGCGCTACCCGAACGGCCGGAACCACCGCGTCCTAAGCGGCGCATCTAACGTGGCCATTCATTCTACTGGGCGTATTCTACGGCCCATCTGATGTCATCGGATCGTCAGCCAGCGCATCCAACGGCACCCAAGACTGTGTTGATATGGCATACCATTCAGCGCAAGACCGCGTTGATACGGCGTACTATTCAGCGCGTTGCGCGAACGGTCGGCATTATGGGAACGGTCGGAACCACCTGTTGCGTCCGAAACGGCCCATTAACGTCGCCGTTGATTCTACTGGGCATAGCTACGGCCCATATGATGTCATTGGATCGTCAGCCAGCGTGTCCAGCAGCATCCAAGAACGCGTTGAGTGGGCGAGTCGGCTGAGCGCACGAGAAGTGCAGCGATCTTGAAGGAGTCTCTGGCATCATAGTGCGCAACGGACCGGAAATTCAAGTTGCTAGTCGCAAAAGCTTCAGAAGTCGCAAAATGAGCATCTAGACAGTAGTGATACCAAGGTTAGGCTTTCAAAACGGCACAAGCCAGCAAAGAACCCTGCATATACAGCCCTGGCATGCTGTAGAGCGAAGTGTTGTTGAATGACAATCAATTTTGGTCATTCAATAAATATTCAATAAATGCGTGATTTTGACTTGAACATTGTGTAAGTTTATTTGTCTATGGAAAGGCTACTTTATTATACAATTTTTGTATTCATTTAGCTTGCAGGCCACTGGAACGGGCACATGAAGTGGTAAATGTAGTTTCTCATGCTGGTTTAGGGGCAGTACATGGCTTTATGACAAGCTTTTCCCAGTTTTCTGGCAGGGTACCGTCGTATATTTAGTTTAGTCATTCTCGTGAAGAATAGAGCTACCAAATGATGTCATTAGTATTGCTGTAGCTGGATTCTAGAAAAAGTTGCAGCTGTCTAAACTTCAAATGCGTTTTTCTCAGTTGGATGTTTTTACACACCGCACTCAGCCTTACGGGGCTTTTTTCTATGATGTTGTGGAGTGACAATAAAAGTTTGGTATCAGTGTATTCGTAATGAAATGATCTAGGGGGTGATGCTATTTATGTTATTCTAGCATCATTTTATAAATTACAATCAAAAGTAACAATGAGTAAAAATAAGAAAAATATATTCACAGTCAATGTTGGTCTCCTTTCTTACCTTTATAATGCTTTCAAACAAATAAAAATAGCATCACCCCCTAGAGCAAGTCTTTGGCATTTAAGTCATGCTCTTACTTTTTGTCTTTGATAAGGATAAATTGCCAAAAACCCCCATAAGAAGTACTCATGAAATTTATTTCCAGATTTTAATACTTTCTGAACTAGAGTAGCTATCAAAAAACTAATTATAGATTTGAAATCAGTGTGAAAAGTTTATCTAAACAGTGAAGTTTAGTTAGGATAGAACCAAAACTAAAGAAAAAGTTTTTAGAACCCACGTCCCCCCTTAAGAAACAATAAAACTACCCGCGTCACCAAATTCAGCTGGCAAATGTCCACATGCAAAACAATGCAATGCCGTATGCTGTATGTGCGAGTGAAAGCGTGCGAAGGGGAGCCGACGGCCGCGACCAAATCTCGAGCGCGCAAGAAAGAAAAGCAGGGAAGAAGCACCCCCACTCGAGGCACCGGCGAGGGAACGAGGGGGAGGGAGGGAGAGCGGGCGGCGTTGTACTCCGGCATCAACTGCGTACTGCATGGCGGCGTGCGGTAGCGCGGGCCATATCTTGAAGGCGATCTGCGTTGGGGGCAGTGTAGGTGTGTCGTCGGCTCGTAGTGTTCTCGGCGCTCAGAGTGCGTGGAAGCGATAGACACGAGTAGGAAAGTCCCTTCGTTCGCTGCTGCTGCAGCGCATCTTCACCCCAGCGGTTGACAGCGCGTGTCTGCGCTCATCGAGTGTGATGTGTTCACGTTTGCCTGTGCGCGCTCACACCATGCTTGTTAATATAGTTAATAAGTGAATGTTTACAAGTTTATACTGACGATAATACTACTATACTACAGTGTAGACCACTTATAACGTAAGTCGCCGGAGTCGCGAATATCCGCACTATAACCAAAGCAAAAATTTTCAAGGCCAACACATATGCAAAACATGTACACTGAGCCGCCACGCGTGTACGACAGTCGACGAATGCGGCTTGAACGTTTGCATTCAATTTACGGTCGAATCTCGTTAATTCGAACCAAATCATGTGGCAGTGCCTCCAACCAGCACTGCCATAGAGTAAAAGCTTAGGAGACCCCTCTCACTGTCGCGCGCGAACAAAACAAAAAGAAATAGAAAAAAAAAACAAAAACGGCGGAAATTTCACCCTCTCTTAAATGGCAAGGTAGCCGATTCTGCGTTGCGCCTCAACATGGGTGTACGTGCCGACGTCTCAGCCACGCTACCGTAGCCACGCATAGAAAATGGCAGTGAACCCTTCTTTTCTCCTTTATGCTTCCTCTACTTTCTAGTCACGTGTTGACCTTGCACGCTGCGGCTACGGCGCAGGGGGAAGCAGCGGTGCTGTCCCAGGCCGGCCAACGAAACTGCCCCACGCCGGCAAATGCCCGCTTCCCGATAACGGCAGAAAACGAAATTTCGGGGAGCTGGTGCTGGGCCGGCTGGAGCGGTGGTGCCTGCACGGCGGCGGGCGCGCACGGTGACAGTCGAAAGTGAGGGAGCTACGAGGGAGGGCGAGGGGAGCCACCGATATCGTGAAGCGAGCGTTGGCCGCCATTGGCAGTTTCGTGGCCCTCGCTCGCTATGCGCGCCGTGATATTTCACGACTCGCACTCAAGATTCTGGTTTCAGGCTCACTGGCTGTTCGTTCGCACCACGTGCCCTTCTCCTCCACTTCGTCTCTCTTTCTTCCTCGAGCAATCCTTGGGGCACCCATTTGAGGGGAGCGTTCGCCATCTCAGCTGACTTCCGTACTCCCAGGCAGCCGCACTGTAACTGGTATTTCGTTTCCCGCAACTGCACTATAAGCGATACGTGTATACATGGAGTGCTATGGGAAAATTAACGGGAGTCTGAAAAGACCGCATTATATCCGGTTACGTTATAAGTGGTCTATACTGTACCTACTTTGTATAGCTGCCTACTACAGTAAAACCTCGATAATTCGAAGGTCGCCGGACCGCGAAAATTCTTCGAAATAAGCGGATTTTCGAATTAACCGAAATGCATGATAAAAAAAAGAAAACAAGCAAGAACTTGCCGCAAAAAGAAATCATCTTTATTTTCCATGTCCGAGAAAAATTACTCAATGTAATCACCGATGCGGGATTACTTGGCGCACTGGTTCGCCGCTCCTAGTGCCATGCTCTCCAGCTGGCTCAAAAAACGTAGCATACAAATATCACCCGCACTGCACTCAACAAAGTTGCGGACGATGTTCACGAAATTGATAACTGCCGCGAAAGCGGGCGTGGTACTACTTGACTCCAAAAATTTGGACTTGCTGGATATTCCGGACTTCAAAAATGCACCGTCAGGGTTCCCGTTGAGTTCATGCATTTTCGCACCCAATTTTTCGGACGAATTGAGACCCCAAAGTTCGATTCTGCGGACTAAATTGCTTTTTCCGAGCCGCGCTACTCAATCTTGGAGGCCTTCTGACAACTGCGTACTTAGCGCCGGAGCGGTTTCTCGCGCGCGCCGTATCTTGAAAGCTATCTCCAGACGGCTCTGACCTTTTGTATGCGCTGTGCTCTCACCGCTCAGTTTCCGTTGAAGCGATAGACCGCACTCGTTCGTGCGCGCTGACACCACGCTCGTTAAGTCAGTGAGTCTTTTTTTTTTCTTCTCTCAAGTTTCGGTTGCTATTTTGAACGTGGCGTGTACACTGAGCAGGTGTCTCGGAGACCCATGTCTCAGTGATCAGCGCTACTTCCTGTACCTTCGCGAGAGCTAAGCGGTGCGAAGCTCGTTTCTTGGATCTCCATGGCGAACTCCGTTAGGCGGAGATCGCCAACGCGGTGACGTTCGTGTCGACTGTACACGGAGACGACGTCATTGCTGTGCAAATCCAAGCAAGTCGATCCCCTCCAAGCGTAGTATGAGGCAGGGCATTATTAGAGGTTTTTTTTAAGCCGCACTAATAAAATTTTTTTTTTCGGACGAACGAGTTTTGCGGACTATTTTTCAGTCCCCACGAGCTCGGAAAATCGGTTGGCGACTGTACGGAACGCCCTAACCTAACCGCCGCACGTTGCTACTAGCCGGAAGCTTCGAATTATCCGAATAGAGCCGCGCGGGCCATTCAAATTATCCGGTAGAATTTGCATTGAGAATGACGGGACCACTCAAATTCTTAGAATTAACCGAATTTTCGAATTAACCGAGTTCGAATTATTGAGGTTTTACTGTAATTTGCAATCGCAATCGATACTTCGGCTTTCGGGCGAAACTACGACTTCTTTTCACACGTAGGAATTAAAATAATATTGTGTGCAGTTCAACACTACTCTCATTTCTCAATTTTTCCTGTTTCTCGGCTCTTGCGTTTCCCGGCTTTTACTTTTTTTTTTTTACGGTTTCGTGAAAAACGTATCAGCAGGGTTCTACTGCACTAACTGCGTGTTCGGAGTACATAACATCCGCCGATGAATTGCCAATTGACCTTGAAGCCACGAGCCTCAGCAGAAACCGCACTTTGCCGTTGAGCCGCCTTGCAAGGCAGACGCCGCGTCGGCGCCTGAGTGGCGCTGGTGTTTAATCGGGATGCACGCGCTAGTGCTGTTTCGTCTACTGTTTGCAACTAAGGGTAGCCCTATCATTGCGTTGCACGTTTTAATTCCCCGGTGGTGCAATTGTCGGCAATAGACGCCGTCAAATCCGAGACTGTTCAGCGCCGTTAAGCGCAATTTTCGTCGACTGTATTAGGATGGCGCAGTAAATCCCATTTGGCGCACTTTGGCGCAGGAGTGGAATCACTGATTTTGCAAAGCCAAGGTGTGCCATTCAGGCATGACACAGTGGAAAACCCACCTCTTTCCAAGTGGAGCTGAGTGTGATGCCTGGTGTTTCATCAAGCAGATCTCGGTACTTGTCTTTCTTTTTGCGCTGTAATTGCTCCAAGTGCTCAGCAAACAGCTTTTCACGTTCTTCCCGCTCCAGTGATTCCACTAGATCCCAGCGGTGGTCTTTACGCAGTGTGCGCTTGGCTTCGCGCCATGATGCATCCGGGTTTCGGACCTGCAAGAACCACGAGTCTGTAATTTCTGACCTGAGGACCTTCACATTTTATAACCAGAGATTATGGGTGTGCCAAGAAAAGAGCTCTAATGACAACCATGCAAATGATCACCTTGATAAAAAACTGTTGGTATCCATTAACAAAACTGGCGATGTACTTGACTGCATCAAGAAAACCACAGAATTGCTAAACTTCATCACAGCCTTCTGCTCAAATAGGCAGCAGGTGCTGCTCCATACATTTTGCTCTAGAGCAAACGCTACTGTCAATACCGGTTTTATACCATTGTCACACAGGCACTTTCAACTGCCATTGAGTTGAATGGTCGTTCAACTCAATGGCAGTTCAAAGTGCCTGTTCAGTTGTACGGCCATACAGTGCCTCGACGCGTCGTCATTCTTTTCCGCGTTCCCTTTTATTCTGAACTATACAGAGTATGGAGAAAACACTACAAGTTTATAAGGGTGTTCGAATGGCAAAATTTTCTAATACAGTGGCCGACCGATTTTTTCAGACTCCAAAAATTCGGACTTGTTGGATTTTCCAGACTTCATAAATGCACCTTCAGGGTTCCCATAGAGCTAAATGTATTTTTGCGACCGATTTTTCAGACGAATTTCGGCTCCCAAGTTCGATTTTCCGGACTAAATCACTTGTTCCGAGCCACACTACCCGTTCTTGGAGGACGCCATGTTGGATTTTCCACTGGCTTGCCTAGACTTGGCTTCCAGTGGCCCGCTGTATAGCCTCCAAGATTGGGAGATGCACGAGAGTGCGCTCCATCTTCTCGTCTCGGAGGCCATGCCCACTTTTCCTTAGTTGAAAAAACGCTCTAGGGGACAGCACTTTTTTTCTTTTATTCGGTCAGCACCATCGCTATAATCACTTTTTACGAAATTTGTTTTTTAAAATTATTTTTTTAATGCACGGTTCCTATTTTGCACGTGGTGTGCGTGCCTCGGAGACATGTGCGGCTTCGAATTTGTGCGATCAGCGCCACCTCCTGTGCCTTCGCGAGAGCCAAGTGGTGCGAAGCGTAGCCTCCGCGATCCCTACGTGCAGCGCGCCATTACTAAGCCGTTAAGAGAGTTAGCAAGATCACATTTCTCCGCTGGGCTACACGCGGAATGGGAATAAATGAAATCAACTTTATTCAAGGTCCTGCCGAATGGGAAGACCGGAGCGAATGACGTGCTGCGAGAGCTGATTGCGGAGGTCACGTGCGAAGTAACGGGGCACGTTTCTTCGATCTCAGTGGTGATCTCCGCTAGCGGAAATCGCCAACACAGTGACGCTCTTGTCGACCGTATGCGGAGACGTTAGTCTTGCGGAAATCCGAGCAAATCTGATCACCTCCAAGCGTGGTATGAGGCAGTGCATTATTAATGATTTTTTATGCCACTCTAAGCCTAATAAAGTTTTTTTTTTAGGGTGAACGAGTTTTTCGGACTATTTTTCGGTCCCCGCGAAGTCCGGAAAATCGGTCGGCGACTGTGCGAGAATGCTGCACAGATCCAAGCATTGAGATGCCGAAAACGCGGGCAGTGGCCACACAGTTCTGAGCTGGGTGTTTTGTTTTTGTTTTATTTTCTTTGTACAGTCATTCGAAGCCCCGTGCGAGCCGCTTAGTTAAGCTTCTCGCGTTGCCACCATCACCGCGATTTTAACGATGGCTAAAATGGCTGCTAAACGGAACCCTCCATGCACGGATATCGTGACAGCATGATGGCGGCGACCTGAGCGCACCTTCGGTGTCCTAGTTGCTATCGCAATAAAACAGCTCTTGTAAATAGTTCTTACAGCAAGAACAAGCTTAAAGTTTATTAGGTGCAATAGCAGCTCAATGTTCAAACATGCATATTCAAACTTGGGCACGAAAAAATTTAAGGTGAGAAATGCACTGCCATACCAATTCATCTCAGCCCACGACGAAACAATTATGCATAAATTGAAGGCCTGCGAAGAACACTGCAAATACTGTTAAGGCGGAAGCTATCTATCCCACTTCTGACACGACGTATCGTTAACTTGATGTTGAGACACGACACGTCAGTATACTAGGCCAAGAAAGAAAAGACCCCTGGCCGTTTATTGTGCTTCAATTATAGCTGCGGCTGCAGCGAAAAAAGGGAAGAGGAAAAAGCGCGTTGGCTTGTTATCATGCTGCTTGCGTGATAGCCACACCCGATTCACCGCAGTGACGGCAAAGCAATCGTCATTGTGGTGTAATAAATAAATAAAAAAAAAACAGCAAAATGCTGCAATTGGAATAAAATAATTGTATCGAGAGCGTTGAAATAGTGCAATTGCAAAAAAGTGTTAACCGCCAGAATGTATCAAGAGCATTTAGTAGTATAATTTTTTTCTTTTGCGAGAATTTTTTGGTGCTAAACGTACTTTTTCACACAATAAGGGTGTGCGAATAGTGATTTTTGTGACTTAAACCAATATGAATCGAATAGAATATCGAATAGATTTTGAATAGTTTTCAAATATTGAACAGCTATTATCACACTTCGTATAAAATGATGTTCACATCCTAGTTTTCTTAATGTTAGCAAGTTTCTGTCATTACATAGTTCATTATGAAGTGCTCTTTATTAAAAGCCCAAATGGAGCATTAATTACAAGCAAACAAGTACACTGGAATCTCGATACGATCTTCCCGAGAACTGGAAAGTAAAGAGTATGTTCCAAAAATCGGATGATCCAACGTATTATCCAACCAAATCGTATTAACGGGAAAAGAAGAAGGAAAAAAAAAAAAACAATATATCATTCCAAAAAATGTACACCACAGAATCGTATCAACCAGGTTCCACAGTAGTTTCTTTGCATTCACAGGACTATTCAGAGAGTGTGAATGACCACTGTATACCGTATTTACACGATTGTAAGTCGACTCGAATGTAGGTCGACCCCCGCAAAATTGCATGTCTCAAAAAAAAAAAAAAAGGGGGGGGGGGGGGGAGAGAAACACCACGTGAGTGCATTCACACAAGGGAAATTTATTGATGGGGTTGCTAAGACTACTCATCGTCACTAGAGTCGACCTCACTGGCACTGCTGCCGTCATAGCTGCTGCGGTCCCACAGCACGTCGTCATCAAGTGCGAGTCCACACTTCATGAACAACTGCACCACGATATCGCGCGGTACAGCCGCCCACGCAGAGAGGACCCACCCGCACACAGTAGCCAGGGAGGCCAAATTTCCTCGCGCTGAAGCCACCACTGCCACACCACACGTTCACTGACTCCAAACTTGCGTCCCGCTGCGCAGTTGTTAGTTTCCTCGGCATGGAGGATAGCAGCCCGTTTGAACGCTGCTGTGAACGAGCGCCGAAAGTTCTTGGCACTCATGACAGGCGCGACGATTCAGCACAACAGCAGAAGTGACAGATGCGCGCGGCCGTCGAAAACAATCGTATCTCAAAGAAAAGCGCTTCCGCCAACTACCAATACCCCCCAAACGGCGGCTCTTCCATGATCGATGCTCCCACAAGAGCCGTGCGCTCGTGGTGCGCGCAATCAAAATGTATGCAATACGGTAAATTAATACTCTACGCTTCTACCGTAACCATGGAAACGTAGGTGCAAAGTTGTAACCACTCCGTAGCGCCCCTGATTTCTCGTTTCTCTTGCCGCTACTAGCGGTACACGGTTCGGTTTCGATTCTAAGTCGACCCCCCAACATTGGATTGTCAAATTTGAAAAAATGGGTCGACCTACAATCGTGTAAATACGGTATATAGCCGGTAAAATACGGCTACCTAAGCGACGTATCCTGGGAGTTATTCTGTAAGTCTCCACCTAGTGGACATGCCCATTTCGTCTGTTGCTGAAGCTCTGATTGGCTGGGCTGGGTTACGCGCCAGCAGGATACAGGCAAACCCAGCTAATCCGCACTTCAGTGGCAGATGAAATGGACATGTACACTACGTGGACACTTACAGAATACCCCTCCTGCTGCACTACGCAAGTCCTCATGTTTTATGTCTATACTATGCCCGCGGGGGTACAAGTTTACCGTACTTGTGATCCTATTTTATGTTTAACTGGGCGCTATTGACATTTTGAAATATTGTAACTGTATTAGAAAAATATTTGGCCACAATGGCAACACGATATGAAAGCTTCCAGGCCAGCAAGGGCTTCGGCAAAGGTAGCCGGTGGGCGCAAGCCTTCGTTCTCGCCGCCGTCTTCAGGCGCCTGGTTCGCCTCCGCTACGATCTTAGCGAGTCGTAGCGCCCTGCGCCACGCGCGCGGCGTCCGCCTGTTTTCGCTGCTTAGTAGTTTGCATTGAAGCGAGGGGCGAGGTAGCGCAAAGGTCAATTCGCTCGCCGCTGCTGCCGCGCTTCATCCCTTCGGGCGAACGAGCAATGCAGAGAAGTCGCGGAGGAGGGGGGGGGGGGGGGGGATTGAGCACTGGAGAGAAGCCGCGCGGCGGCTGTCTGCCACTTAGCGCTTCGTAAGCTCATGAGAGCGGCCTTTTTGCACACCTGAATAATTAATTTTTCACTGCAGAACGTATCATACGACCGCAGTTTGCCGCAATGCTGAACGTATAATCGTATTTTCCGGGCACGTATTAACCGGAACGTATTAACACATTCCTCTATGGGGTTATGTTTGTTTTTCGCGATTGCGAATGTAGGAGCCGGGAAATCGTATTAAGCGGGAACGCATCAGCGAGGTTCTACTGTACTTGTGTGGAACCAAATGACGTTTTTCTCAAATGTTCACAGCGCATCAACAACATGAGCAACAGGAACACTCTACCCGACATATTGGCCTGCCAACAAAAGCTTGCTAATTGCATAAGACTTTCAGAAACAGGGGCACACTGACTGAATAAAACAAATCCAGGCTTACAGATAGTTTTCTGTAAACTATTTCTTGCATCTTGCATAAAGATTTCCTTTGAAGGATTCAGATTTACCTGCCAGATGATTTGTAAATAACCGATTACATATAGTTAATTACATCTTTTGATAGTTTTGCAATAATCCTCTTGCTTTTTTATTTGGTAATGCCTCACAGTAATTCATAACTTATTTTCAGTTACCAATTGCATGTAACCAAGTATTTTATCGACGAGAGCTGTAACAGACAAGCAGCTTCGAGTGTTTAAATTTGGCAGGAACTACATACAGTAGAACACCTGTGGTCGTGCCAAGCAGCAGCCTCGCAATTACACATGTACAGACAAGCAGACCAGGGAACTCAATAGTTGTTTGCTTATCTTAATGCTCCGCAAGATGTTGGCCAATGAATGAAAGCGGCATTGCTATAGCTTGTTAGTGATGGCCGCTTCTGAAGTTGATGCCAGGAAATCACCTACAGACTATTTTTTCAGCTTTTCCTTGGCCCTAGGGAGCACCTTCTCAGACTAAGGAAGATGACCGACAAGAATGTTTAAAAGCAACTGTTAGTTGGGTCATTCGCAGTTGAACAGTATTATATGGCAGCTCCAACTATCATTGACATCAGAATGGCAGTTGAGTTCAACTGAGATAGACGACCTAGTTGAAGCAAGTCAACTGGCAAGATGGCTGCCTCCAGTGGTGTGAGTGTGGACAGCGTGACATCGCAAGTTGCTTCTGCTGTACCTGCCAAGCGGTTTTTGGCGCAACATCAATGACTGACATATTTATCGGCATTTGGGAGGACCACATAAGTGAGCTGTGCTTGGCGAAGCGTAGTGCTCACGTGTATGCGTGGTCACATGCCAAGCGAACCTTAAGGGATCGCCGGTGGCTTTATCTCTGGGCATGGAGTCACACCAACCAGGGGCTGTACTGAACGACTTCACCAACACACGTGCACAAGACAGCGTACCAAGCACATCACAAAAACTAGCATCTACATTGCTATCACATGTAATTCCAAGTAGACTGCTGTTAGTTGAATGGCTGTTTCAGTGTCAACTGCTGTTAAACTCATAGGTAGTTGAAACTTCCCATGTAACAGGAGTATTAGTTTTGCCTACCCTGGGTGACCAGGTCAACAGAGTCAAGGATGATGGCTGCAAGTGTAACCACGAAAGTGTCGTCTACTGCAACCAACTCCCAATTTTCGACCCGCATCGGTTGATACGAATAAACGCCGCCCCACCGACGGCCGCGAAAGAGAACAGCGCACAGTCACGCGTGTTTTCCCTTTCTCTTTTGGTGCAGAGGCGCGGACGCGGCGCCGGACAGTGCGGAAGCCGCGACTGGGCGCGAAGAGTTTGAAGCGGTGGCACTTTTGTTGCTTTTGTGCTTTTCTTTTTGTCTCTTCGCTCGCTGCGGCGGCCGCGAAGGTTCGTGTGGTCTATCGCTTCAACGGAAATTGAGCGGCGTAAGCACAGCGCATGCAAAGGTCAGAGCCGTGTGGAGATCGCTTTCAAATACGGTGCGCGCGACAACACCGACAACTGACACAGGCGCAAAGTACAAGAACGCATTTGTTGGCATAGTAGAAGCTGCCCCCCCCCCCCCCCCCACTCCCTCCCGCGCTACCTTCCCGCTTTGCTCCTTTCACGTGGGGAGATTGCGTCGCCAGTTACCCTTGCGCTCGGTTGCAAGATACGCATTTGGCGCCGCAGCACAGCGTCGCCCCCCCCCCCCCCCTCCTCCTCCCATACCCCTAAGGCCTTTCGCGCAATGGAAGTCACGTTTGCTCTCCGCTGTGCATTCGCTGTCCGTGAAGGCGCGCTTCCCCCGCGCGCTTTCACTCGCACATACGGCGCGCGGTGACGACTTTATTGCCCTTGGACTCGTGCTCCACGTCTCATGCTCCTCCTCCGCATCGCCCTCGTTGATCTCGTCTCCCATCGGTGGGCGCACCTCGTACTCGCTACCGCCCTTGTCAGCGAGATTTTCCCGCGGAAGCCGCAATTTCGTCTCACGCAGCTGCACTGTAAGCGGTATGCGTATACATGGGATGGGCGTATATATGGGAGGGTAAACGGGAGTCGAAAAAGGCCGCGTTGTAGCCAGTTCTGTACTATAAACGGTTACGTTTAAGTGGTCTATACTGTAAATGCTTTTTATGTACGTGTGTCTGAGTGAGTTCACCTCTCGACTCTTTAATTTAGCTAGTTTTAATTGTGTTTCGATGATACGAATTTCGGCTAATATGAATTTTTTTGTGACCCCTTGAGATTCGCATCATCGGGATTCCACTGTATTCCACTTGACCCCCCCATTACAACAGTTTACCTTTCCTTACTTTAGTACTAGGATTTGAACTATTTGATTTGAAATTGTTCAATTAATATTACAGTTCAATTTTAACCTGAAAATCACTACTCACCCATCCCTAGTTAAAAGGTTTTGCAGTGCTCCTTATAACTTGGCTGCCTCCAGACATAACCCCATTACACCATTCTTCCCCTGAACACCAGTCACTGGCCCCGGATGAAGAAGAACCACATACATCATGTGTTAAAATTTCTGTGAATTGTACTAATAAAAAAAAAACGAAAAAAAAAAACCCCAATAAATTATGTGGTTTTATGTGCCAAAACTACAATCTGAATATGAAGCACGCCGTAGTGGGGGGCGCCGGATACATTTTGACCACCTGTGGCTTTTTCACATGCACCTAAGTACACAAGCATGTTTTTCATTGCACCCCCCCCAATTGATATGCGGCCAGGATCAAAAACACCAGCTTAGCAGCGCGACAACATCGCCACTGGGCTACCAAAGCAGGAGGAATTGCACTGTTGTGTCCTTGTAGCTGCACAAGTATACGTTTCCTTACCAAATCTGTGAGCAAGGCGTTGAAATGCTGAACAGCCTCATCGTGCTTGTGCTGCTCTCGTTCCTTGTCACGCTCACGCAGGTGTGTGGACAGTGTCCGTTGTACCTCCTTTTCCCTCTCACGCAGGCTTGCTTCAATCCGCTCCTGCTTCTCTCGTTCACGTGTGCTCTCATCTTCACCCTCATGTCCATGCTGAAAAGGAAGGGATACACATGGAATATATAGCTGCGAAAGGTCCCATTAAACACATGGCTGCAAAACGTATACAGTAAGACCCCATTTATATTGCCCTTGTTATTTAAATGGACAACTCTAATTATGGAAAATCTTTGCGGGAACCAAACATCAAAGCATTTGCACCTTGCTAATATGGAAACTCCCAGTCCTGGCAATGAACAGGGCGGAAATGCACAAAGTCCCTACAAGCCCATATATTTTTGTCTCATTTATATGAACAGAACTTCCCTTAAATGAAAGGACACAAAATCCCTGCACACACTGGCAGCAAAACATGCATTGTCAGCATGACTGCACTGGCCAGTGAGGCTCCACTGCCACAGCAACCTCATGACAGCTTTGGTGTTGATATGTTCTTTCAAGCGCACATGCTTTCTTAGGCCAAAACTGGGCCCTTCTCATCCTTCAGCTGTTATGCTGGCATCTGGTGCACAAGGAAGCCAAACAAACTTTTTATCTCATGTGACTGCTTCATGAGCAAGCTGCAGCTGTCTGTAATGCACTTATGTTCAATCATAGTTGAACCTTGATACAACAAGCATGGATATAACGATGCATTCTACTGCATATGCTTGTAGCAAAGGTATTCTTTTGTTGGATGTGACTGTTATAACCAGGATGTTGAACCAAAAAGAAAAAAACATACCGGTTCAGTGCATTCTGATTTCGCTCCGGTTCAGTTCTGGTGCACAGAAATAAAAATTCAACACAGCTCACGAACCGGCTTGGCACAGTAAATTTTATTCTACCCTATGGCAACATGCTGCAGAATGCTATTGACTTGTACGCATGGCGCAAATGTCAGGAGGTACAAAAATTGCCTGCCTCGCACATGGTAAACAGAAATCGATATTTTTTTAATGTGAATATCCATTAACTTTATTCTTGTACAGCTACACAAGCCATACACATAAGGACCATCACCTTAGGCACTGTCTTTGCAAGAGTGTGCGGTACACGCTACGGTGCCTCGATGCATCGTCACTCTTTTCCACATTTTCTTTTATTCTTAACTATACCGAGTACGGGGAAAACAGTCAAAGTACAGTGGAATCTCGATGATACGATCATGGCTAATAGGAATTTCCGGATGATACGAATTTTTCTGTGGTCCCGGCCGAGCCCCATTACTTTGCAACGTGCTAGAGAACGGTTGTTACGAATCAATTTTTGACCCGCGTCGGTTGATACGAATAAATGCCGCCCACCGACGGCCGCGAAAGAGAACAGCGCGCAGTCACGCGCTTTCTCCCTTTCTCTTTTGGTGCGGAGGCACGGATGCGGCGTCGGACATCGCGGAGGCTGTGTCTGGGCGCGAAGAGTTTGTGATGACAGGTTCTTTTCTTTAATAATTCTGACGGTGCTCTGAGGCGGAGCCTCCGAGAACAAAATTGAGGACAAAACCGTTTGTTGGAAAACACACACAAACTTTTAATAAAACCAGAACGAGAATAAAAAACCATAAGATAAACACTCATGAGTTCCGATAGCACGGGCTTAAACATAAGCGCGATACACTTAAAAGGCTCTACTCGGTCCAGGGTCAATGATCTCAGGATGGCGACCGGCTGTTCATCAGCTTTTCAGGCTATTGCATCCCAAATGAGACGAACCGCGCGTCTCTTCTTCGTTCGGGATGACAGCACCGGAGCTGCTTTGCTGCGACTTGGGAGATGTATAGCTATGGGCCTCTGATTGATCTGATCACGGTACACAACTAATTTGTTGGTCTCGCCCAGGACATCATTGACACTGGATTCATTATACGGTAACTGCATGCAGTGAGACCCAAATGCCTTAGGGCATGGGTTCTCAAAGTGGGTTCCGCGGAACCTACGGGTTCCGCAGGCCCCTGCTCGGGGTTCCGCGAGCCACTGATAAATTTTCCCTGGTCCCGCTCTCGACAAGTGTCTTAAACGGCGAACACGAGGTGCGCTTGATCGAAAGAACCTCCATTACCCATGCCCGAGTGTCAAAAAGCACATCACAGTGCGTAACAGCAACGCGCGAACTGCGCAATAAATACGCAAGCAGCTTTTAGCCACCCAACCTCTGAGAACGGGCAGCGCGCCTAAGCTTTCCCACTTGAATCTCGGAGGCCGTAGCTTACCACCATGCTCGTTTCTCCTATTTGTAGATAGGGTCGGTGCCGATAGTGTGCGCACTGACGTATACGTTAGAGGGAAAAAAAAAAAAAAATGCGCGGAGCGCCGCAAATGCGCGCCGCAGAAGAGCAAGAACGGCGTAGCGTCCAACCGAAACGAATCGGCGTAGTCCGCATCGCCGTGGTCCTCAGCGGTGATCGTAAGCGGCACGTGACTGACAGCAACGCCGAAGCGCTTCGTGCCTAACCTTTAAAGCCTTTATTCTTGCGTTTATCGCCGCGCGCAACACCGCGTTGGCGGCTAGCCGCGTGCCTCCGTAGTGCGTAGTCGCTACCTCTAATCGCGTCGATAACTCACCGAAGTTTCGTCCGCCGCGGTTGCGGCAAATAGTAGTTTCGTTTTCACTCGATGCGCGCGTCGGCTACGTGCCTTCACAACTGCGCAGTCGTCTCCCATGGCAGCGTCGACAGCGACCGGCCGCAGTTTCGTCCGCACTTCTTGCAGCGAACGGTAGTTTCGTTTTGACTTTGTGCGTGCATCAGCCGCCTGCCTTTTGAACCGTAAAGTCGCCGTCCATGATCGTCGATAGCGGCCGCGGTTTCGTTCGCAGTGGTTGCGGCAAGCAGTAGTTTCGCTTTGATTCAGTGCAAAGCTGTCGAAGATAAAAAGCACCAGCTACTACATCACGATGGACGGACAATTTGTCGGCGAGCAGCTGAGTGGCGAAAAAATAATCGAGATGTGCGCCCGTTGGTGTGCAAAGCACGTCTCAGATGAAAACGCGCGCCGCGAAGGATGTCGCGAGGCCTTCGCCGCTGCTAGCGCTAATCAGTCATGAGATGAAGAGAATTTCAGCTTCCGCACTGGTCTTGTGCTAAATAGAAACAAGATTTGACGATTCATTGAGTAAATAGAAGCGTGATGACGTAGTGAAGTATTTGTTTATTGTTTTCTTGATACCCTCGATAACTCGACATTCGGTTAATTCGAGGGGGGGGGGGGGGGGTCCTTGGCACTTTATGGAGCTTAGCAGGGTTCCGTGGGATGACTGTATTTGAGAACCCCTGGTGTTCGGGTACGTTACAGTCATTCTGACCTATGGCTAAAACGCATACCCGGCATGTCAGTGAACACTAATGAGGAGTGATCTGCTTCCTCATTATCCATTGCAAAATGGGGAGTAGACGCATGGCCGTTTGCTCTCGGATTAGTTTCTGACATATCCACAGCGCATTTTCTAGCGTAAACCAACCATGATTTGTGGAACGCCTTCCCAAGCATGCAACCCCGCACCCCTTTCCTGAGCACGTTATCAGAACGTGCTGAAATGCCATGCGACATTTCTCTTACATGTCTTGTTTTTTTTTCTTTGAATCTCTTCTTTCTACCGAATACTTCGGTACTTGTGCTCACTGCACTTTGACCTATAGGGTGTTCAGGGACGCAGGCAGGCAAGCTCACCTTCTCTCGAGGTGAGTTATCTGGGTGGTCCTCGCACCTGACGAGGCCACTTGTCACTATTGCAAGGGGTACACCGGAAGAGTGGGTGAGCCCTTCATCGCTTGCCTTGCACTCTTCGAGGTCATTGGCTATGCGAACCTTTGCCCATTCCGTCGGGTTTTCTAGAGGTCTCTGTGCCTCTTCATTTGATATGCTTTTTGCTGCACTGTTCGCAAGTGTACCTCCTTGCTGGTCTTGTCCTCTTCGAGGTCATTGCCCATGTACACCGCTGCCCAGTCCGTCGGGCTTTCTATAAGCATTTGTGCCTTTATATCCAATGCGCTTTTAATAGCCCAGATGTGCATGTGTGCCTCGATTTCATCTGACGCTGCCTGCTGCCTGCTCCCTGAGTTATCCTTGGCCTCCTTGAGGTTAATTTCAGGATCTAGGCTGGATCATGACTGGGGGATGTACAATCGAGGTTCCACAGTACAGTAGAACACCTGTGGTCGTGCCAAGCAGCAGCCTCACAATTACGCATGTACAGACAGGCAGACCTGGGCAGTCAATATTCGTTTGCTTATCTTAATGCTCTGCCAGATGTTGGCCAATGAATGTAAATGGCGTTGCTATAGCTCGATAGTGATGGCTGCTTCGGAAGTTGATGCCTGAAAATTCCCTACAGACTATTCTTCCAGCTTTTCCTTGTACCTAGGGAGCACCTTCTCCTAAGGAAGATGACCGACAAGAATTTTCAAAAGCAACTGTTAGTTACTATAAATGTGTGAAGGGTTGCAGAGTACAGAGAAAGAACCAGACCAGTTATTTCTATGTAATGTATTAGCGCAATGTTAATCAAAGTTGGAAGAAAATAGCGTAGAAGTAATGAATTACTTTAGTAATTCCTCAATTACTATTGTGGAGCTGTAACTGGTCACTGTGATCAATTATATTTTCAAATGAAGTAATTATAATCAGTCACAATTTTTCTGTAACATGAACAAGTCTGCCTGTCAAGTTTTTCACAGCAAAACTTCGTAAGGGTGCTTGCTCTTTATACTATCACTAGCATGAAAGAGAGGTACCAAGACATCATGAGGATAGTCTTGCTGCAGCCTCCCTAGTTCCAACATATGTAGGTCCAGCAAAAGTCACTTCATGAGCTGTCCATGCAGTTGGCATTAAAAAAAATTTTAAATAAAAAAAAAAAGGACGCAGCCTTCTTCGAAGGACAAAGTATTGATAGCGACAGCAGTGATGTGATTGGCCGAGGCCAATCTGGAGCAGCTTCTTCGAGCAACCAGAAGTGCGCTTTGGAGCAGAAAAGCGAGCTTTTGGAGCATCTCAATGCTTATTCCAAATGAAAAAATTGCCTTCGAGAGAAGCAAGAGAGCTTACAGAAGGCAGAAGCCCAATTTAATGGGAAATAAGCACATTTTTACCAAGAATCATTAAGCTCAACATAAAAAGTTATGGCGCTAAAACATGCAACTCCCATGCATGATGACGAAGTAATGACGACGGCGGTGTGATGATAATGGCATCATGGCAATGGAATGACAACTGTATGAAGAGGATGGTGTAACGAAAATTAGATGACGAAGGTGGGATGACGATAATACAACCACTACAGCGTCACGATGATAGTATGACCACAAACCACTCTAATCTCTGCTTTAGCTTTCCAGTTTGCAGGAGGCTGGGCGATAAAATGGCGGGAACTGTAGAAGTGCACATGGAGTTGCGAATTTGGGGAACTCGACTCTGGAAGAGCTTTAGGAGTGTGCAATGCTCGCTTGCTAAGCTACACCAGCAGAAAACAGCAAAATGGCAGCAGTGCAAGGAAGAGAAACAAGCTCAGTAGCATGTGCAACGAGTTGCCCTGCTTAGCAAATTTTTCAGCTGTCATGTACCCACTTGACGAAACCACAGGAAAGTCACATCGCAAAAAGGCTTTGCTGTAACAGCAGAACGCTTTTCCATAAGCGTTATTAAGAAAGTTGTGCGCTCTCACCTCCTAAGCGCCATTTCAGCAATGGCCGGAGCCAGCACATTCCAAGCACTTAGTAGCCCGACTCTTGCACCCATGTTTTACTTCCTCCATGTGCACACATGACGAGTGCGTGTGATAAATGATGTCGCTTGTTAGATAAGTCTGTTTTTTTAAAGTAGCAGAAAACACCTTTTGGAGCAGTTTTGGAGCACATTATCGAAAATGTAGCAGGATGTAGCAGGATTCACCCTTTGGAGCAGTTTGGAGCAGCAATCACATCTCTGGACAGCAAAGTATTACGCAACTACACAAAGGAAGACTCGTAGTTTTAATGGCTGTATAAATTACAGTAAACATTCACGTAGTAGCAAGAATGGTGTCATGTGCATTAGCAAGCATGATGTCATGCGCCAACAGGCAAACAGGCTGCGAACACATGCTTTCACAACGCTGGCGTGATGAAGAGCGCAAACAGAGGGGAACGAACGATTTTGCTGCTTCTCACTTCAATGAGCCTCCAAAACTTGAAATTTCGCGACCCCAAGCAATAGACGTGCGGGTAGGCAGCACACATGCGGCCACCAGCCATCTCGGCTTGCCCAATCTTTGTACCCGCTGCATATTACCTCCATGATAGGACGTGTGGATCCCATATGTGCTCGGCTGCAAAGACAGCATGCCATACACAGCCACCCTCCCTTGTGCACGGTTTATCACGTGACCTCCAATGCTAGAAGTGTGGGAAGACGGAAGACGGCCTTTGTACCCAAGGGGGGGGAGATTACCTCCGAAGATAGGGCACAGGTGGCAGACAGATGGGCTAGACAAGGAAATGCCTGCTCACCTCCCTTTATCACGTGACCTCCAACAATGGACGCACATCAAGCCACCATCCTTCTCAGTGGCTCATTCTCGCACACTTCCCCTCGCACCCATAGCATATGGTGAGGGGCACGATAGTATTTTATCGCACTTTGGATTTTTATGGAACCTCATGGTGACGACGAAAATTTGCCTGGAGTGTCCATAAAATTGCTATCGCAATAAAACAATAAAAAATGTCTTTTCTCTTGATTTCTTAAGCCTGCCCAATTTCTGAAATTCCAGCTAGTTGGCTATTCATGATTGTCAAATACCAGCGCTTAAAAAACAAGGAACGAACGTAAAAAGACATACACAGCACTGTGTAGGTCTCTTTACATTCGTCCCTTGTTTTTTAAGTGTGGGTATTTGACGATCTGCCCAATTATTCAAACTGTTATGCAGTAAGCTTAAGAAATGTGATCAGTAAATGACTCACAGGTGCGGTCAGCTTGGAGACATACTCCTTGAACCACTCCTCACGCTGGGAGCTGCTTTCCACTGCTCGGTATCGAGCATCTTCCGCCATGCTTTTCTTCACATCACCCCAACGGGAGTGTTTGTCCAAGTTTTTCTGTTCTTTAAGCAGGTCCAGAAAATCTTTTTTCATCTACATGAAGAAAAAAGAAAAAAAGTACACAAGGTAAGCACTGAAATCAAAATGGCTCTTTCGCAATATGAAAAGGAAAAAAAAAAAGTGGCTCTTAATAAAGAGGCACCGTCATAAAGCTGAAGGCACAGCTTGCATCTATCTGCGAGAAACAGGTGCCACACAAGAGTTCAGTCAAAATGAAAATATCTTTGTAAATAGTGTTGCAAACTGGTGTGAAGCAAGCTGGGAAAACTGCTACATTGCATGCTCTCCATGCCTGTGCTGGAGCTAGTGTGTGGAAGCCTCACACTTTGCAATCAACAGCTGACAAGCACCTGCAGAAAACTGTACTCGTCCACACATTGGAGCAATATGCTATATGATTACAGAATGCAGAGATGCCATCCTGAAGGAACATAACCAGCCAAATGTGGCTAGCACATTAAACTTGCATTTTCAGTGCAAGAAACTATCATGAATGGTTAAATGTTGTGCAAAATGTTGTGCCTTAAAGGCATTCAATGAAAAGGAGGCTGTCCTTTTTTTTATGATATTGAGGAACAGAAAACAAAGCAAACTCAAATACCACATGTTAAGCAAAAATCACACATTGAAACGTTACCAAGGGCTATGCCCTGTTTTCATAAGACTGCTTATGTTCCTTCTTTTAATGCTGGCAAATAATGTGCCAACACATTCACCCTCAAGGATGGGAATCAGATATGCCAGTGCAGTCTGGGCAACAAACATCACTGCAAGACCTCAGCGCTACTCAGCAATCTCCAGTTTGCTTTTTAATGCATCAAACGCTGCTTTACAGCACATAAGAATGCTGCCCAGTGAACTAACTGTGGTTCATTTAAATGAAATGCACTCGTTTGTTGGGGAGCAATCTACATGTATCTGTTTCCTGCTAGCATTGCAATTTTCAAGAAATGTCCAAGCCTAAAAACCTACGTTCAAGGGGATGACGCTGGTCTTTGAAAGCTTAATGACATTGCTTACGCATGCTTATTTACACTTGTTGCAAAAGCAGAGGGAGCTAACAAATTCAGTAGTTATAGTTTGTTTTTCAAACCTTTCTTGGGTATATGAAGGCGCCGGTACCCAATATCTCAAACACACCTGATGCTATCCCAACTAGAAGTAAGGTTTGTTGATACATAATTACAGCATAAAAGAAAGCCTAACTATTGTCTGAAAAAGGTCCTAGCACATTTACACATTAACTTCTACGGAAGGAAAAAATATGAGCCAGAAAAGGTTGCATTACATCTGGTACTGCCCTATAGGCAGTTCATTAAGTAGGGGTGTCCAAATATTCCAAATTTCAAATACGAATAGAATATTCTCGGCTTTTGATTAGGATTCGATTAAAAAATTTGCCATTCAAAATTTCTGAATGGTGGAATTTGCCATTGAAAATTTTCGAATGGAAGTGAGGACTGCAGGAGAGTTGCCGTTGCTGCGCAGGGGCACTAGTTTTCTGAGCAAATGCATGCAACCTTTGCTCAATATTTTCTAGCCATTAAGTTCAGAATGGCTTGCTTTTAGGCAGCTTAAATACGAACTTGTTGTTTCAATGTATTATTAGGCCAGTCTTACCATGTTTGCACCTCATTAAAACTATGGGTGGCGCTGTAGTACCACATTTCTATACTTCAAAATACAACACAGTATGCGCATCTGCTGATGTGCTGTTGCCTCGTTTCATTACCGATATTGCTATGGCACTTCTACTATTAAAGGCCGTTGTTACTCATTTACAAGCTCTTCAGTCGTTCAGACATCTAATTGCAAACGGTACTACATCAAATATGGTATCTAAGCCTGTTCTTGCACCAAATTACACTTGGTTTAGAACGGAGAAAATATTTCATATTTGATTTGATATTTGGAAGTAGTTTTCCTCGCATATTTATACTCCATTCGATTAGGAAATTTCACTATTTAAACACCCCTAGTCATAACTTAATGAATCCCCCCCCCCCCCTTTATATGCCACAAAAGTCGGAACTTTCAATGACGTTTGCAAGCAAATGGGCCGCATCCATTTGTGATAAGGCAATTTTTATTGAATAGCGGGACACCCACAAATGCACCGATTAAAACCAATTTTTCTCAGTCCTTTCTGCACTAATAATTTCCTGAGCACAGAATGGTGGTCCTTGGCTGTGGCATGTTTGTATGTCGAGCTACAGACAAGATATTTATCTGCTCTGAACATAGATCTGAGTGTTCATGAAGCAAGCTGAGAAATATTTTTTGTATACAAACAGTACAAAAGGAAGGCTTGGACCATTAACAACATGCTCCTCAGTCTATACAAAAATCCCCCTTTTTTTTGTTCACTGGGCATATTTTCATGCACTGCAGCATAGCCTATCATAGAAAAAACAAGCTATCAGGTCCTGAAAACAAATATGCTATACACAATCTCAATTCTGTTATGAGGTCCACTGTTGCTGCTGCTGCAACATGATTACATGCTGTTATAAGAGAGAAAAAACAAAACTGTACAAAAACAAGCCACAAGCACAGTGGTGCAAATTTCAGAGATGAAGTACACAATATGGCTGCAGTATAATAAGCATAGTGTCAACACTGTCACGATGGATCACATTATTTTATAGATGTCACAAGTATCAGTGTTCTGAAACACAAAACAGTTTAATATGTCTGCAAAGTGTCTCTATAGTACGAGCTGAAAGAAAAGTTGAGTTATAACACCAGTGAGGAGCTACAAGCAGGCCCCTCAGCAGAAGCACCAAAGTGTAAGCCTTCAGCATCTGGCTGGCTAATGAATAAAGCATACATAGAGATAAGCTTTATAAATGCAGTTATATAGTTATATCTAGCACTTCTATTCACTAACACTTGCAAGAAACATCAAGTACAAAACAATTCTGACCTTAATCTATGCTACTAACAGACATGATGCACTCTCGTAGCACTCGTAAAAAAATGACATTTCAGCAAGGACAATTTGATGAGCAGCATGCTTCTACAAGCCAGCCAGCAACAAGCCAGCTTTGTTATGCAACTGTCAATAGCATACTGCCATTTTTTTTTCTTCCCCACATAATCTGAAAAGCCCTTTAAATGATAGGGACTTTGGTTACTGCCAACACCACAGAGAAGCAGGAGCAGTTTTCCTTACCATGTCTCCGGTTCATTCAGCACCTATTCAAAACAAATTGTATTAGCCAGCTCCAATCATAGCTTGGGCAGGCCAGCAATCTCCAAAGTTCCCCAGTAACAAATACACTACTATATATATATATATATATATATATATATATATATATATATATATATATATATATAAAATTAACAGAAAAACAGATCTCATTATTTACTAAACAGAAGTGATGTGAATCTGCTGGACCGAAATTTCAACACAAACTGCTGACAAATTTTCGCCATAGGGGTGTGCGAATATCTGAATTTCGATCACTATCTAGTCAAATTTAACTCAAGTACACCTAGCGTTCAACTCAAATATTTCACACTAACAAATGGTTAACTATGCAAGCATGGGCACCAGAGCTCCACATTTGGCGAGTTTTAAACCTCTTAAGTTACAGCACTATGGCACTGTTTAGTTTAATTGAATCAAACTTCCTTCTTTATGTTAAAACCTGCAGGACACACCACACTGTCAGAGCTGCAGTTTCATACAGCAAGTGAGCGCAGCGTTTCTAGTGAAATGCTAATCATACTCCGCTGTCACTAGTGAGCAAAAAGGTGACTTGATGGAAACAAGGCATTGCCAGACATGGCAGTTACTGATAATGCACGACAGGCAGACCCGTGGAACTGTATTAGGCCCAAATGTGTTTTGTGGCTAGGGTGTGGATTATCATGCATGATTTTGAAAAGCTAGTGTGCGTGCAGCAAGGCAAATCATCTTGATGATATAGATACAAGGCCACAGTGCACACTTCATGCCAAAGCAGAACTCAGCAACGTGATGAAAAAAAGCCAGGTGGCATGTGAACACATACAATTTGTCTTTTGAAACTTTATCTGTAGACATGTTTTATGTGCCACTCATATATTGTGCCTTCAAAATGAATAAGCTTTCACCCATTTTAATTAAACGCTATGCAAGCTACATACATATGGCTCTACATATATGTGGCTTTTACAGATGCTTAATGTTCCTTGGTAAATGCATACAGTGAGGGAAATTATAGTCAGAAAGTGTATAATTAACAAAACCTTTATTCATACCATTTTAAAATTTTGAGTTTGCTGTGTACACCTGTGACCAAAAGTATGCAAACCAGAGATTCTGCAGGGAGAAGAGAATTTCCTCAATGCCATGGCATTGCAGACATCGTAGTGCATTTGTAAGTTCCACGCTGTTAGAATCTGAGTTTATTTATTTATGTAGTACATGCAGCACCACAAGGGCATTATTATTGCAGGTGGGGGGCATTTGTAGCGAAAAGATTCCAAAAAAGCAGAAAGCAAGGCACAAACGCAACCTAAAGAAAAAGAGAGAGAGAGGGAGTAAAGAAAAAGCGTAGCAACAGGCTGGAAAGAATGGTTCATTACACAAAGCGCAATGATATGCTCTTACGACTGGTTAAGACGATAAAAACGATTGACTTGGAGCACATTCTACATTGAGCAATCCTCTTAGGAAGCTTATTCCAGTGCACTAAAATAAGTGGAAAAAATTATTCACGAAAAACATCAGTGCAACAGCATTTCAAGTACTTTAAACTCGTGACCATATTGCTAAGAAATGAAATGGGGCAGAAAAATGTATAAGTTCTTGCTCATTCCTGCGAGACCAGAGTAAATTCGGAAAAGAAGTTCTAATTTCGTTGCTAAGCGGTGTTAGGCTAGTGTTTGCCAGCCAAGGTTTTTTGTTTTTTTAATTAATGTAATACTGCTGTGGAAGCTTAATTTTCAGAAACAAACCTGGCAGCGTGGTTTTCAATGCATTCAATTCTGTCTATAAGATAAGTTGATCTACAGAGTTGCCAAAAATTATAATTTTTTTTCCAGAATTTCAGGCCCACCTACTTTTGAATAATGGGTATACACTTATAGTGGAAATTCAAAGAACGCTGTACCTGACAGCAAGCTCGTTTTGTTCAACTTTTTTTGCAAGACTGAGATATCCACAGTGAAATCTGTCACTCGGTGTGGCTAAATACACATTCAGAGTGTAGGCACAAAGATGTGCTCCGAAGAGATGCAGCTTGTCCAAAGTTTTGTTCAACTTTTTTTGCAAGACTGAGCTATCCAGAGTGAAATCTGTCACTCGGTGTGGCTAAATACATATTCAGAGTGTAGGCACAAAGATGTGCTCTGAAGAGATGCAGCTTGTCATGCATTGTGTACAAGTCTGAAATCAAGGTTGGGCAAGGCTACTTCTTTCTTCTTTCTGGAGTTTTACGTGCCAAAACCAGTTCTGATTATGAGGCACGCCGTAGTGGAGGGCTCCGGATTAATTTTGACCACCTGGGGTTCTTTAACGTGCACTACAACGCAAGAAATGCTTATCACCTTAACATGTTCGAAGGTATTACAGTTTAAAGGCTTCTCTGGAGAAAACTAAGTTCACTATTAGGCAGCGTCCAGCAAAGCATTCCAGATTGTATTATGATTCAGGGCGTAAATTATAGCGGTAGTGAATTAGCAGATAAGCTCAATGATTACGCTACAATAGTTGACAGTACATATGACTCAAGAACGCCAGATTCTATCAATTCTCCTATAAGCAGTCTTTTTCTTTCGAAGTGCAGCAATTCTGCGGTGCTCTCAGCATTTAGGTGCATGAAGATGAACAGTGAGGATGCACTTGGTTTAAAAATTGAGCCTGCTATTGAAGATATCTGCTCCATATTAACTTATATCTACTATATTTCTCTTAATCTAGGTATATTTCCACTTGAAAAAAAGAGTTGTATTGCATAAATCGGGCTCTAGGGATGTGCTCAGTTAACTATTGACCAGTATCTAGCAAACTTTTTCTAAGGGACAGGAACAATATATTTTATCACGACTAGTGGAGTTTCTCAATACATTTAAGTTAATTACGAGCAAACAGTTTGGTTTTAGGCAAAAATCTACAGAACTGGCTCTTCTATGACAAAAAGAACTAATCATTTATAACATTGAAAATAAAAAACTACACACCGAATATACATATATTTCTCAAAGGCGTTACATAGAATAAACCATACAACACCTATTCAGAAACTTTCACTGTATGGTGTACGAGACACTGCACTATATTTAATTACTAGTTATTCAACTGACCGTGTTCAGTGCGTATCTATTGGTAGTGCAAATGGTAGTGCAATTGGTAGTGCAAAATGAAGCCTTTCAAACAGACATGGTGTGCCCGAGGCAAGTATACTGGGCCCTTTGTTATTTAACATATAAACAACTTAGTTATTAAACAGCGTGTCCCAACTATCATGCACCAAGATTTGAAGATATGCAAATGCCCCATAGCTGGACAGAACCAAGGTAACGTTTGCTGTCGCCTGGAGATAGATCATTTTTTGCATTCCAACTAATTACATTAGTCTTAATTAATTAAACTTTTCAAATATTATAATTATATGAAAAGTGCGGGTCAATGAGAAAATTGTAAAGCAACATGAAAAACTCGCGATACAGATTTCTGTTGCTTAATACGTGTTACATAAAAGTGTTTTTCCGAGCGTGAAAGAAGCCAGTGATTACGAGCAAAATTGCCACCCGACTGGACGCTCGAGGCACTTTGCAAGCCCTTAAGTAACTGCTCTGGCCATGACCACATGATATGTAAATATGTAAATATGTCCCCTTGTGAAAGAAAAATAGAAAACTGAAAATCTTGCATTTCAATTTTTATGCCGTAATAACATACCAGTCCTCTCTATTTTGATTTAAACCAAAATTTCACTATTCGCACACCCAAAGTAGTCAACAGCTTAACATACTACCTAGTCGAAGTTCTTCAAAGTTGGATTCCAGTTAGATTCACAACAACAAATTTGGAAGTGCCAGAGCTGAGTACACTACTAGCTGCAACCATAACGCATAACAATTTTTTTTTTTTTTTCAGAAGCTTGCAATCCATCTTGCTTATACAATTTCTTTGACGCTCTTACTTTTTTTTAACTCACAAGGCTACTTGCAGGTGTTACTGCATTTTGAGCACACCTATTTAGCTTGAACATACAACGAATAAATAACATCATCTGGCACAAAATGAGTTGTTTAAACACAGATGTTTCATCTCGCACATACCATTGTATGTGGCTGTTTCTCCTGCTTTAAGTTCAGAGCACAAAGTTTGGCATAGCAGCTGCAAATGCGTTTTCCATCTCAAAAGATGTTACTCACAGAGAACAATTAATCTAAAACATGACTTACAAAGTTGGGCTTTGTGGGTAAGCCTGCTGCTGATGTTTTTGATTATTAATGAGTGCTGGTAAGAATTGAGCTCAACTACCAACTGTGCAAAAAATAATAATAATAATGGAGAAATTCAATTCAGTCATTCTAAAAGTAGAAAAAGTGGATCCATATCTCTCATAATTCTCTGCGATCATTTAAAACACAGACAGGGCTTCACTAGGCTAGTAAGTATAGGTCTTGTTCTACAATTCTTGGCATGCAAGGTGGTTCATTTTTCTCAATATTTAACCAAGGACTGGCGTTCTCAGCACTTTAAGCATAGCACTATAGGCAACAGTGCTGATCACTATGTGCTATCTTTCCCACACTTGTCAGGATATTTTAAATAGGAAAAAATGCTGACCTTGCACAAAAGCTGGGCCGCGATTTTGTAGCGTTTCCTTTCACTCGATTCTATTCCTCTTTTCACCCACCGTTCAAGGCTGGTTGATCCCACTGATAATGTGGGCAGAACGTCACTCTGACCACTGATGAAGCGCAAAAAGGAATAGTATCGGGAAAGGCATCGTTACGAAATCGTGGCTCTAGTTTTGAATGCACATCCTACATAAAGAAGAAGAATATCTGAAAAATATATTATACTGAATTTACTTATGTATGGCCCATAGCCCCACTATGAAGCACGAAAAGTCTTGCACATACCCAGGTGCGTGGTGGCCTCCAAGATTGCATTGGCACACTGTTGTGATCTCGGAGGTTGCATCAGCATGTTTATCAATTTCCGTAAGTTTCTACCAGATAGCACTAGTTACTGCCCTGCCGACAATGGCATCGCCATCATATTCCCATATCCCGCTGAATCGTGTTCACATGGCATACATCCAGCAAGCTTCAACAAGGAGGTTTTGAAGAAATATTTTTTTTTAAACCTCCTTGCGTATCAGCTGTGCTGAGGCATGTTGTTTAGCAGGTTTAGCTGCACAGTGCTTTAAGGCACACTCGGAGGGCACTGCTGCAAGAAGAGTGCACGTCGATTTTTAACACATGGCATGCGGTTTTATTCGACACTGTTGTCAAAAGCTTCAGTGTGATGGGAATCTTAAACAGCATGTAGGACGACCAGCTTTGTGAAAGCACCAATGAAGGGAGCTTTCCAACAAAGAGAGAAGCGGAAGCGACGGGCAACTAACAAAGAGAGAAGCGGAAGCGACGGGAACAAGTGAATAAAAGGATTCATCCGACAGTAGTTGCGTTATACTTGGCCTAGTTGTCTGAGCACAGTTCAAGGAGGCTTCGGTGAATAGGCATAAGCTTGCCTTGTGGAAAGCTCAAACCTTGTAAAAAATCCGAAAAAAAAAAAAAAAAAACGCAGGCCTTACCGAAAATATAGTGTATATTGTTCTCCTAAAGAAAAATGTTCCATGTTGTGAACATGAATAAGAACAAGAGTGTATGTAAAGGAACTTCATGAAGCACCCACAGCATGTTTCATGATAATTATAACAGGTTATATAGCACCACAGTTCACCTTTCCAAGTTATGCAGACAAGTGTCTACAGACATGAATGGGGGAGAATCAAAAAGCTAATCACCAACAAAAACACACATCAATGGCTGTAAGGTTATCTTAGGGCAGTGCGATACAATCATGTGGCACAAAACAGCAAGGCTGCAAACTATTCAATGCTACACACTTAGTACTGCCTCAAGAAAGAAGAGACCTGTCACATGGCCCAAAGATATTCTCAAGATACCTTGGCAAGCCATGTGCATAAATGAGTACTTTAAGAGACAAACCAAGTGAGCAAGACAGCAGTGTAGCAGTAAAAATAGCTGCAGCACAGTACAGCAGCAGCAACAGCGACAACTGAGCATAGCAGCTAGTTCATATACTTTGTGCATGTCCAAGAACACCTGCGATTTCATACATCTAGCCTGCATCTTTCATTGATCCATTTATTTGCAGTCATAAATGCTGAATCTCATTTTCTAAACATTGTGCATATTAGCCTCCAGAGGCTACAAATTTTTAGTTTAGGATAAAAAGTCACCACAAAGTGCGTAAAAAAAAAGAAAAGCTTCCTTGTAAAACATATCTTGCAACAGTGCGAAAGCTCACTCCATGTAGTCACACTAGGGCAATATGATTCTTTTATATTCCCAATTATGGCAAAATGCCCCCAGTGCAGAACTTACACAACTTTTATAATCAATGCCCATTAATCATGGATGCTTCAATAGCCATTAAACGGGTATCTTAATTCGAAAGCTTGAAATTTTGTTCTAAATTTATGTTATTGCATACTTTGCATGTCCCATGAAAGACTTGTTTTTTTCCACTGAAAGCTGGAGAGCCCTCAAGAGAATTAAACTCCAATTAAATAAATAAATAAATAAAAAATAGTGCTACCAGAACCTTTAATACCAAAACTTTTTCTGCTAGCAAAAGGTGCCTAGTTAATCATGAGCAGTTAAGCCTTTTACTTATTCACAGTGTGGCGACTCAATGCAAGCAAAGCAAATAAACAGCACGAACGTGTGGAACACCATTGCAAAGATGCACTGACACGAAGCAGAGTTAACAAAACTACATACGCATTAATTGATGTAACATACAGAAAAAGATAAAAACGAGATCCCCAAAATAAAAGACGGTAACTAAAGAGTAGCTAAAGGCATCATCTGCAACTGTGACACATACTGCCTTCTTGTGCAATTCAGTTTCTTGCCCAAATAATAAACTTTGTGACGAGGATCTAATTAACCTCTAACGATGAGACTACATGTATACTTACAAACAAGTGTTACTGAATATCATTAACTTTGCCAGGTAACGCTGCCCATAACGAAGCCATGATGAGCAAGCCCTGCATAAACTGCTTCATATATCGGCAGACCGAAAAAAAAAACTGAACATTAGATGGTTTTCACAGCTAGCTGCTTTGTCACACACAACATTCCTACTCCACCCACTTGTTTATGCCCCAAAGCATACAAAAGTAGTTTTCTGAAGGTGGTCCACACGTCTGCATGTTTTGCTCTTAAAATGATTTTTTTTTTCTTTTTTGAAAGAAAGTAGAAAGCTGCAGATACCCTAGGCTTACACGGCATCATGATCAATCATGCCATGTAATTCCGTTCCCTAGACACGAGCATCACAACGACGCGGGTCGGGAACAGCACATGCTGTCCTGTATGAAGAACAATGGGCGACCTGATCAAGGCAAGCCACAGGTTACTCTCGATGCATCACACAATCACCATCAATGACACTGCAAGGCCTCAGCTAGCACTGGCAAAAGGGGCGCTACCTCTAGCAAGTCTGTAAAGGAAGGGAAAGCTGTCAGAAGAACGGCAGTGCACCTCAGTGGCACAAACACTGCCAACAACCCAGTTGCTATGGACACTTAACAAGGCCAACATTAACGTGAAGGGACAACAGTGCAACAATGCTCTGGCAAAAAGCTCACACAAGTACAACAAAAAGGCATCTACTGCATGGCATGTAGCTCAGGACTACTTTTAAACCAAATAAGGCATAATTTCTGATAATTAAGCAATGCCTTTCAATTTATCACTGCAATAAAGACATTTTTTAAGTGCAGCCAATGATATAGTCAGTACAAATAACTTGATACAGTGGAATTTCGATAATTCAGAATGATAGAACTTGAACCAACACTCAGGTCTAATCACATCTGCATGCATTCCAATGGCAAAAAGCTTTAGTAATAGAAAAATTATGAAGACGCATGATGGTAAGCTTGAACAGGACTATCTGCTTGCGCATTGACACCCAAATTCAAATTTTAAGTGCCCTACTCTGCAGCATTTGAAGCTCCCCAGTGCACGCAGTGACAGGTTTTCTTTCAGCTAAAAATGCATTATATAGCTTTATTAGCATAAACTCTGTGGGTACCCACATTGTATGCTGCTGGCATAGTATTCATTATTAAAGAACTTTTCACTGTCTCGCAAATACAGCTAAACCTCGATGTAACGAATCGCAAAGCAAGACTAACTGTACCGTAGGTGCCAGTGGTCTAGTGGTTGGATCGCGCGCAGTTGTGTGGGCACACTACAACTGGAAACAGTGGTGACTGCACAAATGTGCGCAGTACGTATGAAGCACATGTGTGATGTGCACATGTTCAGGGCAGCGGTAGGCATGGCCTATGGAAAGTGGCATACGTATGTTGCACAAACATGTATACACAAATCAAAGCGTTACAGGACAAGCCTTAGAACATTGCCAGGATGCAAATTTTGCGACGATGCTGATATTTCATTGACAAGCTTCCCTCTAGCAATCAAAAAGACATGAC
Source organism: Dermacentor silvarum (assembly GCF_013339745.2). Taxonomy (NCBI): domain Eukaryota; kingdom Metazoa; phylum Arthropoda; class Arachnida; order Ixodida; family Ixodidae; genus Dermacentor; species Dermacentor silvarum. The sequence goes on along the minus strand of NC_051154.1, from coordinate 19,507,001 downwards.
TGATACGCCACACTGTGATACCACACTGTGCAAAGGTTAAGCCATCCTCGAATGCATAGTGATGCGGAAGGTTGCACAATAATGATGATGATAATATTAATAATAATAATATTATAACATTAATAATTGGTTGATCCCTCCCATCTTTCAAAGAAGCTGGTCATAACCCGAAAGTGAAACATGCATTCTAACCTCTTCAGTCATGGTGTACACATTTGTGGATGCGACTTGTTTTTGCTATTTGTCTAGTTGTGGCAAGGAATAGACCACAAAAATTAGGCTAGGGTAAATTGAACTTTCTGCTTACCTCAAGTACCTTCATTTTACTTCTGAGGGAAACCTATTGCTACCAAAGATCGCTTTGGAGAAGGCACGACAGTGTTTGATGGGAGGTGGTGACATGGGACATTTCTGTAGCCTCATTGCAACAAATATACGTCATCAAGAGCACAATTCCTTTAATAAAGCAAAAGCAAACCTGTCTAACCTTTCTATGCCTCCTTTTCTAACCATTAGGTAGGCACAAAACGGCAAAGTATTGCCATCTCGCAGATTTCCATGATGATGATGACTGTGTCACGTACGTACACCGGAAAGATTTTCGAAGGAGCCCCCCATAAAACACTTTTGCATTAAAAATAGTAAGAAAGCTTTAACGCAAAATGAAGGGAATGTTGCGGTCGATAAAACAAGAACACGTGGGAGCAACAAAACGTTTCTGCACAAATGTGCGCAAGAAGTGCAGAAAGCCTTGGTTTGCAATGGCAATAGTGTGCACGCACAGGCACTGTCTGTGGGAAGCAGCAAAGACAGCGTGATGAGACAAACTATGGGGCACCGGGGAAACAAATTTGTGAAGCCGACCAAACACTTAAGTTGACAAGCTTCTAACCAACAAGCCATCGACTGTAGAAACAACCGAAGAGGATACGCATCTACTCATCGCATTGATAAAAAGCGGGTATAGACCGCTCACAGCGGTTAGTTTGCAAAGCACGAAAGAGCTAGTGCTACTGGCTCAGATGCCACATGCTCTCCAGAGTGCATTGGCGCAACAATTCTCATTGAGTGGGCGCGTCAAAACTTCCTGCCAAAATGCATGCCCAAACAAGCCGCTGACCCAGGCCGAATTCAAGGAGCGTGAAGGTAAGCTTGCCAAAGAAGCAAAAACGACAACGTGCATCTCAGGTTGCTCAAGTGCTACCAGATCAGTGCGCGAGGGTGCCTTGTGCTGCAACACTTCGCGTAACACTTCGCATTTTGTAGCTGTCAAATACAGTTGAGTCCGCCGAATTCTTTAGTGACTATGGTTCGTACATTTTCCTAGTTGGTACACTTCTTATTGCATATTTTTCGAAAACGTAAGATCGAGGTTCTACTGTAAATGGTTGTCTGTCATAGACAAATGAGTATTTTTACAGATTAAGCTACTCAGCTTTGAGGAAAAGATCTTTAGCTTCACAAGAATGCGACATGACAGCTACGAGCGAGCTAGGAATTATTAAGTGTCCTCCTGTACATTTTTTATGTCACCACACTGTCACGATTTTCTAATGAAGATTTCGCGTCCGATAATGTGCATCTTATTAAGAGGAGGGGACAACAAGTCAGGGCTCATACGTACACATAATTGCATTAGACTGCCCCAACGTGCAGTCATAATAAGCCGGGAACATTTCCCATGTAAACATACTTCCCATGTTGTAACAAGTGCAAGTATTAAGAAGGTCTTGTTTTGCAGCAAATTTTGTTCTGAGCATGTAAAGCATAACGAAATACCCTTAATTGACTGCAGTTTCATTGAAGCACAAAACACCAAGGCACCCCCCCCCCCCTTTGGGTGCAATATTTTAATTACTTCGATCCCTTTTTTTTATCTGAATGATCAGGAATGGGAAGCCAGAAGGCGCTGAAGTGTTTAAAAAATAGCAGCACCCATGCAGCGGCACTGCGAATGGTCAATGGCACTGGTCATGCAACGTGGCCACAGGTGACGAGGTGTGTGCTTGGAAAATGGGGGTGGTGTGACCCATGCATGGCTAATCTCTGAAAAGTATTTTTTTTTTCCTGAAATATTTAGGCCCAAATTTATGAGCGAGAGCTTTATACAAGACTACACAATATTTCAAAGTAACAAAGTAAAATGCAGATTTTTATGTCTTCATTATATCGAGGTTTAGCTGTAAATGTATTTTCGACACTAAGTGAATGAGGACAAGTTTGGCATACTCAGAGCTTTATGACACACGAGGTTGAAAGGCCTCTTAAGGCCAATTTACACTCAAGTCGCACGCGCACTGCCCACCTGACGCCCGCATGCAGTCATGCAAACATTTGCACGTGTCACAAACTGACGCACAAATTTCAGTTTACACTGGGTCCTCACATGCATTGTAAACCGAAATTTGTGCACTAGTGTGCGACATGTGCAGTTTTTTGCACAACCACACGTATGCGGTGCGGCGTGTGGCTCGAGCATAAATCAGCCTTTATCCGATTACTAATTGCGTCTAGCATGATGTACAGTTGAAACCCGTGATAACGAAATCCCAAAGCAACAAAATATATTCGAACCCACAGCGAATGCCCATAGGAGTCAATGCATTTCATATCTCGTGACAACAAAATCTTTTTTGACAGCAATCCCAGATTAACATTTTTGGAAACGGCAGTCGGCATATTATCTACTCCCGTAACACTAAAAGTGCCCCAAAACTGCTCAAATGCATTGGTTGTGCCCTTTAAGGACAACTTCATCGATTTTTTTATGTCAACGGATGAGAATGAAATTTGCTGGGCATGTTTCTTTGCACCGTCATTTCCTCAAAAAAGCAGGTTTGAGAGTTGCACAGCTTTCTTACATGCCAATTTTGTTGATTCCCTTGAGCCACCTGCCTTGCCTGCTCTTCGGCTATTGGCCACATTGCATTATGACGTAAAGGGCGGCATATGCATGGACGCTGGGAATGAATGGTAGATGAGAGCATCAAGGAGCTGGCGATCGTGAGCTAGTGCTTGCGTGAGAAGGTTCTGTCTCGAGAAGTTACGCTCTGTATGGATGGTCAAGTGATGGGTGGAAAGTGGCGTTGTGTTGTCTGCACGAACTTCAGCCCTCGCCAGCTGCACACACAGTTTGAAGCAATGCTGATCGCTTTCAGCCGAGGTTAGGCTTCTCAGTCGCCGAGTTCATGTGTCTACTGCCGGTGGACCTGAGCAACTGACCTGAAGCTAATTACGCCATTAGGATCAAGAAAACTGCTTTTGTGGTTCACCTTTGACCATACGGATTTGAAATAAACTATTCTTCATTTTGTATGTGCAAGCACAGAAAGTGAGAAGTGACGACACGGCAAACTATCAACATTGGTACGTTGCCCTTCTCGAAGGCTGTCAGTAGCACTCGCCGGCACTAAAAAAAATTAAATGTGACTACGCACATGGGTGTACTTTTACGTATCGTTATGCTGACTCATTATTTAGATTCCAAGGTGCACTGTTCGCCTCTTATCCGCTTACCGTACTTTCCGGTGTATGCACTGATCCAGCGACACCGGAGGAACATTTGCCCAAAGGAGCACTGATGGAGCAGTGCCGCCATCACCGATTCTCGCATGGGGTGAACTTTGTGCCATGAAAAATTAAGTTCCAGATGGCCTCAGCGTTGACGAGTTTGTTTGCATGATGAAGACGTTGTGCACGAGGAGATGACTGGCGAGGCCATCATAAGTAATGTGTGCAAAGCTGACGACGCCGACGACCACCGAACAGACCCGTGGGATATCTTAGACGCCTTCAACACAATTCATTCCATTTTGCGGCGAGCACAATGATGACGACGTGGCAATGGACCACTTTTTGCAGTGTGAAGGCAGAGCTGTCAAGTTGCTGCAAGGCAAGGTTCAACAAAGTATTTTGGAAATAAAGTTTTGTTTTGCAAGCCATTTGACTGTCTTTTCTGTCTCATTCTTGCACCAATGAAATTACCGCGAGAGTTAAATTTTTCATGTTTTCCGGTGACTTCGTTATTGAGGGTTTAGACTGTATAACATATGCTGCGTGCTATTGACAAAATCGGGCTTCAACCATTCGAACACCTGTGATGCAGCTCTGTCTCAACTGGCATGACTGCATAGCCATGCATTTCACTGCTTCCTGTTTTCATTTTCCTACCAATTATTTCACTTGATTGCGGGGCTCATTCCAAACCACAGTGAAATTGCGACATCAAGTGGCCAAGAAATTTGCAGCAAGGTCACTACCAGTCTGCATTCAAGATGATGATGTTGTTTTGTCCTAACTCATAGAGGAACAGTTTTGAATTGAGTAGGCTCCCATCAGTCTACTCTACTTTAGGAATGCATTTTCAGTGTCCTTGGAGCTAGAATTAACGAGATTCCACTGTAAAACCCTTTCCTAGCATCCCCTCAATTCTAAGAAATTAAAAAGGCAAGTTTAAAAATGCCTAAGCTGTTTTTCTAATACTTGTGAAGCAATTGAAATGGTGATAAGAAAGAAAGAGATATCTTTGTTTACATTTTGTTGTGTTTTTCACACACATTCTGAACAAAACTGCAAGCACCTGTCCCTGACAGTATTAACACGACTACATGCAGGATTTTCCTATGTCATCACTGGTATCTACTAACGACAAGTTTTAAAAGAAGTGTTTAACACTTACGATTTCAACAAGAGCAGAAATACAAGCAGTAATAAGAACGGTAATAAGCTTCTTTGGAAATCAATCTTTCCATAAACTAAATGGCTGGTACTGAGCTTGCAAGACACTAGGCATGTGATGCACACACACTGTCAACAGGCAAGAACATAAAATATAACTAGTAAATGTCTAGCAAGGTGGACCTGAAAGAAAGCAATGTTAGAAGCAGAAATAGCAAGGAACACACGGAGTGTACTCAAACGTATACATAAAAGTCACAGCACGAGGAAAATGAAGACACTGTGCAAAATCACTTCAAAGAGAGATAAGCATTATTCAAGTCGTAACAAAGTCACAGGAATGGACAAATGATAAGGCATGCATGTCAAGAAAGTACCATTCAAACTATGCAAGATACCTGGCGGCCAACACTGAAGTTGATGCCATACACCAACTTAAATGCACAAGCTTTAATCTATATCAAATGCATTTCATGCCGCCAGTCTGCATACAAGAATAACTTAATTTAAACAAATTTGTTCTCTTAAAACCAGGCAATGATTTTAAAAACACCGCTAACAGTACTAACACCACGTCACAGGTATTCACACTTTCCTTTATGACACACAAGTCTCAAGCCACTAATCAGTGACTGTTGATAGTCCCTGAGGTACATTGCTGAGATATTGGTGCATTTTAGGCTCCTGGAACTTTTTGGTAGGTCTTAAGTTATTGTGGAAGCTATATAATGACTGAAAATGGACCTCAAGGCACATATTGCAATAGCTGCTACTTGACAGTTTCACGACTTCAGCCAAATGCCCATTGGTGCATCTCATATTGTCTTCTGTAGTATGAGTAATCATTAGCTCCATTTCCTTGCTTTAGATGTGAGATTATCCCTACAGCACACAATTAACATCCTGGTCAACATTGCTACACACATGAAAAAAATACTGTTCCCAAACTGTACATTCTTCAGGTATAAAATCTTGCTAATTTTGTGCAGTTTTATTTTCTTTGATTATTTTTCCTTAATACACAAATGGACTTTACTGTTGTCCAACTCTGCTTGAAAGGAGATCATTCTACCTGACATTGTCACTTTCATTTTATTTCCCCTTAAAAAAAAGTTAACCCTTTCCGTGCCAATAATTTTTTTTTTTTTCAGAAAAGCAAAAAAAAAATTGCAAAATTATTTTATGTCTCATTCATTGTGCGCAGCTTTTGATATTGCAATATCAGTACAGTGGAATCTCGTTGATACAATCATCATGGGAACTGAAAAATAAAGCATATCATTCAAAAAACTTACTATCCAACGTACCGTGTATTTATTCAAATCTAGGCGATAGTTTTTTCAACTAATCATATACGAAACTCTAGGGTCAGCTTAGATTCGAGGATTTTAAAAAATGCGCCAATTTTTAACTGAAACTGATAAATATGGTGCATAGTTAGCACCATCTAGAAAACTCAGTATCGCAGCGGCTACTCGCTGCGCCAGTAGCCAATAGTAGCACACGAGCGACGTCGCCACTTTGACGTGTGTCGTATCGGTAGTATTGGTATGGTGTAGTATCGGTGCGTGGCATGGCATCATTAAATGGCACCAAACAGGCGATGCCACTATAGAGCCACTTTCTAATGAACAGTTGTGCTAGCCGTAGAGGCATTGTCAAACGTTCAAGCCGGGCGGGACTTGTCCGTCGTTGGAGGGGGCAATGGTCTAGTATCAGCGTTCGGCTTGGCATTATCGTAATGGCACCAAACAGGCGATGCCACTATAGTGCCGCTTTCTAATGAACAGTTGTGCTAGCCGCAGAGACATCGTCAAACATTGAAGCCGGGCGGGACTTCGGCATCAATAAGAAAAAAGGACCGTCGTAGGAGGGGGGCAACAGGAGATCCTTTTGCGTACGCCTCAACGAGGATGACATTTACCCAGCAACATTGATCGTGCGCTTTTTCAAAAAGTGCGGCATCTCTAATGCGCTTGATGGTACTGAATATAGTACATTGTTTGAAAATTACAGCAATAAGGAAGATAGCGACAAGGCTAGCAGAGCGATGACGACGTAGAATGAGCTCGGCATGTTCATATTCAATAAATGCCATTTTCATTTTGTGAACCGCGGTTATTTTTCTTTTCTTTTTGTTTTTTCCTTGCTTCGAACTTTGGGGGGGTCGGGTCGGCTTAGAATAGGAGTCGGCCTAGATTCGAGTAAATATGGTATTATCCAACCAAATTGTATTATCGGGAAATGAAAAAGAAACATATTATCCCGAAAAACGTATTATGCGGAATCATATCAACAAGATTCTGCTGTATTACCATAAGTACGTTCATGTTTTTGAGTTGCAGATAGGCCTGGCCAGGCACTGAGAAAGTCTACATGAAGCTTGACATTTCTTGGAACAAATGTCAAACATGCTCTTGTTGCCCTCTAAGCGAGACACCATTGCTGGCCCGTTGAAGAAAAAAAATAGCAGAGGTACAGCCGGCAATGAGCTTCTATTGAGCCACCTATATGCGAGAGAGACCACCAGAGGCTCAAACCCTTCTTACTTAACATCGTCTGAACTAAATTGAAGCTACAAACATGACTCACTAGAGCTTCCCAGGTCTACTGCTATACTTTCAAAGAAGCCTCCAAAAACACCACATTTTTAACATTGAAGAGCCCAGCCACCATCGTTGAAGCTGCTTAACTCCGTTCCGCCACTTTAAAACCTAAGGGAGCCAGGCTACGTTTTTGTCAACCGTGGCAAGGAAAAAAGATCTGTTTCCTGGGATAGTAGCACAGAATTTACACCAACAGTATAAAACAACTGCCACTCGCCTGTGGTACTCAGTAGGTGAAAGGAAACCCCTGGATGAGTAAGACTTGCCATTGGCATGGAAAGGGTTAAAGCACTTCAACTGAACGATAAGCTAGTGCCACAAATCCATGTGCCTCTTGTAATGGAACAGGCATTTAAGATTAACAGCCCCATAAAATGGAAGTCACAAAAAAAATTTATTGGAAAGCTCATATCAAACATCTATAAAATACCAAGTAAAAGGTTGCTCTTTCAGAATGAAGCACTGTTTTTTTAAACAGTCATAAAAAATGCTAATTTACGATGCAAATGAAAAAGCCCAAAACACACACACACACACACACACACACACACGCACGCACGCACGCACGCACGCACACACACACACACACACACACACACACACACACACACACACACTGAAAAACACATATGTTATGCAAAGAAACAAAGTGAGATGACAAAAGCAATCAATACTTTCAGAGTACATGCACGCATAAAAAATTATAATAAATCACTACTATATAGATTTACAAATAATTTAGTTTTAAAACTGAACGTTACATGCTCAAGCATCAAACACAAATTTTTACAGCAGCAGTATTAATACTAAATTTTTGGGGGGCCCTTCAAGGCCACCTAAGACTTAACTCCCTGTTCGTGACTGTTTACAAGGAGTTCATGAACTTCAACAGTACGGGGAATTCACAAACTCAATGTACTGCTGTTCAGCTGCTTTAAACACGACACTTAGTAAAAACTGTGAAACATGAACGCTTTTCCTCGAACACTTTTCAGACCCTCGAACACTTTTCGAGCCGCTGTCTTTCTGTTGCAGGTGGTGTAGACTGTTGGCTGGAGATGCTTTTAGAGTAGGCCAAAGCACCGATATCAAAATAAGTAATATTTTAATCACGCAAACAAATCAACAAATCACCACTTTGCTGCTGACCGCATCATTGCCCAGTGGCGCTCACCAGAAGCATCATTAACGTCACCTATTGGTTGTGATGAATTAAAATTTCGTTTTATTTTTCTTTGCTGTACAGTTAAACCTGCTTATAACGAACCTCCATATAATGAATTTCTGGATATAACGAAGTTTTTCTATTCCTCGCCGATACTCCATAGAAGCACATGTATTTGAGACCTCTACGTAACGAAGTGGCAGCGGGAGACCCCCTCGAAATAACGAATTTTCCCCGCCGACAACCTAGAGATTTCGCCTCAAATTTTGTCATTTTTGCGCAAGCAGCAACCGGAAGCACCTTCTCCGCCGTGACGTAATGCGAAGCGGCAGCGGCGCCCTCGAATTCACGGCCACTGCGAGGCGAGAGCGAGCGCACGTGTGCAAGGCGGGCCTGCATCCCTCGACCCGGCGATCTTGCCGCCGCGGGCGCGACCTTCCTTCATTCAAACCTGATCCCACTGCTTGCTGCAGCTGGCCTAGACCGCTAAGCTGGCACTCTCCATTTCCAGTTGATGTTCCCGAAGGGGGGAAAAAAAAACTTTTTTTTTTTTTGAACGCGCTCTTTGGTTACTGCGCAAGTCTCTGCGCTTCACTTTACTAACCTGACCCTTGGTGACACTATACGATGCTACAACACCATCGTGTTGCTCACTCTTTATTTCCGACGCCTCGCGCTTGTGCGAAACGACACGTGTCCACGCATCCAGTACCAGTACCAATTTAGTTAAATAGCGAATGTTTACAAGTTTACACGGCCAATAAAACTACTATCCTTACTTCGTATATCTGTCTGCTAATTTGCAGTTGCAATCAATGCTTCGCCTTTCGGGTGAAAGTGGGACTTCTTTGTTCATCGCAACTTTAGTGTATTGGGAGTAAATCTTGAACGATAGTTGTATTTCTGTATGAAAGCACGAGGTGCACGGTACTGTAAAGGATTTTTTTTCCCTCTCTTTTGGTCACGGAAAACAGGTACGCGTTACAATCGAGCGCGCGTTAGAATCGAGTAAATACGACAAGCGTTACTTTTTTGAATTTTCGTGCCGAACCTGCATATAACGAAATCCTCTTTATAACGAAGTGTTTCGGGAATTTGTCAATTTCATTATATCCAAGTTTAACTGCATTTTTTTACATTAACGCAAACAGACACAGTAGTAAAAAAAAATTGGGGGTGGGGGGTGGGGGGACACTAACACTGCAAAACACAGCAGCCCCTGCTCTTTCGCCTCGCCGCCTTGAAGCAATGCTCAATGTTATAGAGAAGTGTGCATACAAATAGTGTTATCTGGTTGAAAGCTTCTTGCTCGTGTACGTTTGCGAGCCGCCTCGCCACCTCGTTTTGCCTGCGCAAGAGCACTACACTCATAAGTGTTGTTTATGCAGGGCAAGTTTTTCACCTCGGTGCATTGTTGTTGCTACATTTGTTGTTCGTGTTACTAGCCTCAACTGCCTGCGCAAGCTATAAAAGAAGAAAAGAGACGCACAGTCCTAGGATGCTCGACAGGGAATGCCAACTCAACCACTGTACCTAGGGACATGGACTTGTTACAAACCAGTCCACATTGGGCCTCTCAAAGGCATAGTGCGGCTTCATGTAGTTTGTTAGCATGATAACAATGCGACCATCACACCAGAGCACCGTGCACCAGAGTCCATGAACATGAAACGAGCAACCATGGTGTGTGCCAACTTCCACTATGTAGGCGCTTGGAGCGCTTACGATTGGCAGTGAGGGGTTACGTCAGTGGGTGAGAGAAATGGGGATGGTTTTTTTTTTTTTGTACTTTGAAATATCCTGCCTGAATAATCAACTGAATACCCCCATCGGTGGTGTTCTTGTTGCATTTAGCTCTACAACTATCAATCTACACAACACGCAACCAAAACACGGTGGCTTGAAAAGTGTTTGAGGGCCCCTTTGTAAGATGTTTACAGCAGGTATGGCTCAGGTCATTCAAGTTCTCATGAGGAAGCAAAACACAGCACTTCAAATGTTTTCACCAATGACAGATTCCAATGAGTGACACTGATTACAAATAAAAGGATATTAAGCACGCACACACACACACACACACACGCACGCACATATACAGCTAGCAAGCTCAGGCTTCACCAAGACGAGAGTTGGGCAAGTTGGATAATATTTACACAATAAGTATCAAAGAAAGTTATGCAGCACACAAGGACATGCAGATATGTTGTGAACATATCAATGTCATTGGGTGTTGAAAAGAATCAAAAAGCAAAATCCGAACTTTTTTCGGGCTTGCGAATATTTAGATGGCAGCACTTCCTGATTGGTTGCTAAGTTCACTTGAGCGGACATTAATCTCCGTAAAGGTAACCTTCCTGTATTCACAACACATGCATCCTATTCCTCCTTATTATCCATAATGTTTTCTGCTCAAGTAGACAAATGAGGTCAAAGAGGAACATTTAACATGCCTGCACACTGTTTACCATAGTGAAAATCTGTAATGTGTGTGCTCCAAGATGTGTAAAATGCAACTGCCAATTTCTTTATATGAAACAGGCAAAATAAAAGTTGCACTTAAAAATAAAAGCTTTGCTAAAATGAAAAAAAAAAAATTACGACAGTAACAATTTTCTGTCCTCACTAGCCTACATAGTAACTTAGGCAATGTGCAGCAACAGGCTAGCTAGCATATTTCAATACAAGCTGTACAATGCAACACAAGAGAGGGCAGACAGTCTCAATATTGATTTAGTAATGCCTGGACATGATGGAAGTGACAAAAAGCAAATTTACTTCTTTGCCATCAGCCACTTCCTCCTTGGTCAGGCGACTGACTTGTCAGGCTATAAAAAAATAAATAGCTAGCCTCAAAGGTGAATTCTAATTACATACTTGCACTGTGCTCTGTAAGGTTTTGACAGTTGTGCAACGTAACGTGTTAAGCAGTTCTGCTTTAACCTAGAGAGGAATGCATTTTCGCAACAACAGAATATTCACAATTGGCTCCAGTGCACCATTTCCAATTGGTGGTAACAAGACAACTGGCTCAGCTTCAGACAAACGATCATGACTCAGCCAGAATGTACTGCTTCATCCATACTTTCACTTTTCCAAACACATCAAGTAAATTCAATGTGCGTGTGCTTCATAAAGTATAGGCAGAATTTTGAGTAGCAAAATTAACTCCGAAAGTAAGATTTCAATATCAGCAAAATGCAGGGAAAAAATAAAACTGCAGCTAACTTGCATAACAAGAGAGAATGCTTGAGACTAAGACATGCCTGCTGTACTTGGACTAGCATGGAGAGTACCACCCGAGGCAGTGATGGTTTGCATACCCACCTTTTCTCTCTGGTTCAATCTTTCTTCTCGTTCCAACTTTCGAAGCTCCTGGACATAGTCGTTGAACATGCTTTCTCGCTCCCGCATCTTCTCTATGTTCTTGAACCTCTCATCCTTACCATATTTTTGTGCAAAATCACTGAATGTTGATCTGCAAGCATAAAAAGCATCAAACTAGTACTTGGATGATCTTTGGGGAAACTGAACAATTCATAAGATGCTCTGAAACCATACAACATCTAAACCACAATGCATATATTTGAGCTGTAAAATCTGTCAAGCAAAGTGGGAGCTCTCAAGCACACAACATGAATGATTTAACGAATTTCAGTTATTGTGGTTGTGCAGACAGATGTTCATCATGACACATATAAAACACTGCCCACATGCTTTATTTCCCAGTGTACGTATAATGTATGGGCACCAGCCGGAACCTTCGGACAGCATCGAATTATGAAAAAATCTAATCAACCGGAGCCCCATAAACGGAAGTCATAAACAATGGTGTGACACACGTCATTCTCCCCACAAGTATTCGAAATGCTGAGCAGCAGCAATTATGATAATAAAACAAGGCTGACCTCTTCTTTTGGAACTGGCAAGATAATACAGGAGCACACACACTTGTATGGCGCAACGTGCAGAAGTGCACAATGTGGTGACCCATGGCGTTAAGTTTTTGCAACCATGCATAGAAACATAAAATAACACAAGAGCACATTGTCCATGCTACTCGTTTTCTAGGCACTTAGTCTGGTGCACAATGGTACCATACAAGTGCCAGCGATGTGCTCCAAAATGCAGCCACCAAAGTTCTGGCCTTGAAATTTTAACAGAAAAGTTAAACAGCAAAAAAAAAATATATAAATGAGGCAACAAGAAGTCGCACCAACAATAATATAAACTCATAAACATTCACTTATTATAGTGACTAAATTAACAAACATGATGTCAGGCACGCACAGGCAAGCAGAAACACATCTCACTCGAGCGCGGACACTCGCTGTCAAAACTCCAGTGCGAGGAGGAGTGGCAGCAACAGCAAGCGAATTGACGTTCGTGCTGCTTCTCACTTCAACGCGAACTAAGCGGCGAGAACACAGCGCACACGAAGCTACGAACCATCGGCGCACCTGGTCTCTGTACTCTGTGGGGATATGCGACTCTCACGCGTCCCCTGATGTTGTTTTCCCCGCATCGCTCGTGTCTCCTGTAATACGGCTTCTCCACGTGGCTAAGCGCCGGCGGCGGTCGGGGCAGTTGTGGCACATTGCGAGAGATGGCGCGAGTGTCGTGATGCTAACGCCACCTAACGGCGGGGTTATTTGGGAGCAAAAGGTCGAAGGCGCTTCCTCTTTGGCTTGGGATCGGCGACCAACACACACGAACGCTTTGCGCGTGTGCCGGCCCACTTCGCGGGACCGCCTCGCGAGGCTAGGAGCAGGACACCGGTACGGACGAACACGGATCGTTCAAACATGCCACCGTTCGCGTGACCGTACACGTGAACGACTAGGCGATGGTGTCATAGCATGGGGCGAACAATTTCGCTCGCTATGCGGTCACGGTGAGTCGGACTTCCTCAATTTGTCGCGCGCCAATGTGAATGTTCCATGCGTAGTAATTCGGCTAACATGCATTAGAGTATGAAAGGTGCAATAAATGCCCTTTTGACTGTTTGCACTACTGTGTTGTTCCTTTGTCCCAAGAGCACGTGTGAGACTCCACAACTCATTGCAGATCACTTTCAAGATGGGGCTTGTGCAGCCGTGCTCAGCTGCGTCATAACACAGCCTCTGCTGGAGTAGAACGCCCCCCTGTGTCTTGCGGGTGGTGGAAGACTGCGTGCGTCCTCTCCGCCTTCCTCCCTTGCGCACGCGAGATCAAGCCACCATCCTTGGCTCACCCTCGCAAGCTTTCACTCGCACCTACAGCATATGGCGTGAGGCCACAGTGTTATTGCACTTGGACTTCATACGCGAAACACCAAGCCGACACCAACGGCGGAAATGCGCCTGGGGTGTCCATATAATTGCTGTTCCAATAATAAAATCAAACCTTTTTATATGAACCTCGATTTAACAAAATCAGTAATGGAACAAATTATAATTTCCCTATCTTAGTACGATTGAATCCCATGCATCTTTTTTCCGCGATTTAAATAAGTTAATTTTGTGAGATGGTTTCGACAAAATGAAGTTTTCGACTATTTCAAGCATGTACGTGAGTCTGTATAGCAGGTAAATCTAGCAAAAAGCTATCAAAATCTCGGCCGAGGCAGACACCATTTGCACACATCCTTCCGCATGAAAAGTTCTACCGGCAAAAAAGCTGCCGAAGCAGGAGACTCGCACCAATCTGCCTCCTTGCAGACTGTGCAAGCCAACAAAACCAGCAGAGCATCACACGATAATGAAACTACTGAAATACGAAAGCACGGGCGGCACAGAGTCGAGCAAAAACGAAACCTTTAAAGGGACACTAAAGAGAAACCGGAAGTTGAGCTTTAATGGTAGATTATCCTATCACAATCACAGTCATACCATTCTTACGGCGAACAGATGTTTAATAAGCGAGAAAATAGCGAAAAACTGAAGGATAGGTGCTGACGCCCCTTCGAATTTCCCGCACTACACGCTCGTGACGTCGGAGATTACAAACGCAGGCCGGTCGCTATTGGTCGAGAGCGATTTATCGCTGTTAATAAAACGCAAAATGAAATACACCTTAAACGTACATAAACAACATTTGCCAACTTTTTAAACCGTTTCAAGCGAGGAAGTACAAGTTTAGCGCAAAATTAAATAAGAAAAAATAGCATGGCGATACATCCGGTCGTGATAGTTTCGTAGTTTCGTTTTTGGTCCATGCATCATCGCGCGCGCCTGTTCCGCTCTACAGTGTTTGGTTGCGTGTTGCGTGGCTCGAAAAACGTTGATTTCGCGGGAAACAGCCAGAGAATGCCTCGTGGGTGTAGTGTTGAGGGCTGTATAAATGGCCCAAGGCACTTGCTCAGGGGCAGCGGCAGTGTTGACTCGATTGTGTCCTTTCATGTGGTGCCACGCGGTGAGCCCCGGCTCCCCGGCGTTCGCAATGGCTCAGTGCTCTGCCGATGATAAAACGGCAAAAGAGCCAGAGAAACCGATGGTGTGCTCTCTGCATTTCTCGCCCTCGGATTATGTGTATAATCCTGCCCTCGGAAAGTATCTTGGTGTGCCCCAGAGGCCAGTCCTTTCTCGAGCAGCTGTTCCCTCAATGCGGCCTTCATTAAAACCCCCTACCGGTGCCCCTGCAGCAGCAAACTGGCGGCTCGGTGAGTGCTGAATGTCATTAAATAAAGCCACTAAATAACCATACCGAGTACGTGCGCAACTTTCTACGCTTGTTCCGTCGGGAACATCGTCGCCTGGCGGACCGGACACACGCCTTCCGCCGGCGAGGCCTGCGGCTCACCGCCATCGCACGCGGAAACACCTACCGCTCGAGCGCGGAGGATCATTTCGCGCTCCGTTTCACTGAATATTGCTGAAATGCAGTCCTGCTTCCCTGGCGAGCTTCTCGTTGCAAGGTTCAGAGGCAGCAACGGTATCCATCGCGGCAAACGCAAACGCAGCGGCCATGCAGCCATGATGCAGCCAGCACCTCGGCCGTTTACGCAAGCGGTGACGTATCATGGCGCATTCTGATTCGCTGAGAGCAATGAAATCTGTGACGACACTGCTTCAGCGCCAAATCTGGGGTGAGCGAAATTGAGGAAGAGATATTTGGTCTTTGTTTACGAAATTCTCCGCTAATAACTCAT
This sequence comes from Dermacentor silvarum, assembly GCF_013339745.2. Classification (NCBI taxonomy): domain Eukaryota; kingdom Metazoa; phylum Arthropoda; class Arachnida; order Ixodida; family Ixodidae; genus Dermacentor; species Dermacentor silvarum. The sequence goes on along the minus strand of NC_051154.1, from coordinate 19,491,427 downwards.
ATTTTTGCACCCAACAAAAACTGCAGGCATTCCTGAAGGTCCCTCTTTTATTCCAGCTGAACTTCCTGTTTCTCTTTAGTGTCCCTTTAAACTACCCGTGTCGTTGTCAAAGGTCGTTTCAATGAGGTCTTTTTCCTAAAAATCGAGGTGAACTCTACAAGTACCACTTTCTTCTATCTTATAGTGCAATGCAATAATCCTTTTAGTATGAATGGTTGAGTACTAGTGACAAAATTATAATGATAAGTGCCCACGTTATCGTGCCAGTACCTGAATGTTGCAGGCAAGTCTCAAATTGTGTCCTGCATTTGTCTCAATTTATCTATTACTAAAGCTCCGCTCGCGATAATAATGATGCCTTAGACATTCTCGAGCATTAATCTAGTATCACGTTAGATTGAGTTAGTATTTGCCTTTAGCGTACCTGTACCGAGCGCTTTGTTCCCGTATGTCTGGTAGTGCAGGGGGGTTGCATAATCTTAAGTTTCCAAGACATGGTCCATCAAGCGAGAGACAGCATGAAGAGTTCACTCTCCGTTTCCAGCGCTCATCCCACGTATGTTGTGACAGCAAGTTTTTGTGGTCATCGAGTGAGATCCGTTTATATTTGCCTGTGCGCGCATGACACCATGTTAGTTAATTTAATTAGGAAGCGAATGTTTACAATATACATAGCCGGTAAAACTATGGACCTCACTTCATCTAGTTGTCTCTTTGCTATAGCCATCAGTGCTTCACCCTTTTGGGCGAAACCAACTTTTCAAAGATGATTATCGACATTTTTTACACTTGTCTTTAATGTGTGGGCACCATCTGATGACAGCTGCAGGCACTAAGAGCCATCAGGCATGGTGTCCAAGATTTATGACACCAAGCAACGCAGCACACGCAAATCTTAGACGTTTTAAGACACACCAATGCATTGCTCTCAGCGCGATCTGCACTGCACGCACCAGAGCTCATAATTGCACCATTATGACTCCACCTACTTGTGGTTAGTTTATAAGCATTTACTGACAAGATATTATCCACCAAGAATGTTCTACAAATTTGTGAAATAACTTTTACTGCTAAAACTTTACAACTTCGAATTAACAAAACTTGCGATTTAACGAAGTTTTTAGTTGCAAGTACGACTTCGTTATATGGAGGTTTGACTGCATATATATATTTTTACACTGATCATGTCGATGAACTCTTTGGAGGGACTGCTCATGGTGATAGTGAATTACCACTAAAACACCTTAGCAATGGGACTGCAAATCAGGTGCATTCATGTCGCACAATGCTGGCAGCATAAGACAGGTGTCTCATAAAAGATGGGAATAAATATTTTTTTTTTCTTTCAAAAACATGCTTGCAAATAATGGGGCCTGGGGTGGTCTGCAAGGAGCGCCTCAAATGTGCGACGCAAAAGAGCAAGAACGGCGCAAGCGTAAAACCGAAACCAAGCGGCAGAGTCCGCATCGCCACAGTCATCAGCGGAAATAGCCAGAATGCATCAGCAACGCCCGAACGCTTCGCGCCTATTTGTGACTTTAAAGCCTTTATTCTTGCATTTATTGCCGCGTTAGCCACGTGCTTTCATAATTGCCTAGTCGCCATTCATGATCGTGTCGATAACGGCCATGGTTTCTTCCGCAGCGGTTGCAGCAAAAAATAGTTCCGTTTTGACTTGGTACACGTGTCGGCTGCGTGCCGAAAAAAACTGCGTAGTCGCCGTTCATGATTGCGTCGATAGCGATCATGGTTTCCTCCGCAGTTGTTGCAGCGAACGGTAGTTTCGTTTCGACTCAGGTGCGTTCGTCGGCCGCGTGCCCTTAGCACTGCAAAAAAGCCGTTCATAATTGCGTCGGTAGCGGCCGTGGTTTCCTCCGTAGCCGCTATCGCGGATAAAGCTGTCGAGGATGAAGAGCACCGACTACATCGCGATGGACGGACGATCTGTTGGCGAACAGCTCACGGGCGCAAAAAGAGCGCGGTAGTGCAAAGCGTGTCGCAAATGAAAGTGCGCGCCGCGGCCGTGCTGCGAAGAAAGTCGTGAGGCCTCTATCGCCGCTACGAAAGCCAATAAGTCACAAGATGACGAGATATGCAGCTTCAGTGTATTTGCTCATTCATTCACTAAATAAAAGCGTGTTGATGTAGTAAGCCTTTGCCGATTGTTTTCTGGATACCCTCGATAATTCGACATTCAGTTAATTTGGACATTTTTGTCGGTCCCGTGAAATCCGAATTAACGAGGTTTTGCTGTATTCACTAAAATGTCGAGCGTGAGCAGCAGCAGATGTATTGGCCATAAAACCTGAAGGCTTCGTCGTTATCTTCTAGCGCATGTGGGGGTCATATTCATGCCAACTCCATTAAGGTACATCTAAAGAACGCACATTGACCTAGTCATAGCAAGTGCCAGAGACTAGTTTTGAAACATACATTTACCTTTCACCACCTGGTCAGCAATAATTTTGACCTACTGTAGCTCAAATAGTTTTTAAGAGAAACCGTTTAATATTTCAATTGGTATGTATTTGAGCAAAGTAAAGAACTCAAGCAATAAAGCCATTCTAGGTCAAGTCTTTCCTATCTTGCCAGTTAAAGGGTTAACTGGCTACTTCAACATACTTTAACATACTAAAGAAAACCGTTTAATATTTCAATTGGTATGTATTTGAGCAAAGTAAAGAACTAAAGCAATAAAGCCATTCTAGGTCAAGTCTTTCCTATCTTGCCAGTTAAAGGGTTAACTGGCTACTTCAACATACTTTAACATACTAAAGAAAAACATACTTTTTTTTTGCTAAACAGTGCAATTAAATTAGAAGATAATCCTGCATTAGTAGAGTTATGCCACATTAATGCCAACATAGTAAGCAGAACGCGAGCCGAACACTCACAAAAAAGCACCAAGTGCCGAAACACAGGCTTTGTTACCGAGTGTCAGTCCCTGTTGAATATTCAAGTGCTTCTTTCACACATTATAGCAACATCTGTGTGTTTCGTGCAGTGCATTATATAGTGCAAGAGCAGAGTATATTATCAGTTCACCACAGTCGGCACGTTTTATTAGTAGAAAATTGGCCCAACTTGCTCACATTGAAGCACCGCCATGAACATTACAATGTGTGCTACTCCGACTGCCTATCCACACTAAAGTATCGAAAGTGCTGCCACCTATAGGCTGATCTCATGCCGAATAGAAAGTTGCTCCTTTTAGTCAGTGGTACAGTCAAGCAATAACCACTGGAAATGCTTTTTAAACTATGGCCATTGACATCAAGGAATCATGTGCCTGCAATAGGAAGTCTCTTCTGTTTGCTGCTTTTTCTCCTATGTGACATGACAAATTACTTCGTCATTTGTTTAAGAATGCACATGAAGTCTTCAATTAGACCAGCTACTGTCATCTACCAGCTATCGAAAGCAACCTGTAGGCTGTAGTGTGTATTCACACAGTCAGTTCCAATTATAAATAAGGGCTAGCCACTCACTTGCTGTTGAGGCCAGCTGTCTCAAGGAGCTGCTGGAACTGGTCCTTGCGTTCCCGCATCTTGTTTCGCTTCTCCCGTCGTTCCTCCTCTGCACGCTCCTTCACGTACTTTTCAAATACCTGTTTGCGCTCCTTAGATGTCAACAGCAAGTACCGACTGTCGAATACAATCTTGTGCAGCTCCTTCTCCCAAGTTGAAAACGCAGACACCTGCACCCACAATCACAGGCACTTGGCAACCTAATAATTGAGCTTCTTCAGAAGCTAACAATTGCACTGTACTACTCCAAATGCTCATTCTACATTCACATTCAGGTGTGCAAAACTAAGTGAGCTTTGCAGCTTGGACTTTAGAGGGTCCCTCACCAGGTTTGGCCCTTTTTAACAAACAAGCATAGTGTACATATGACGCGCAGATGATCGTGTCTGCAAAGTATTCTCCACGAAAACAGCTGAAATTCTAAAGCAAACGCCACGCTCCCAGTAAGAGAGCCACCGTCACATGCACACATTCCTCTTTGCCATGCATGTTTTGTCACTCATCATGACCAATCAACTTATTCAGAAGGTGTAACACCGCAATAAAGGAGGTGGGGTTTACACTGCGGTACGTCCCTCGGCTCTGGTATGGGAGAAGACAGGGAAGGAACACCGCTTGGGAACGCTACTAGAGGAAGAGGCAGAGAGTGTTGGCAGTGACTCTCACCACCTGTCGGCATGATAACAGGACAATTATTTTTTCTATCTCCTACAATAATGAACTACTTGAAAAATTATTTCGGTGCCTGCCTTCTAGACGGCGCTTCACAGCTTCCAGTGTACAACCGAAATTTGCAATGAGGCCTGGTGAGGGGCCCCTTAACTTAATCAAGATTGTCATCAACTGTCCAGTGAGTTTAGTGAGTGCAGACAAAGAAATGCTAGACGATGTACGGCCAGCAACATGTACAAAATGTAACCTACCTCCTTCTCAACCAGCATGTCTCGAAAGCGCTGCATGCGCACATCCAGAGGAATAGCGGCTCGTTCCTTGGCTGCTCGCAGTTCCGCCTCCATGGCCGACTCCTTACCCTGTGCTCGCAGCGCTGTCGTTACAGGCTCCTCTGCCTTGGTCTCCGTGGCACCATTCTGGGCTTCTGTCCCCTCGGCTGTACCTTCTTCCCCTTCTTCAAGCCTTGGAAGACAAAGTATCACATACCTCAAAATGGTGTTCCTATAAGTGGGCTCAGTCTGCTACTTCAAATAAGCTGAATTTTACACTCAAGGGGACTGATAAACAATTTTCATAGTGGCCATTTTTTTATTACTATAGAAAGCTGATCAGTCAGAGTGGCCAATGTTACAGTGGTAATGCAGAAAACACCGTGGAACATTTTTTATCTGAATTTTTATATCTGCAGTCGCGATCGTGAAGTCGTACGCTGGAAACATGCTGGAAACACTGATAGGGGAGCACGATAGCGATTGCAGACTGCCATTGGTGGGAAGCAGACAAGTGCGCCGTTAGCTGTAAGAGTAATACTTTGTTTATCAAGTTGATGCTCATGCGGTTCACATTTTCTTGAAGTGTTGAATTATTTCTACAATAATAAGTACATGCGTTAGTGGCTTCCTGTCCAGCTGCATTGGTCATGGCATTCTTTTTAGCCAAGCCAAACTATGTTTTCAAAAGCGAAAGGACGCTTTTGCACCAGCAGTGCGATTTACGTACAGTAAAACCTTGTTACTTCGACCCTCATTAGTTCAGACACGTCCTATGGTCCCAACAGGCGTACGCACAATTTAATGCAATCAAAGTCTCATTAATTCAGACTTATTTGGACGCCAGACGTATTTGGACGCACATCGGCTAATTAGCACAATTCTCGGAGCACGGTGAGCGCAAAACGGCGCAAAAGAGCAAAAACGGCGCTAGCGTCAAGACAGAAACGAAGCGGTGGAGTTCGCATCGCCATAGTCATCAGCAGAAATTGTACATGAATGACAGCAATGCCGTAATGCTTCGTGCCTATTTGTGCCTAAAGTCCTTATTCTTGCGTTAACCACCGTGCATAACACCGGGCTGGCCACGTGCCTTCCTAACTGCATAATCAACATCTGTGATCACGTCGATAGCTCACCATGGTTTCGTCCACAGTGGTTGCAGCAAACAGTTTCGTTTTGAATTGATGCGCATGTTGGCCGCATGCCTTCAGAACTTCAGATAATCGTGTCCATAGCAGCCGTGATTCCGTCCGCAGTTGTTGCAGCTAACAGTAGTTTCATTTTGACTCGGTGTGTGCATCGGCAGCGTACCTTCAGAACCGCAAGGTCGCCATCCATGATCGCATCGATAGTAGCTGCGGTTTCGTCTGCGGCAGTTGCAGCGAACAGTTGTTTCGTTTCGACTCTGTGCAAGGCTGTCGAGGTTGAAAATCCCCAGCTACATCACGATGGATGGACGATCTGTTGGCGCCCAGCTCACTCGCGAAAAAATCATTCGGATGTGCGTGTGGTAGTGAAAAGCCTGTCTCAGATAAAGGTGAGCGCCGCATCCACGTTGCGAAGGAAGTCGCGAGGCCTTTGCCGCTGCGAGAGCCAATGATGTTGTTGTTGGGTTTAATGGCACATAAGCAGCTAAGGCTATCATGCACCAAACAAGATATAATTGTTACGAAAAGTTGCGTCACCTCAGCGAGTCCTTGCCTGGGCAAGGACCGCTAGGGTCCCAAGAATTTAAACAAAGACATCGACCTTCTTCTTGGGGATGAGAAGGTGGGTGAGGTGTAGCACAATAAGTAGCGAAGCATGCAGTGGGAATTCAGAGTTTTTCGAGAATACCTGCTTCCTTTAAAAAGTTAAAAACATATGACATATCAAGAAGTGCATGTTCACCTAAAAATAAAGTGGGGTGAAAAGGAATGTGTTCCTTGTAAAATGGAGTAAAATATTTTTTTTCTCAGTGTTTCAAGTTTCATGTTTCAAGTGTTTCTCAGTTTTAAGTAATTTACTGTGAGTTCATCACCACATGTTTCACATTGGGGCTTGTCTTGCTTTGTTAGCATGAAGTTGTGTGTGAGGTGTGTATGTCCTATGCGAAGGCGGCATAGAATCACTTCTTTGAACTGTTCCTGGCGTGTGCAAGATTGCCATTCACCTAACACGGGCTTTACCAAGTGTAGTTCGTTATTTAGTTCATTGTTCCAAGCAGACTGCCATTTTTCCCTTTGTTTACAATTTATGAACTTGATGCAGTCTTTAGCAGGTATATTTATTTTCTTGATTTGTTTGTACCGTGCTGGTGCCGTGCATACATCTGCTCTCTCATTGCCGCTAATTCCAACGTGGCTCGGAACCCAGCATAACTTAAGGTTCTGTCCTTGTGTGGTGGCTTTTATTACATTGTGTATAATGTCCCCCAATAGTGGTGTGATTGCATTTCTGGAGTGAAGAGCTTTGAGTACACTTAGGGAGTCTGTGTATAAGATACTATTTGTGAGGTTCCCTTTTAATATTCTATGGAAATGCTATGCTATGGAAATGGCGTAACATTCAGCAGTGAAGATAGATGAACACTGCGGAAGTTTGACGGTTTCTTCCCAGTTCCCTTGGACTACTGCACTTCCAACATGGCCATTGTTTTCAAACCATCAGTATAAAAGCTTGTGAAACTGCTGTATTTTTCCTCTAGTGCAAGGAATTCCTGAATAATGTGTTGGGGTGGAGTCTGTGCTTTACGGATTTGTGTTAGGGTGACAGCGCAAGCTGTGGGGAAGTTGAACCACGGGGGTAGTGAATCATGTCTGTGGGCAATGTGTCGGCTATGCCAAGATTCTGGCAGATCTCTTCAAATCGCAAGAGCAGTGGTCTAGTAGTTGGTGGTTTGTTGTTGAATATTCGTCTGGAAGGACATTTTGTTACAAGTGGATAGCAAATGTGTTTTGGTAGAGATCGTACCTTCAGAATACATGCACATGTCAGAGCGGCTCTTCTGCTTTCTAGAGAGGGTTCATTTGTTTCTACAGGATTGGTTGGTGGTTTTGCCGGTTTCAGAAACGGTACAATCACGGCTTTTTTTCCAAGCTTCCGGTATTTTGCCTGATACCCAAATTTTGTTAAAGAATTGCAGAAGTGCTTCTACAGCAGCTTCCGAGAGGTGAGCCAGCATTCAATAATGTATTTCATCAGGGCCTGGTGCTGTCTGTTTACCAGTGGACCGTACTTTTTGGATTTCCTGAAGCGTAATTATTGTATTATAAGACTCATTTGTACTGCCACTTGTAGGAAGCCGTTGTTTTTCTGCTGTATGTTTGTACTTCAAAAACAAGTCTGTGTAGTGTGAAGAACTCGAAACTTCAGAGAAATGTTGCCCTAGTATGTCTGCCTGTTTGCCTATGCTTGTTTGTGTGCCGGGAGCTGTTTAAAATGGGATTTTTGAAATGGGATTGTGAAGGGGGAAAAACTGCGATTTAGTTTATGAACTTGTTCCCACATTTTTTTGGATGTGATTGAACTTTTGATGGATGATATGTAGTTTTTCTAGGAAGTTATCTCAGCATTGCGACGGATGCGGCATGCGTTGGCTTTCGCCTTTTTAAAGTTTACAAGATTTTCCTGTGTTGGGTATCTGCGGAAGATCCCCCACACTTTGTTTTGTTTCTTTTTTGCTTCCCTACATTCTTGTGTATACCAGGCTTTGTGATTATGTTGTACCACTCCTGAGGAGTGAGGAATAGCCAGCTTCGCAACAGTAATGATACAGGTAGTGAACAATTCGTTTAGGTCGTCGACATTGAGATGACAAGAGAAAACTTTATCCAGGCTGGCCCTGTTCTCAAAACAGTGTCCAGTTAGCTAAGTGCAGCTTCCAACGGCGTGGTTTGCTTGGGATGATCTGCGGTGAAGATGATAGGCTAATTTTAATAGGAAGGTGATCGCTACCGTGGTGGTTGTCAAGTATATCCCAATTAAAATCATTAAAAACTGATGGAGAGGTAAAAGATAAATCTAAACATCTCATTTTTCCTGAGCTCGGAGAGCAATATGTATGTTTTCCAGTATTGAGCAGACAGACATTATTAGATAGGATAAAATCTTACTATGATACGGCCTCTAGTATCTGTTTGGTCACTACCCCAAAAAGAGGAGTGCATATTAAAATCCCCCACAACCAAATATGGCTCTGGTAACTTTCTACTAAATCATGAAGTGTAACATTTAGATGTGGTTGAAGATACACCGTGCATATTGTAATTGTTTTAAAATCAAGAACGGTCACTGCTACAGATTCATATTTGGTTTGAAGCTTGATTTCATGAGTAGCAACACCATTTCTTACAATAATTGCGACACCCTCAGAGAGCCTACTCGCCTACTCTATGTCGCAACGAAATACTTTGTATTTTTTCAAAACATTCTTGTGTTGTGGTCCTAAGTTAGTCTCTTGTAGGCATAAAGCCACAGGAGAAAATGAGTTTAGAATATCTTTTATGTCACCGTAGTTTTTGATGAGTCCACGGCAGTTCCAATGTATCAGGAACGCCATGTTTAATGATTTTGTGGAGATGTGGCTAGAAACAATTATGTTCCTAGTCTTTGAGGACCTGTTATTGGGGTTTTTTCCGTTTTTTTTTTTTTTTTTTCAAGAGAGTTGTGCCTCCACGATAGCGGGGGCGAGATGGTAGTGGTCTCCGTCGCCTCTCCCGAGGCGCTAGAGCCCCGCGAAGCCGTGGGTGTGCGTGTTACAGGCCTCTCCCATGGGGGAGGAACCTTTTGGGTTGCTGACACTTTGGCAGGTGGCAGGGCAGCTTGCACTGTCTCTGCCTGGGTGGCTCTGCCGGAGGCCCGGTTACCCTGGCCTGGGCAGGCGCCGAAAGCTGGTGCGGTGCTACACCCCATCGCACCGCATCAGCCAAGGAGAATGTGTTTATTAACGCAATACGCCTTCTTGCCTCTTTGAATGAATTGTTCTCTTTGGTTTTCAATGTAATGATCTCTTTTTCTTTTTTCCAGGACGGACACGCCCTGGAGTATGCGGCATGTTCTCCTTCACAGTTTGCACAATGTGGCGCAGCGTCACAGTTTTCGGAAACGTGTTCCTTCGAAGCGCATTTCGCGCAAGTTTTGCGGCCCCGGCAACTCTGTGAGCCATGGCCGAACCTCTGACAATTGAAGCATCTGCGGGGGTTGGGGATGTGGGGTCTTACATCTATTTTCAAGTAGCCGACTTCTATTGATTCAGGGAGTGTGTTGCTGTTGAACGTGAGGATAAGGTGTTTCGTGTCTATTTCCTTGGTGTCCTTCCGGATTTTGATTCGGTGAACGTCTATGACATCTTGGTCGGTGAGCCCTTCGAGCATTTCTTTTTCTGTTAGGTGCACAAAGTTGATTTCTGATATTACACCACGGACAGTGTTGAGGGATCGGTGGGATGTGACGGAGACAGGAATGTCCCCAATGGACGCAATGTTTGACAGCTTTGAGTATTGGACATTATCTCGGAGTTCGAGCAGCAAATTGCCACTGGACATTTTGGAAAGCTTGTAGCCAGGGCCTAGGGCTTCTGTAAAGGACTTCGATACTGTGAATGGTGACAAAATTCTTGCTGGCTTTTCTTCTGCGTTACTATGCACTACATGATATTTTGGGAAGTTAACTTTTCTGGAAAAATTCAGCTGCTTCTTTCCACCCTCTTTTCTTAGAGGGGTGATCATTTTGGAGGAAAGGAGGAGCCATATAAAAGTTGTGTTGTTCGGCCACGGTGCCAGCCACCCACCATGGAGCCCAACGAGAGGACGGGACAGGAACTTGCGAGCAAGTTCTACCCTCGCCAGCTGTACACCGCGACTATAACCTAATCTGACATAACAAGACAGGTTAGCCACACAAGGTTAACCCTTGCCACCTACGAAAATTAGAAGCGAATAGAAGATAACAGAAGACAGGACAGGTATAAAAGAAGAGAGTAAAGAAAAAGGCGCGAGGAGAAAGAGGACAGGAAAAGGTGACTGCCGATTTACCCTGGGTGGTTCAGCCCAGGGGTGCAGTCTACATACCTGCCAACCTCAAGATTTTCAAATTCATAAACTCGCGACCAGGGGGGGGGGCACGGGAATTTTGCGGAGGAGTACGACTTCAAACACACTTGGAAGTACTGATAGAGTCTAGTACTAAGGAGGCTTCGAGCATGCCATCACACTACGCAGCGGCTACGGCTACGAAACACCGGAGTGCCGGAGTCGCACTGTGCCCGATGCAGCAGCACGTCGCACAATGAAAAAAAGCAAGGCCCACAAGACCGGTCGTAATCGTGAAAAAAGCCCAGCGAAAGTGACAGGCGAGATGACAAGCCACAGCCTCCAATACAGAAACTTTGCCCACCGCATCGACCCGAAATCGCCGTTATCTCTGGGGGCGCCACTTACGTACAGGTGGGTCTGTATGTTGAGAGTAACGACAACCAGTGACTTCCGGCCGTCGTCAGCTCGTCCAACGACCTGATGACGAAGGCAACATCACAGAGTGAAAAATGTCCTTACTCTGCAGACAATAAAGGTTACGGCGCACACACCCATCTCTATGCGTCCCTATGTAAGTGGCGCACCCACCCACCAGCAACAGTGCGACTTTATTAGGAATTTTTTAAAATTCGCGAATATACCACTTTTTCGTAAAAATTGAGCCAACATTTGTAAAATCGTAAGACAGGTCCAAATTCGTACACTTTACGGAAAATTTGGAAGAGTTGGCAGGTATGCGTCTATGTGAAGCATAGGCCAAAGAGGTGTATTGCCTCTGCCGGGGGGACCTTAAAGGTCCAAACACCCGGCATCGGCTCAACCCCCAGGATCCCGCTTTCCCCACACATGGCGCAGCCGCGCACGGCTACATGCGGGATGGTAAAACCCTCATGTGCTCGGGTACATGGTGTCACAACTCACCAAACGCCTGCTGACGCAGACGCCCCTGCGGGGGCGAGAGCCAATGAGTCAGCAGATGATGAGAACTGCAAATTACCAAATTCCGCATTGCGTTCGTGCAAAATTAAAACAGGATTTGCTCCTTCATTCAGTAAATAAGAACATGTTGAAGTAGTAAGCACTTGTTTATTGTTTTCTTGATACTCCCAATGATTCGACATTCGGTTATTTCAGACATTTTTTGCGGTCCTGCGAAATTCGAATTAACGAGGTTTTACTGTAGTACCAGCACTCACTTACAGCACAGTTAGTCTGTATCTCTCAAGGAGACCACAGAACTAGGGGTACTCACGAGCAAACTCAAGCACGTACAAAAGCGTTCATGTGCACCATCATGCAATGACGAATGCCACAGCTCGTTAGGGGTCGGCCGTTCCACTCGTCACCATGAAGACAATGCCACTTGTTAGCGTGAACTTTTAGTTAGCTCGTAATACACATAGAATAAGGAACAAACGCCTATGCAATATAAAGACGGCAATTTTAAACAATAATTGTCATGTGTTTAATAACAGCCGAATTACGTACAGTAATACGAGTGCATCCACATCTAGAACCAAAGTTTCAATGCCAGTTAGCGCAGCCCACCATTATTTGCAACTTTCTGTGCCAATTTAAATTTAGAATTCCTACTTAAATCGCAAGCAGCATGCTCGATTCTATCGCTATAAATTTTGGTCTCTTCATTTCCATCAACATCTAATGACGTCCCTTTAAGTACGCAAACAAGGAAGATGATCTAAGAAATTTTCCAGCTTGTAGCATACTTTTTTGATGCAGCATGAGTCTGAAGTTCACGTTTTAGGTCTTTTCACACTTCCACAGTGTAGCAACATGAACTATATTTGCTTTAACAGAATGTATAATATTGATGATAATAATAATAATAATATAATAATAATAATAATAATAATAATAATAATAATAATAATAATAATAATAATAATAATAAAAACCTGACAAGAGCTGGAAACACATCACTATGTAGTGCCCACAAGTTTTGGAGTGCTAGAGACTCTTTCAACCATGTTCAAACATTGCTGAAGACCTTATGTAGCTTTCACATGTCCCCTGAAAATGTCCACTGCATTGGCAAGAATCACCGTGGCGACATTATCTGCAAGGCACTATGCACCTCAGCTGCACCACTTCGCCAGCAGATGCAGGGGTTCCCTGCACTCTGGTGGCATTGTGCCAGCACTATGTCATCGAGGACCACAGTGAAGAAGCACAATGCTGCACCCAATGAATGAAGATGCGGCAAGCCACATGTGAATTGAACAGCCCTCTATGCTGCAGCAGCTGTTATATTTACTGAATATTTCACATAAAGCTGACACAAAAGTTATCCCCAATTCAGGTGTGCCATTTGGTCATTGTCCATTCAAAAAGTTGATGGCAAATAGAGGGCCAGTTAAGTCAAAATAGTGGAGAGAACAACATTAATTAAAATCTGAACAATGCTGAAAAGAAAAGTACATTTACCTACATTATATGTACACATGTACGCACAACACCTAAATGAAAGTTTTATTGTTAATTCAGCAGGCGTGAAACAGTAAAGGTCTTTCAGAGCAGCTTTCGGAACAAGTTAAACTGCTTTTTGAAGCAGTTCAGTGGAGCTCAGAAAAAACGGGCATAGTTGTGTAGACGGTTGGGCAGCAACACTGGCGTACATCAAGTTGTAGCTCTGAAGGGCAAAACACCTTCTTTCAACAAGTTCCATGAAGAAGCCTGACCCCCACCTGCACGCTTCAGCACTATTACCTCTCTCCGTACTGCGCCCATTGGGCATCGTTAGCCCACTATCGATGGTTTGAAATGCCGCTTTCAAGACCTTCCGCACCACTCATGGACATACTGCGCTATCGGACGTGAAGGAGGAGAAAAATATTTTAGTTTTCTAAGCAGTTCGCATTTTTCCCACTTGGCGGTGATATTTAAACGCGTTCCGAAGTTTCGCAATCGTAAAGCAGAACACAAAAATATACATTTTGTGTATCTCATATTTTCGTTACATTTTTTTCTTAGATACAAGCGTGTCTTTCCAAACTTTGTTCAATTTTATCCCACAATCTTGATTTTGGCAACTTATATCTTTTTTATGACATGCATCTCGTTCATAAAACCTTTATGCGTGAAAAGAGCATTCATTCTGCTTTTTATTTACGTATTACATAAAATATTGAGCGTAGTAGTTCCATCAGAAAAAAAAAAAATCTGCCGAAACCAACAAAAAACACCTATTTTCCACATGATAGGGAAAGAGTTAAGTGCCAAATGGTAGTTGTGCTCGCCTTTTCGAATTTAACACTGCTAGGAGTCCCCAAACATTTCAGGCACCACTAGTTTCTCAAAGTGTTTGTCAGCAGTAGTTTAAAAATTGCTTCTTCACGCTGCACATGTCTATGATTGTCATAAATGTGCACTTTTCATTTGGTGGAATTCGTGAGCTTCAAGAAAGAATTAGTACTTAATGAGAGCATCGGAAGCAATGGGAGCCTCATGACTTGAAATTTCGAACGACTCAGAGTTTCATAAAAACCACAATTTTGATTTAGTTGAGCAAATAGAAAAAAGAATTAAATTATGGGGTTTTACGTGCCAAAACCACGATCTGATTATGAGGCACGCCGTAGTGGGGGACTTCGGAAATATAGACCACCTGGGGTTCTTTAACGTGCACCTAAATCTAAGTACACGGGTGTTTTCGCATTTCGCCTCCATCGAAATGCGGCCGCCGTGGCCGGGATTCGATCCCAGCGACCTCGTGCTCAGCAGCCCAACACCATAGCCACTGAGCAACCACGGCGGGTGATTTAGTTGAGCAGTGCATGAAGTTGAATAGTTGAAGTGTGTGATTACCCAGCGTTGCCACGGACTTCAGTGAACATTTTATGGAGGTAGAGTCATTTGAAGCATGACGAAGCCTACTTTCGCTGCACATGCAAATCGTTCAGTGGACTCTGGGTTTCCTAGTGTGGTCCTTTCCTCTGTTTATGAAGGTTTGGTTTCTAACATTAAGCGTGCGCATAATGAAGATAACTGTGGTCAAACAAAACTAAGCAAGAAGACATGTGGTAATTCCCTACCTACACAAAATGGCTCACAGGTTAATGAATGCGGGTACAAGGTATCAATGTTAATAGAAACAACTCCGTTTCACAGCTCCGCTGAAAACATGGGCCCCGTGGCGGTCGCGAGAACTAACAACGCTGTGATTGAGTCGCGCTACCGGCAGCGCTTCCAGTTGCGCAACTTCTTCGCTGGGGCTGCGTCCCGTGTGGTTGCTTTGGTGCTGCGTATTTGTTGCGTCCTGCAGAAGTTCGTTCGGAGGTTTGAGTATTCGGAGCTCGCGCTGGTCTGCGGAAGTGTGAAGCCTGGCTTGTGTCAAGCATGTAATATACTGACACGTTTTGCACTGGGTTGAACAAGCGGCTACAAGTTGTCAGCTAAGCGCTACTTTTAATGCGTAAACATTCTATGGCAAGTATCACAGGTCCGTCACGCAAAAAGTGTTAATGCCTTTTATCTGTACATAAATGCATAAGTCGCGAACTTAAAATGTTTAATCACTATATTAATATGAATATAGATGATTGGTACCTTTATAAGAGATAAGTAACTATTTAAAAAATTATCAGACTCATCAGAGGGAATACTCATCGGGATACTACATGGGGTTCCACAGGGAATGCATGGAAGCGTATAGTAGTGGTGGGCCAAATGAAATCTGGAGGTGGACATCAGAACTGGTTTTGGCACATAAAACCCCAGAACCCCGCAGCACGCACGGACTCTTCGCACGTGCACCAGCCCGCTTCGCGGGACTGTCCTGAGAAGGCTAGAAGCAGGACACTGGTATGGACAAACATGGATCGTTCGAACTCACCACCGTTCACGTGACCATACACCTGAACGACTAGGCGATGGTGTCATAGCATGGGGTGAACATATTCGCTCGCTATCCAGTCGCGGTGAGTCCGACTTCCCTGATTTGTCGCGCACCCATCGGCGTAGTAATTCGGCTAGCATGCATGCCCTTTTGATTATTTGCACTACTGTATTGTCGTTCCTTTGTCTCAAGAGCCCATGTGAGACCCCACAACGGATTTCAATGAAATTTGTTGAGTGTGTTTCTCTGCACACTTCAGTCATTTCTTCAAAACAGCAGGCTTGAGAGTTGTGCAGATTTCTAAAAAATGAATTTCTTTAATTCCCTCGAACCACCTGCCTTGCCTCCTCCTCAGCTGCTGGCCACATTGTGTTATGGCATAAACGCCGGCTTACGCAGAGCATGCAGGGAATGAATGGCTAATGATAGCATCGAAGAACCGGCGATAGTGAACTAGCGTTTGGTGTGACAAGTTGCTGTTGTGAGAAGTTGCATTCTGTGTGGATGGACACATGACAGGCAGTAAGTGGTGTTGCGTTGTTGGCTGCACGAACTTCAGAACTCACCAACCATACACACAGTTTGAGCCAATGTCGATCACGTTCAGCCAAGTTTAGGCATTTCACAGTCGCTGTGTTTGTGCATCTACAGCTGGCCGACCTGATTGACTGACCTGAAGCTAATTAAGCTATTAGGATGAAGAAAACTGCTTTAGTAGATTGGTTTTGACAGCAAGGATTTGAAATAAACCATTCTTCATTTTGTACAGTGCACACACAAAACGCAAGAAGCGATAACACAGCGCACTAGCAACTTCGGTATGTTGCCGTTCTCATATGCTGCCAGTCGCACTCACTGGGACTTCCCTAAATTACAATTGACTACAACATAGGTGTATTTTTACGTATTGTTCGCCAACTCATTATTTAGCTTCCAATGTGCACTGTTTGCCTTTTATTCCAAATGGGCAACAAACAGAGGCCCCTTCGATACAGCAGCGTAAACAGCTGCCATGTTCAGCTTCCAACGGTGTAAATACTGGCATCGGCATTTCCCTACGCATTCTCTAAATGAACAATCGTAGGCGCAAATTCTTAATCGATGTCTACTTTATGGAACACATGAATTGTGTGCACGAAAAGAGTACGAAGAATAATAAATTGGCAGCATAGCAATGTGGTACTACGGTCTACAGCCCACTGTTATCAAAGGTGTCCGGTAGGTCATACCAGTGCGACTCAAGAGTGATGCAACGGTGCTTACAAGCATTAAATCTGGGTGTTTAGCTATGTTCTAACATTATTTGGTATACCTGTTGCACGGCTTGCATTATCGTTCAAGCGAATGACGAGCGGTCGCTGTACCATACCAATGTACACAAATGCACCAGTCAGGACTTTGGACTGTCAGCGGCGTTCTTCCGGAGAAATTGTGTATTCTGTACATCAACATACAAATGTGGAAACCAGCGGTCCACAACATCTTACAGTGAGTTATGAAACGCTTCCTTGAGAAGGGGTAAAACACCTAAAGTAGCAAGCAACAAGTATAATAGCAATGGTTAGGACTATCCTTGCTCTTCATGTTGCAGCGCGATGTGCTGCACTGGGCTCTCGTGGTGGTGGATTGAATATGAACGGTATTACATGGCCATTGACAACGTCGGAATCGCAGCTTCACTACTTGACAGCTCCGAAAAGCTGTTGCAGCTGACACTGACACCCAAAGACATTGTGCCAATGGTCAGGCGTGGCCACGAATCAGCTGAGCGTCTGCTTTTCACTGCTTTCATTTACTGTGGCAAGACTCGCATGCTTTGCACGCCTGCCGCGCTGGCACGCCGCTGTTTACGTCACATAAAGAGGTTCGTTCAACTTCTTAGTTCTCACTTTTAGTTTTTTTGCTTACCTATTTAAAATTATGCTCGAATTTGTGCAGAAATTCTACTATCAGACAGACGCGTGAAAGAAAGATCTGGGGAACATAAAATTCATATTACCCTGATATGACAAAAAAAATCACCAGAGTTGCCTTTTCATTAAATGCTCCCAAAGCAGCAACGCATGAAGCACGTAATCTCGCTGATAACGCCAGTGGAGGGCGCAGATGGTATCTCCAGCCACGCGCTCCAGCATTATTGTTAATAGATCTGAGGTCTGTGTTGGGCGACGTGGACTTCACAGACTACGTAAGCATTGAGGCTGCACTGTTGTCTGCAGTGCCATCACAGACAATGGCATCAATGCCCAAGTAGTTGCACTGATCACGCGGTGCAAGATGACGAACATCATATGGACAAGGAAGTGGAAGCACCGATGTAGCCTTTGTTATCGAAGGTCATGGAAGGACTGATCGTGCACAACTGTTCTTCAGTTTTAAGAGGATGAGGAAGCTGCGATCTCACACACTCGAGCTTTTGAGGATAAGCTTACAGCAATCACTTTCAGGAAAAAAAAGCTGAAAACGATCATGGATTTCCTTTTTAAGTAACAGGTGAAGGTTCCAAAGGTGCTCCCGCTCCTTTCATCCTCAAATATAGCCTTCTGTTCATCACTTTCAATAGTTCTAATTTCATTTATTTCGAAATCAGTGAGCATCCTTGTGATATTCGAATTAATGACCTTTTACTGTAGAAGCAGGCAATGAAGATGTGTGTGTCCTGCTTTCGCAGCTTTCCCACTTTCCTTTTCGTTAACAATAATCAAGCACGACCACCACCTAAATTACTTAAACACAACAAAATTTTGCCAAACATAGAGTTAAATGGTCGCGCATTGTAATGAATCAGAGGTAACCACAGAAGATAATAAGTCCAGAAATCCGCACCCCTTTTTTGGGCTACACACGATTTTTGATGACCACTGGCTCAATTCCTGTAGATGTCATGACTAAGCAAGGTACAAAACCTTCAGCAGCTTACTTGCCTTTTAATTACTCGAGACACACATTCACACCTGCCAGCATGTGCCCATAACAATCTAATGCTTACTATAGAAGCAGGCAGCAAGCTCTAGTTTAAAAGATGTTAAAATTATTACTCACTTTGTCTTCTTAGCTGGCGGTTCTCCATCCTTATTAGATGCCTCTGCAAAAAAGTGGAAGGAGTGTGAACCTGTCTGTTTGCCCTTCAAAATGTTCAATGTTAACTGAAACTAAAAGTCCCTAGTACGTGCTGTCATTAGCATCAATTCCCAACAGTCTACTGCATAGTTTTGGACACTTTTTCAGATTGAAACACATCTGCAATAAGGATTTGCTTCAGATTCCCAAGTTGCCCAACCAGTGCTGGGTGGTCATAAAAGTAAGAACTACCACCTTCAACATGAATGCAACAGAGAGACAGGAAGTTAATGATTAATATAAATCTGCAACATGTGGAGGGAAGAGCAAGTGATACTGTGGGCAAGGGGGAAAAAATGATACTGCATGACTTGTTTTCTTTGTGAACAACATTTCAAAGGTTTATTTTCTTTTAAACGAAAAAAAATGGCAACGTGAAGTCTTTTTTCTAACAGCGAAGGTGCTTAAAAAGCCGGCCGTAATTTGTGGTTTGTAGCAAGAAACTATCATTATCGGCAATTAAGAAAAAAATAAAAACTTTCTTGCTGAGGCAGGATTCAAACCCACGTACCCACGGTCCCAAGGCGAGCGTTGTAACCACTAGGCTATATACAGCCACGCTTGCAGAACATGCATTTATGCGAACCACATGATTGCTTTCAAGTGTTGTCGTCTTCCTCCACAGCTGGCGCGCACGCACTCACACGCGCTCGTGCCAATGCTCTGCGAGGTGAAGAAGAGGTTTTGCGCGCTATGCTCGGGAGAGAGATAAAGAAAATGAGAGCGCGAGAAAGAGAGAGACGCATTCACGGAGTGGGTCTGCTGGAACGTGTTGTCGTCATTTCAACGCGGTGGAACACGGTGTCGGCATTGGAACGCGGTGTCGTTGTTGCAAGCTGCGCTATGCAACGCGCAGTGACAGCCCTAAGTCCGAGACGTGCGAAAAGACATCATCATCATGTGCAATAAGATGAAAAGTATGCGCGCACTTCCGGAAAATGCTGGGCTACGATCGCGCAGCTTCGCTGTTTCGAGCTTTGCGCGGCCGAGTGCAATTTTATTATTATTTTGTGCGGATTGAGCAAGCAGGTCCTGGAACTGGGAATGAGACAAGGCTAAAAAAAAAGAATGCTCAATTTTTTCTTTTTTTGGGGGGTGAGCGAATATCAAAATTTTCGAATACGCATCGAATATAAATATTACCCTTCGAATATTGAATCGAATATCGAATAATGATATGCACATGCACTTATTAGCAAGTATATGTTGGAACATTGCAATTACATTGTCAATGTTACAAAATTACGAGGGCGATTCAGAAAGTAATGCCTCCAAGCCCACTACTTTGCCAATAGTATTGCAAACATTTTGAACTCTTTATCATTAATGCACTCACCATCCACTGACAGATGACAATATGGCCCCCGTAGATCTAGCTCGTTGCACTTGTGATCTAGCTCGTGACAGAGCGCGTATTTCTGCCAACACGATTATGGTTTGTATGATTACGTTGGAAGTAAATGAATACAACCACTTTTCTTGACACCATCGATGGGAAGAGCAAACGTGCAAGCCCAGCGAGCTGCCACACTGAGACCGTCGGTGTGATGCTCAGTGAAGCTGCTGGCCCATACCATTTTGGAGCAGCTTTAGCAGCTGCCAAAAGTGCATTTTGTAGCAGTAAAATGCACTCTAGGAGTAGGTTTATGAAAGCAATTGCAAACTATATTATATGGAGCGTTTGCAGGGGGCAAGCAATGTAAAGCATTAAGTAGTCGCCTGTTCATAAACTCTGAATGTGAAATTAGCATACCGAGTGTCAAACTTGATGAAAACAGTGAAACCAATGTTTCAAATTTCTCGCAAGAAACGTCCAAATAATCATGCGAGCAGTCCAAAAACGCAAACTTTAGTGGTAAATTAATTTCACTGCTTTTTACAACGCCAGTGATATCAAATTTTTCACAATTTGGCCCTGTGCTGTGCTTCACTGATATACCATCTACTTGAAATTCAGCGACGGTCGATACTGAGGGGGCAGTTAGTATTCGCCCACGCCGTCAGGAAGTATAGTTTATATGCGTGTCACCTTTCACTCTGCAACGCTGTCAGATTAAACTGTGATGTGCAAATTCAGTTTGGAGCTTTCTGTCCACACGCAACCTTTTGCCATTTCGTCCTATAAGCGCAAAAACAAACTTCGCGACATCATTTGTGGTACAGTTGCTGGAACGTCACCTGCGGACCTAATCTCGGCTACCGGCCACCAGTCTTGCCCGTGATCTAACGCCCAATCACAGAGGCAGATTACTGGTCCGAACATACTGGAAGCCACGTTGCCACGACAACCTGATGCCCATCACCACGTTGGCGGGCAGCAAATTTTTGGCACGGCTGTACTATGCAGCTAGGCCTAACTAGCAGTGTGCTTCGTGAGCATGCCAGTGGTGAAAGTTGTCTTTGTCGCAGCTGTACGCCATTCATAAAGCTGTAAAATCACCTCGCCAACAAATGTGGGGGATATGTGACATATTGAATTGCAGAAAAATTGTTGACAGCTCCTATGTCTGCGACATCATGCGTACTATGTTAAAAAATCAAGCGAGACACCATACAGCCTCCGAAACCTTCGACACCGTTTTACATTGGTCATAAAAAAGAGGAGCGCGGGGTTTGGCTCGGCGCCAGTGCGACTGCTCGCTGCCATCTGAAAAGCGAGTCATGTTGCCTAAGTAACCCGCACGTGGCGATGTGGAACGTATTGAAAAAAGACAACAGCTTATGGAAGAAACAATGGTCGGAAAGGCTTTACTCGATCCACCATGGAGCTAACCCAGCTGCTAATCCACACCATGCTGCTTTTGATGGTGCGGTAAAAAGAGGCGCTTGAGGACTTAGTTTTGAAAGCCTGAGCAACGCTTTCGACACAGGGTGGGCACAGATTTCTCATATTTTGCTGAAATGCAGCAGGATGTTGCAGGGAACGCCTCTCAGTGCAATTGGCACAGCGGTAGCATCACGGGGTGCTGCTGTCTGTGAAATGCCATTGAATCGTGGCTCTCGATCTCACCAGTGGTTTAGTACTTCTGGGCAGAGTGGCGAAGTGAAACGTTTCTTTGTTCCGGTTCAACTTTGCAAGAAAAAAACAATGGTTCAAACCGGTTCAAGTTAATTTGCATAACTGAAGAATAATTACAAGATAACAACTCAAATTTATTTTGTAAGAAAGCTAGCTGCTGCTGCTGCTAAAAAAGCTGCACGGAATGGTTACGCGTGTTATTGATCAAGCCACACAGTTCATCAAGCCACAGAAGAATTATGTAGATCCAACACCAACACTGGAATCCATGTTAAAGGGACCCTGAAACAATTTTGTACAATTGTACTGAGTCGTTAGGCTAGGTCCTTCTGATTATTAAGTGCAGATCAATCAACGAAAATCATGAAAAAAACTTCGGTTACAATCGAGTAAATACGGTATAAGGGGTTTACTATGATAACTAATAAGTAATAATAAAAACTTTGTGCAGCAATACCACGAGTAAAAAAATCACCAGCCCTTCCCCCCGTCGAGAAAATGGGGGTAAGCGAAGCTTGTCGTGTGTGTATGCGACCTTTGTGGTGATTTTCTTTCTTTCTCATTCTTTCTTTTTTTTTCTCTCTTCCTTCCATTCTCTCTCTCTTTCTTTCTCTTGACATCCATGGTGCCTTTCTTTCTCTCCTTGTTTATCTATTTTCCTTCCTCTCTTTCTTTCTCTCCCTCTCTCTCTCTGACCTTCGTGGTGACTTTCTATCTCTCTCTTTCCCTCTCCTTATTTCTTTCTTTCTCTCTCTCTTTCATTTTTGTCCCTGGTATGCGCCATTGAGATTGGACCTTTTTTGCACTATTGCCAGGATTGGCCCACTTTTCAGCGTGACACCACCGCTGCCACCACCACCACCGCCGACACTTGTGAGCCTATAAAGATTTGCTTAAAAGCAAGAGACCCTATGAAAACGAATAATGTTTACCTTGCCCCTTTACTTCAGGTTGAACTGGAGGCGTTTGGACCATTTTGTCGACATCAGTTCGCTTCTTCAATTCTGCTGGCCGCTCCCACACAGAAGTGCGAGTACTTGGGTTGAAGAAAAACACACGACCATCTCCAGTCCACACAACACACCACGGTGTGCCTGGAACAGGTGTGCTTGATACTGGCTTTGACTTGTCTTGAGGTTTGGCTGGTGGTCGCTTCACAGGAGCTGCAGTCGGTGCACTCTCCGTACCCTGGTGCAAAAGAGTTGTAGTGTAAACACAGAGCTCATGTGAAATTAATCAACTGACCAGGGTTGACTTCTATTATTTTAACCTCAAGAGGCCACCTGAAATTGGTTTCAATTATCATTAAATATAGGTTTGTAAATTTTTAATTTAATCTTTACTTACTTGCATATCATAAAAATTCCAGCATTCTCTCCAGCATTCTAATTTGGGGTGTGCAAATATTTGATATTCTGAGTACAAATGCTTACCAAAGAATCCATTTACTCAGTTGGAATTGTTCGATTTACAAGGAAAGACCTTCCTGTGATCAACCAGAAGGAAATGATACAGCAGGGAAGCTAAAAGTTGGAAAAATAGGGGTTTGTTACAGCAGTTAAGTGGATAGACAATAAACCAGTGACACTGTTGACAACATCAGATAACCCTGAGGATGGCAGAACTATAAACGAAATAACGATCATGAAACGAAGCCGGCTGTACCTTCTCACTTTAGTGTTTCTAGATTCAACACAATCATGGGAGGCAGTGATCACTTCGACCAGCCCAAGGAGAGTAATAATTGAAAAAGTTTCAGTACCACATTTTCTACTTTCTTCTTGCCCTAGCAATTGTCGACTCATACATTCTGCACCAGATCAGCAAAATGACTGTGGTGCACCATGTAAACTTCAGACTGGACTTTTCATAGCGAAAACCACCCAGTGGATTTCTTCACAAACAAGCCCCATGTGTACATCAGTGTCCAGCTTGCTGGAGTGAGTCACCACTTGCTGGAAAAATATGCCACCTACAAAATGCGCTGAAACTGCAGCACCAAGGCAGAAGAAAAAAGAACATGGTACAGCTACTACGCCTGCACTGTGCCACTGTGTGAATCGATGTTATTGACACTACTACCACAGTAAGTGAAATGAAGTCAACTTTGTAATGCTCAGTGTCTGCATTCTTGCCTATGTAATGTGTCAATCATATTAAGTTTCTTTTCACATGGTTCGAAAATTAATAAATAATTTTTTCAGAATTTCACAAACTTTGTTTCTGTGATAGCTACAAAAAGATCTGCCCGTTAAAAGGGTTAAAATAGGATAAATGAAAAGAAGACAACACAAAAGGAACATTTGTTCAGTCTTTCCACAATTCACAAATATGTATCAGTTATATATATACAAGAATGCATCAATAACTCGCCCAGTTCACAGTTGATCCCACTTATAACAATGCCGGTTTTAACAATATATAGGATATATTACAATAAGCAGCAAGCGCACCGTGAACTTTTGCGTATGCTGTATCATCATGGGTTCTCAAAGTGGGTTCCACAGGCCCCTGCTCGGGGTTTCGCGAGCCACTGATAAATTTTCCATGGTCCCACGCTCGCCAAGTGGCAAAAACCGTGAACATGAGGTGCGCTCAATCCACACAACCCCCATTACCCATGCCCGAGTGTCAAAAAGCACATCACAGTTTGTAACGGCAACGCACGAACTGCGTAATAAATCCGCAACCAGCTTGTAGCAACCCAACCTCCGAAAACGGGCAGCCATGGGCAGCGCGCCTAAGCATTTCTCCCGTTTGTAGACAGGGTAGGTGCCGATTGCGTGCGCATGGACGTACACGTCGGCGGAATAAAAAAATGAATGCGTGGAGCACCGCAAATGCGCGCTGCAAAAGAGCAAAAAAGCGTGCTAGCGTCGAAAAACGAAGCGGCACAGTCCGCATCGCTAGGGTCCTCAACGGCAATCTTACGCGACACGTGACTGGCAGCAACGCCGAAACGCTTCGCGTCTAATTGTGCCCTCAAAGCCTTTATTCTTGCGTTAATCGCCATGCGGCTAGCCGCATGCCTTCACAAGTGCGTAGTCGCCATCTATGGTCGCGCCGATAGCCACCACAGTTTCGTCCGCCGCGGTTGCGGCAAACAGTAGTTTCGTTTTGACTCGGTGCGCGCGACGGCTGCGTGCCTTCACCCACTTCCTCGATGCCTTCACGATTCATGATTGCGTCGATAGCGACCGCGGTTTCGTGCGTACTTGTTGCAGCAAACGGTAGTTTCGTTTTGACTTGGTGCGTGCGTCGGTCGCCTGCTTTCTGAACCGCAAGGCAGCCGTCCATTATCGAATCGTAAAGCCGCGGTTTCGTCAGCAGCGGTTGCGGCAAGCAGTAGTTTCGCTTTGACGCAGTGCAAAGCTGTCGAAGATGAAGAGCACTGGCTACATCGTGATGGACGGACAATTTGTTGGCGACCAGCTCACTAGCGAAAAAATAATCGGGATGTGCGTGCGGTAGTAAAAGCGTGTCTCAGATGAAGACCCGCGCCACGAAGGATATCGCGAGGCCTTTGCTGCTGCTAGCTCTAATCAGTCATGAGATGAGAATTTCAGCTGCTGCACTGCTCTTGTGTGAAACAGAAGCAAGACTTGCTGATTTATTCAGTAAATAAAAGCGTGTTGACGTAGTAAGCATTCACTTATTGTTTTCTTGATGCCCTGGATAATTGGACATTCGGTTAATTAGGACATTTTAATTCGGTTAAGTCGAGGGGGGGGGGGGGGGGGGGAGTTCTTTGGCGCTTCATGGAGCTTAGCAGGGTTCCCTGGAACGAACATGCTTGAGAACCCCTGCTCTATGGTAAAATAAACCACTAACTACAATATTCCCATGCCACCATTATTGGTTATAACAAATTCATCTGGCAACTGGGAGTCTGCACCAAAAGAAAGAGGAACGCGAAATAAACAATAAATAATAATAATAATAATAATAATAAGATGCAAGCTGCCGCACCCGCGCACGCGGCACACCAGAATTGCCAATCTTCCGTGACTCTCTCTCTCATCTCCCTTCTACCTCTCCGAAACAAGAGTTGATTGTGCCGACAGCTCCGATCGGCATAACCAGCAAGTTTTTCTTGTCTTGGAGACGAGACAAGCACATAACTCTACCGGCACTAGTTGCACTTTGCCCACATCGTAGATCGCTTTGAAGATGAGGTCCGTGCGGGTGCGCACTTTGTGCATGTCGCAGATCACTTCGAAGATACGGTGCCCGCGCCGTAGGCAGCAGCCGCTGTTGTCAACGTGATGCCAACGTCTCGTCGTCTGGGGAAAATGACAATCCGCAAGACACACTGACTCCGGCAACGGCTCTGAAAATAGTGGATCCTTTTGACCTCATCAGAAAAGTTATCAGAGCCCACGACAATGACATTGTGATGGCTCTTTTAACTGACTGTGAGACTATAACACCTTTGCTTGCCGTGAAGCATGAGAAATCCAGACTGACCAACTTCTGGAAATAAAGCTTCTGGTTGCGTGAGCTTGCCAAGCTTGCTGACTTAGTCATAAATATGCAGTGAAAATGTGATAATTCAAACTGCTTCACTGCGGCGGTGCATGTGCCGCAAAACGAGTGTTTCGCAATTAGCCGGGTACACGCGTTGGGTTAGGCGTCAGTCGCAATGCGTGAAAAATGTTGTAACAGCGGCGCAAAATGCATTCTCTTGTGAAGCTGACACTTTACTGACCGCCTTCGGTACGTCTCAATGTTTGCCCCCAAGCCATGGTGAAGCTTTCCCGGAGAACGGTTTCGGTTTCGTTCGTGGCTTTGCCGTTTGGCGTGTGTATATACATACTAATTCCGCATCAACGAAGTTCCACCACTACGAAATTTTCCGCGTGTCCCATCAATTTCGCTGTAGCGGGACTCGACTGTATCACAAGCTGTTGCAAGCGCCGTCGATAACGCTACAGCGTCCAGAGAGCTAGGCCACTGGCCCTATCGACAGCTGTCAGTGGATGGTGAGTGGTTGTGAAGTGCTTGGCACTCGCGTAAGTGTGCATTTATTGGCAATGTTCATATAAAACAAAGCAGCGCCCCTCGAAGATTATTCTTTTCTACTCCTTGACGATGATATGAAGTCTTGGATGAGGCACATGCATGAGGCTTCGGATTTGGGCGAAGCATACCCGTCGGTTGCTTGCTAGTTCGTACACGCGTCATTTGTGTCCCGTCCCGATTCGCTGGTATGCCGCAAGCTGGAGCATACCTGATAAAGAGCCATGGCTCACAGGATCGGACACCAAATTGTAGCAAGTGTATCCGGCTTTTTTTCCCCGCCGATGTAGTACAGCTCTCACAGGCCCCCAGTGGCTTAAGTGACCAAAAACCCACTCCACTAGAAGTGGAGTGGGTTTTTGGAAACTGGAAACCGACTAAAAATTCCCACCATTCCTTGGATGCCACAGGTGGCTACGGCTATTCCAAAACGATCTAGTCCACAAGTCCCCACAAAGCTTAAATTGTTGGTTGCCAACTGTATATGTTGGTCAGTGCAAAATAAACCCTCAATTGTTAGAATATAAGGCATGTCATTTTGTGTTCTTGGGTCACTGTCCTACACTGCTGCCCAAAGAAGCTACTCAGCTTTTTTCAAAACAGTTCACACCCTAGCCATTATAGTTAAAAAGAATTTCATGTGAATTCTGCAGAATGGTACTGCACAAACAGACACCTTTCTTTTGCACAACTGAGATACCAGAAGGGTGATGTAGTTAACCGATTGCGGTCGTCTGTCGAGCACCACCCGACACGCGAAAAGATTGGCGGTGTGCAAATAGTGATTTCTGAAAGTGAATCAAATATCGAATAGTTTTCAAACAATAAACAGCTGTTATCACAATTATATAAAATGACGTTTTCACAAAAGCACAAAAAGCGCATTAGCAGCAAACAAGTATCTTCACATGAACTGGGCTCGTCAGAGAGTGCGAATGAACGCAGTACAGTTGAACCCACGTATAATAATATCCAAGTGCCAGAAAAATTCCACTGTTACAGTGAAGTCTACATATAACGATACCACATATAACGATATATCGGTTATAACGATAAGTCGAGCTAAGAGTATCAGCTTATGCATTAGGGCTATGAGAAAAAAAAACATATATAATGATATGTTATTCACCGCATATCGGATATAACGATTGAAATTTTGCTTCT
The DNA here is from genome assembly GCF_013339745.2 of Dermacentor silvarum. Taxonomy (NCBI): domain Eukaryota; kingdom Metazoa; phylum Arthropoda; class Arachnida; order Ixodida; family Ixodidae; genus Dermacentor; species Dermacentor silvarum. The sequence goes on along the minus strand of NC_051154.1, from coordinate 19,463,765 downwards.
GGGCGGTGTTTTTCATGCAGAATAATCGTGAAAATTGCGTTCCTACGTTGCCCTTAACCGAGACCGGGGCAAAAAGTTTGCCTACGCGAGTTCGCATCTGCCGCCATTACCGCGCAGCGCATCCCGGCCGCGCGCCAATTGCGAAAGCCATGGAGAGCATCGCAAGTTGGTGCAGCATGCACAAGATGGCGCCAGCTGCTTCGCCCCCACATCACCGGCGGTCGCGCGAGGAGAGGGCGGAAGAAAGGCGATGAGCGAAGGCAACGCCTCCTCTGGCGAGGGGCGCCTGCGCTCCCTGCGGCACTCTCTCTCAACGAGCGTTGTGCCCCTTGAGACGAAACTCATTTTGCAAGAGGGGGGAGAAAGCCATAAGCAAGCAGCGCCTGCGCGGCCAACGCTCCCTTTGCAATCTCCTTCTCTCTGCGAGCGCGGAAATGCACCGCGGAAGCAGCGGGAGGTGTGCCGACAAAGCGCAAAGCTGCGTCTCTCGAGACGAAGCTGCAAATTTTGCAAGATTCGAAGTACGAGCTCGCGCAGTGGATGATATCGACGATTATGAAAACCGGGAGCGCCACGATCATGAAGGCTAGAAGCAGTGTCCATGCTGATTAACGGAAAAGGCGGGCTTCGTGCGCCACGACGAAACGTCCATGGGCGAAACCAACACGGTGGTGTCCGAACTCTGGGAGCACGTCGCTACTGACGATGAAATAGGTGGTGCTCCGGTGGAGGAGCTTCTGAGTGCAAATAGTGCTGCCTCTTTCTGCGAAGAGAACTCCGAGGGGGCGATGGTTGTCGCGACAGATGGCAGCGTTGTGCGACGGAGGCCACGACAGCAGCAGCAGTGATGACGAGATTGACAATGGCCCGTTTTTGACACCGACCCCGAGATTCAACCAAAGTGCAACGTGGTCGATCGAGTCGCTCATTGAATTCATGCATGCTAAATTATAGCCGCCAGTGTCCGCGCAGCAGACGGACGCGATGCACACGGCGGTTGTGAATCCGAAACTTCCGCGAAAGCAAGTGCAGCTTTCAATTTCAGCGTGCCTAATGTAAGACGCTATTTAGAGGTATAAATAAAAAATTTATTTTTCACGGCCTACTTTCTACAACGTCGATTTTTTTATCGCAAGTGGCAGTTTCGGTTTCGGGACTGCAAAGGTATATTCGGCATTTTTTTTTTTTTTTCGGCAGTCCAGATATAGCGATGATCGGTTATAACAATGGGATTTCTCGCTTTTCTCGATATCGTTATAAGTAGACTGCACAGTATAACCGATAATTCCTATAACCGGGTTGCATGAAAAAAAAATAATAATGGGGGGATGGGATAGCTGTTCCGAGGAAACTATATTGGCGGGGAAACCAGAGCCCCTCCCCTACCACCTTCCTCCATCCGGCTGCTGATGGTGTTCACTCGTTTAACTCTGCTTCCTCCGACCTCCAATAGCATGTAACAAGCCACGGCTGTCAGCGTTCAAGAATGGCACTGCTATGTATAACTGCAAAGCGGGGTCACGGGTGGCAAGTGACATGCGAGCTCCGCCGAGGCATCGTATTGGTAGCCTCAAAATTGCCTTTTCAAATGCAAGAAGTTTGCCGCGGGAGCCTCTCAGTTTGATAAATCCAAAAGAAATGCTGGGGCGAGATCGCCACAAGCATCTTGCTACGTACTTCTTACTGGCTTGCACAAGAAAACCCTATGTCCGTCAGCTTTGCTTGCTTAGAGCGAAGCTTGCAGACATCCTTCTACAAGGCATCCCGGTGCTCCACGTAGTGCAGAGGAACGTTCCTCGCAAAAAAGAAGCCCCGGAGGGACTGAATAATCTGCAGGCTCTGCTGCGAGGACAACGTTCAGACAGCCTGCCCTACCACGTCATCACTGCCGTCGTCGCTATTCGACACAAGCAAGTTTGCAACGATCGCCTCATCGGTTAGAAGTACACCGGCAACATCGTGCATTGTCGATGATCAGCGGCAGATCATCCGTCTTTCATTTCAACAGCAAGTAAAACGAGGCCAAGAAACCACGTGGCCTGGAACAGCTTCGACACAACCAAGACGAGCCCAAGTGCCTTAAACCGTTGGCTGAATTGGGCGGAATGGGGGGTCAGCCGGCCAGCACACAATCTCGGAGCAGCGCACAGCGCTATCAGCAGGCCATCAGCGCAGTTGGCGCAGAACATTCATGTTTCAGAAGGTGGTGCGGCTTAGAGCTATGGCCACAGCCCATTCATTTTCTGAGGGTTGGAAGAGCGATGGGAGAGAGGCGGGCCAGCCTGGCGATGCGGAGGCGGCTAAAAAACAGCACGGCGGCTTGCGGCCGCTCGGATTTCTTTTTTCTTTTCAAGGTTTTCGCATTCCATTACCTTTCGGTACGGATACGCAGAGGCCAGACTTCATCGTTACAACCGATAATGCAGCCTCGGAGCATTGTAGTAAGAAGGTTATTTCACCATAGAAAACATACAGAAGTCAATGTTGCAGCAGCTTTTCGTTGTTATAACTAAAATAATGTGAAAACTGGGATCGTTATAAGTGGGTTCGACTGTATACAGTAAAACCCTGGTGATACGATCACGGCTGGTGAGAATTTCGGTGTGATACGAATTCGTAACATTCCCCGGCCGAAATGCATTGCTTTTAATAAGAAAAACATCAGCTGTTACGAACGCGTTGCCGCGCTGTTGCGGATCATAAGGAAAATAAGGGAAAATTGAGAAATTACAGTAGTGTTGAACTGCAAACAATATTATTTAAATTCTTACGTGTGAAAAAAAAAAAAAAAGTCACAGTTTTGCCCGAAAGCCAAAGCATCGATTGCGATAGCAAATTAGTAGACAGCTATACAATGTAAGGATAGTAGTTTTATCGTCCGTATAAACTTGTAAACAGTCCCTTATTAACTATATTATAAGCATGGTGTCTGCACCCACAGGCAAACATGAACACATCAATGAGCGCAGACACATGCTGTAAAATGCTGGCGTGAGGAAGCGCCGCTGCAGCAGCGAGCAAAGTGACCTTCGTGCTGTTGTCTATTGCTTCAATGCAAATTGAGCGCCGAGGACACACAGCACACACAAAGCTAAGCACCGCCGACGCACCTACACCGCCTAGACTCTGCCCCTAACACAGATTGCTTTCAAGATACGGCCCCGCGCGCCACCACGAAGTACAGTGAAATCTCGATGATACGAATCTCACGGGGTCACGAAAAATATTCGTATTAGCCGAAATTCGTATCATCGAAACACAATTAAAACTAGCTAAATTAAAGAGTCGGAGCTGAACTCACTCAGGCACGCGCACGTAAAAAGCATTTACAGTATATATCACTTATAACTGTTTATAGTGCAGCACTGGCTACCACGCGGCCTTTTCCGACTCCCGTTTACCCTCCCATAGAACTCCATGTATACGCATACCGCTTACAGTGCAGCCGCATGAGACGAAATACCGGTTATAATGTGGCTTCCGCTGGAAAATCTCGTCGACAAGGGCGGTAGCGAGCACGCTTCTCAACGAGGTGCGCCCACCGACAGGAGAGGAGATCAACGAAGGCGATGCAGAGGAGGAGCATGAGACGTGGAGCATGAGTCCAAGGGCGATAAAATCGTCACCGCGCGCCGTATGTGCGAGTGAAAGCGCGCCTTTCGCACGGGGGATGCGCGCCTTCACGCACGGAGAGCGAACGCACAGCGGAGAGCAAACGCAACTTCCCTCACGGCCGGGCGCGCCGAAAGGCCGGGGGGTATGAGAGGGAGGGCGGTGGGGGGGGTGACGTTGTACAGCGCCGAGAGTACAACGCCGCCCGCTACCCCTCTCCCCTCTCACTCCCTCGCCATTGCCTCGAGCACAACAGAAGAAGGCGAACTTCCTCCCTGCTTTTCTTTCTTGTGCATGCGCGATTTAGAGGCGGTCATCGGCTCCCCTTGCACGCTTTCACTCGCACATACAGACGGCGTTATCGCCCTTGGACTTTATACGGAACATCTATGTGCCAAAACTAATTTTAGCGCCATAACGCGTCATAGACACCATCTTTAGATAGCAAATACGGATCTCAAAGGACATACTTTTGCTGGCGGGAACTGGAAATACGACATAGGTGTCGCCCCCAGCACTTTGGGCGGCCAATGCCATCGTCAAGCCACCAAGCCAGGCGACATGAAAAGCCAACATGGCCGCTCAGGCCAGTGCGGGGCGGCAGTTCGCAACGCATGATGCAGGAACGGTCTCACAGTTGCGACGCAACAGCGGGATTCTCAATGCATTGGGTATTACGGGAGCTATGCCGGGACTGGCCGAAAACGACGTAACAGCCGGGAAAACGTAGCACCCGGGAACGTAACAGCGGGGTTCTACTGTAGTTGTCCACCCCAACTGAGCATACATTGCCATAAACTGTTATAATTGATACAGTTAAACCTGGATATAACGAAATTGACAAATTCCCGAAAAACTTCAGTATAAAGAGGATTTCGTTATATGCAGGTTCTGCACGAAAATTTGAAAAAGAAACGCTTACCGTATTTACTCGATTCTAACGCACCCTCGATTGTAACGCGCACCCGTTTCCCCTCAAGCACTCGTCCTTGGAATGTCGCACCAGGTACTGGACGCGTGTCGTTTCGCACAAGCGCGAGGCGTCAGAAACGAAGAGCGAGCAACACGATGGTGTCGTAGCATCGTATAGTGTCACCTAGTGTCAGGTTAGTGAAGCGCCGAGACTTGCGCAGTAACCAAAGCGTGGCGCTGCCACCACGCTGAAAAAAAAAAAACGTTTTTTTTTTTCCTTCAGCAACATCAACTGAAAAAGGAGAGTGCCGGCTTAGCGGTCTAGGCCAGCTGCAGCAAGCGGCGGGATCAGGTTTGAATGAAGGGAGGGGGAAAGGTCACGCCCGCGGCGGCAAGATCGCCGGGTCGAGGGATGCCGGCCCGCCTCGCGCACGCTCGCACGCACGCACACACTCTCGCCTCGCAGTCGCCGGGAATTCGAGCACGCCAAGCGTGACGCCGCCGCTTCGCATTCCGCCGCGGCGGAGAAGGTGCTTCCGGTTGCTGCTCGCGCAAAATTGACACAATTTGGGGGAAATCTCTAGGTTGTCAGCGGGGAAAATTCGTTATTTCGAAGGGGTCTCCCGCTGCCACTTCGTTATGTAGAGGTCTCAAATACATGTGCTTCTATGGAGCAACGGCGGGGAATAGAAAAACTTCGTTATATCCACGAATTCGTTATATGGAGGTTCGTTATAAGTAGGTTTACCTGTATAACGAGATAACGGATATACAGAATAATTACGGCTCCCCTTTAACTTCGTTATAGCGAGGTTTGAGTGTAACAATGAAAAGCTGCTGCACCATCAACTTTTGTATGTTTTCTATGGTGAAATAACCCACTCACTACAACGCCCCCATGCCGCGTTATCGGTTATAATGATGAAGTCTGCCTACTGGGTGTCTGTGCCGAAAGGGAATGAAATGCGAACTCCTTGAAAAGAAAAAAAAGAAAAAGAAAGAAGAAATTCGAGCTGTTGCACGCCGCCGCGCACTGTTTTTCTTTTTTCTCCGCATCGCCGCCAGGCACGTCTCTCCGTAGCCCTTCCACCCTTCTGAACCCGAATGGGCTGCGCGAATAGCACTACACCGCGTCACCCACCGATACAAGAACGGACCGCGCTAACTGCACTGATAGCGCTGGCATAGAATTTCTTTCTCTATGGCGCTGGGCTGGCGGAGCACCACAAATGTGCAACGCGATAGAGCTAAAACGGCGTTAGCGTCCACTGAAACGAAGCAACAGAGTTCGCATCAGCATGGTTATCAGTAACAATCATGGATGAATGACAGCAATGCCGGAACGCTTAGTGCCTATTTGCACATTTAAAGCCTTTATTATTGCATTTACCGCCGCGCATAGCACAGTGTTGGCCGCGTGCCTTCATGACTGTGTGTTACCATCTATGATCGTGTCGATAGCAACCACAGTTTCGTCCACAGTTGCAGCAAAGGGTAGTTTCGTTTTAACTCGGTATGTGCGTCGGCCACGCACCTTTAGAACCGCAAGGTCACCGTCCATGATCGCATCGATAGCAACCACCGTTTCATCCGCATTTGCAGCAAACGGTAGTTTCGTTTTGACTCGGTGCGTGTGTCAGCTGCACGCTTTCAGAACCGCAAGGTCGCTGTCCATGATTGTGTCCACAGCGGCCACGGTTGAGGCAAACATTAGTTTCCTTTTTAATCAGCGTAAAGCTGTCGAGGATGAAGAGCACCGTCTACATTGTGACGGGTGGCAACATGGCTACACTGGCTGAAAAAGTAATCGGGATGTGTGCGCGGTAGTGAAAAGCGTATCTCACACGAAGATGCACGCCGCGGCCGCGCGGTGAAAGAAGTCGCGAAGCCTTCGCCGTTGCGAGCACTAATCAGTCATGCAATGACGAGAATTGCAGTTTCCGCACAGCTTTTGTGCAAAACAAAAACAGGATTTTGCTCATTCATTCAATAAATAAAAGCGTGGTGACGTAGAAAGCATTTGTTTATTGTTTTCTTGATACCCTCGATAATTCAACATCGGCTAATTCGGACATATTTTCGGTCCCGTGAAATCCGAATTAACGACGTTTTACTATAGCAGTGCCATTCTTTAACGCCGACAGCCGCGATTTGTTACACGCGATCAGAGCGCGCAGGAAGCATACTTAAACAGTTAAACGAGGCCACACAATCAGCACCCTGATGGAGGAGGGTGGTGAGGAGGGACACCGGCCTCCCCCGCCATTATATTTTTCTTACAACGGCTCACAACAGATTTTTTTCATGCAACCCAGTTATAACAATGAACTTTTCGTGGCACTTGAATGTTGTTGTAAGTGGGTTCAACTGTATAACCAAAACAACGATTTTCAAGGCCTGCATATATGCAAAAGATGTGAACCACGCAGCCGCACTTATCCAAGAATCGAAGCATGTGACCGGGGATTTTGCATCCGTTTAAATTTACGAATGTTGGAAGGTTAATGTCCAAATACTAACGGTCGCTGCATGAAGCAAAGTACAGTTAAACCTGCTTATAACGAACCTCCATATAACGAATTCCTGGATATAACGAAGTTTTTCGATTCCCCGCCGTTACTCCATAGAAGCACATGTATTTGAGACCTCTACGTAACGAAGTGGCAGCGGGAGACCCCCCTCGATATAACGAATTTTCCCCTCCGACCACCTAGAGATTTCGCCCCAAATTTTGTCATTTTTGCGCGAGCAGCAACCGGAATTACCTTCTCCGCCGCGATGGAATGCGAAGCAAGCGCAAGTGTGAGTGCGTGCGTGTGCGAGGCGGCCCTGCATCCCTCGACCTGGCGATCTTGCGCCGCGGGCGTGACCTTTCCCCCACCCTTCATTCAAATCTGATCCTGCCGCTTGCTGCAGCTGGCCTAGCCCGCCAAGCCGGCATTCTCTCCTTTTCCAGCTGATGTTGCCGACGCGCTGGTACATGCTGTGGCACATCAGACTCGATGGGCGCGGACACGCGCTGTCAAACGCTGGCTGTGGAAGCGCCGCTGGAGAAGCGAGCGAAGTGACCTTCGTGCTGACCTTCGTACTATCGCTTCAACGCCAACTGAGCGCCGAGAACACACAGCACGCAGAAAGCTACGAGCCGCCGACGCACCTACACAGCTAGACTCTGCCCCAACACAGATCGCTTTCAAGATACGGCCTGCGCGACCGCGCGCCGCCTCGCTATCCCTCCCCCCTCGCTCCCTCGCCGGTGCCTCGAGCGCAACGGAAGAAGGCGCGCTTCCTCCCTGCTTTTCTTGGGCGCGCGAGATTTAGATGCGGTCGTCGGCTCCCCTCGCACGTTTTCACTCGCACATACAGCATACGGCGCGCGGCGATTGCGTTATCGCCCTTGGACTTTAGGGTACGGCCACGCTAGCGGCAAAAACACGCAGCAAAATCGCGCGGCAATAGCGGCAGGAATCGGGGGTCTTACGGCGTGCCGCGCGAAATGGGTACTGCGGCAAATGCCACGTGCTGCGAGATGAAGAACCAATCAAAAGCAACGAGGGTGACGTCACGGAGCCATCACAACCGGAACGCCGCCGGTCCACGCCGGGTTTTCAATCGACAATCGTCGTCTCTCGCATGAATCAACGAGCGCTCGCGGTGTTGCTCGCCCGTTCGGAGAGCGCGGGAGATCTTATCGCGCTGCCGCGCGGGGAGAACCGCGTGCCACGGTGGCCTCGCGGCAAGGCGCCGCTGACGCGCGGCAACTTGCCGCTCGCTGCATGACGCGCGCGTTTTTAGCCGCTAGCGTGGCCGTACCCTTATATACGGAATATCTATGAGCCAAAACTAATTTTAGGGCCACAACGCGTCATGGACACCATCTTTATATAGCAAATACGGATCTCAAGGGCCATACTTTTGCTGGCGAAAACCGAAAATATGTCATAGTTGTCGCCCCCGGCACTTTGGGCGGCCAATGCCATCGTCAAGCCACCAAGCCAAGCGACATGAAAAGTCAAAATGGCCGCTCGGGCCGGCGCGAGGTGGCAGTTCGCAACGTATTGCGACGCAACAGCGGGGTTACCAATGCATTGAGTTCTAAGGGAGCTGTGCCGGGAGCGGTCGAAAACGACGTAACAGCCGCGAAAACGCAGCCCCCGGGAACGTAACAGCGAGGTTCTACTGTAACACTATACGACGCTACGACGCCATCGTGACGCTCGCTCTTCGTTTCCGATGCCTCCCGCTTGTGCGAAACGACACGCGTCCACGCATCTGGTACCTGGTGTGACATTCCGAGGATGAGTGCTTCGACGAAAACGAAAAACGGGTGCGCGTTACAATTGAGGGCGCGTTAGAATCGAGTAAATACGGTAAACGTTTATTTTTCGAATTTTCGTGCCGAACCTGCACATAACGAAATCCTCTTTATAACGAAGCTTTTCGGGAACTTGTCAATTTCGTTATATCCAGGTTTAACTGTAATAGTAATTTTTTTGTTTTTAAATGACGGCGACCAAAATTTCTGGGACAGTAAAGTGTCTCATCCGATTTCTCGGAATGAGCAGCGTATGCACGGCATCGAAAACATGGCAACCGCAGAACAAGTTGCCATCATTAAAGTGTTACCCGTAGACTCACTTTCACTCCGCTTTCCATGTGCCGTGCATCCATTGCAACACATTTCGTTGACTTGGCACCAAACCACAACTTTGGTCGCCGACGAGGTGCGCTGGTTAGGCCTAGTTGGCGGGGGTGTCAGGCAGCAAGTCGTCGCGGGAAGCTCGCCCTTGGTATGTTCGTACCCAAAAATGATTACATAGAGACTATGCCTGCGATCACGCATATGCGCTGAACTAACAGCAACGCGTACGAAGTGGAGTTTGGTACCTTGGACGATCAGCCACGGCAACTACAGTGGAATCTCGATACGATCTTCACGGGAACCAGAAAATAAGATTTATCATCTGAAAGATGATAGGATTATTCGCCGGTGGAAAAAAAAACGTATTATCTCGAAAAATGTATTATGCAGAATCGTATCAACAATATTTCACTGTACTACGGATAGCTATTAGGCTCTACGTGCCCACACTGGTACGGACGCCGGAAGCTCGCAACTGCACATAAATCCTAATAGCTCCAAACGAAATTTGCAAACACTGCCTAAACTGACAGCGCCGTACGCGCGATATCTCCACTTCACAATGCACACTGCGACTAGTGCACAGAAACTGAAGCCGTGTTCAGTGCAAAGCGCCCCGCTGATAAGCAGCCGAGCAAAAGGCTTCTCCAACGCCTAAGCAACTACCGCATCGCGCTGACGCTGCGTTATTTTTTCTGTTGATTTGTTCGCTCCGCATCTCATGCTCCTGCTCCGCATCGCCCTCGTTGAGAAGCGTGCACGCTACCACGCTTCACGGCGGGGTTTTCCCACGAAAGCCACATTAGACAGTTTTAGTTTAGCGTTAGCGTAATAGCGGGGTTACGGGGGTTACGGGAAATAACGTTACCGTTCCGCAAACAAACTTTGCAGAAAGAGGGTTTTAGTATAGCGTGATAGCGTAGTTTACGTGCGGGACGCTATTCCATTACGCTTTGAATTTCGCATACATAGGGCACCTAAGATATGTGTGTGCGCGTCCGGAAAGTGCGAGAGGCAGCGCAATGGAAGCCAGGAGCGCGTTGTATTTTTACTTGCCATGTCCGCCGATCTACAGCGAAACAGACAAGCAGTACAAGCTGTCTACCATAGCCTCCGAAATCCTCCCATCTCTGAGGCCATATGCCGTCGCCGCGCCTATCTCCCGACTTTATCGACAGGTGGCGCTCACATCACGGAAAAAATTTCTTTCGTTAGGCTTAGGCACGTTCTAAACGAGAAGCGATCTCGAAAACTCCGCTAAATTATCCATAAAAACATATTGTCGATCCTGCGTGAAGATAAGCGAAAGTCATTTACGCAGTCATTTCCTACCAAGGAAGTGAATTATTCAACAGCAACTCCAAATTCAGTTCGAAGCGGGCGGCCAGGACCGTCGCCATGTTTTACATACACTACGTAAACACGCTAACACGGTAACGTTAACTATCGTGCGCACGGTAAACGGTATGGCTCGTTTAGCGTTCTGCGCATGCGCATTTCGATCCCGCTATTCCGGTACGCCCGCTATTCCGGTAACCACGCTAAACTAAAACTCTCTATTAAACCGGTATTTTGTCTAGCGCGGCTGCACTGTAAGCGGTATGCGTATACATGGAGTTCTATGGGAGGGTCAATGGGAGTCAGAAAAAGCTGCGTTGAAGCCAGTTCTGCACTATAAACAGTTACGTTATAAGTGGTCTAAACTGTATTCGCACATGCCTAGTTGTGTGGCTATAATGACTCAATGCTAACGCATTACCGTCGACAGTCATTGTGAGATAGGTTTTGCAAAATTTTTTTTCCACACAAGACCAGCATAAGCCTTGAGCCATGGGCTCCGTGCAAGTGCTCTTTGCATTCACAAAAAAGGTTTCACTGCTGTTACCTTAGAGCCAGTGGATTTGTCTGTCTGAGTTGCATCTGCAGCAGCAGAGTCTGCTGCACTTCGAGGCTCCCCAGTTGCAGAGTTGGGCCCAGACTTAGCAGCATCTGCATTTCCAGAGCCACTGCCATCGGACGCCGTGCCAGCAGCTGCAAGAGCCTCTGCAAAGCAGCACACAACACGTTACTGCAAACTGTGCACATGCACAACAGCAAATTTGCTGTTTAAATCATTTACCTAAAAAAAAAAGAACAGCTCAATCAATGACAGGGCTAATATAAAGCCATTTCAGATCAACAGAAATACAACACTGAACACTTTCATGAATGTCACATAAAATGTTGTTGAAAGGTTTCAATAACCTTACACCAAGCACTGGAGGCATTGCTGTCACAAGCGACAATTATATATCGACAACTACATAACTAAAAGGACATTTTCATTACTGCAGGATTTTTAAATGTTATCCTGCAAGATCATACTATCTTAATAACTAAAAAGGGCATTTTCATTATTGCAGGGTCCTTTAATATTATACTAGCACTATTGTACTAAGCAAGAGAACAATTATTTTTACAAGGTAAGCAGTTTGTTGCTATTATTTTTCAATAAACAAATTCTTTACAATTTGGTAGTGCAAACGCAACACTGACACCCGCCCACTGCCCTAAGGCCTTCAAGATTTTTAGAGTGATGCCCAACAACACACAGTCATTCCTGTGTATATGAAACTTGGAAGGGGATCGTGAAATAATTTGATACACTAGAGATCCGTTAATTACACTCCGGTTAATTCAACCCAAACTGAAGGTGCCAGCTGGCACCCATACATTTCAAGGAGCCCAAACTTCTGCTATTTTGATCTTCAAGTTGGCCTTCGCTGGATACACACGCCCTAATAGTGATCACCCTAATGGTGTTCCCAGAAGCGACTCCAACAGCGGCAGCATCTTTAGTGGCGCTTAGGGTACAGTGAATGCTATGCAGAACAAGTTCTTGCATAGCATGACAAAGCAACACTTTATCTCAGATTTAGAAAGCACACAGAAACGGCAAGTTATTCCACGTTTAAGCCAGCGGCCACAAGTCACATCATAGGCGCCGACGACGGAGGGGCTCTGGGGCTCGAGCCCCCTCCGGAGTTTTCCCGGGGGGGCTGAGCCCCCCCCCCCCCTAAAGTGTCATTACCGGAGTTCCGTTACCCACATAATTTGAGGATTCTCTTGCGTTGCCTCTACATTTTCTCCTGTATGGTGGCTAAAAGCATACGGCGCCATTGTTGGCGCGGATGTGCTCGGCTTTTAATTTATGTTTTCGCTTTATTTCGGCAAATCCTGACAATAGGAGGACAAGCGTATCAGCAGCGCCAGCGGCGGCTACCTCATCCGTGTTTCCTCACTTCAACATTTGCTTTTTCTTTTAATTTCCACTGAGAACAACATGCACAGACACAATATATTTATATATACACAGAACAAAGTTTATTATATTTTTTAAAGAGAAGCACGTAGCCAACTAAATAAATAGCCTATACCTAAAGAATGAATATGTTGATGTATGTTCACCTCACTTCAAATTACTTTGCGTGCTTTTTTTGACCCTGAAAAAAAAAAACTTGCAGACTTCAGCGACCCCTTCGGCAGAGTCTTCCATCAACGGCACGCGAAAAGCACGTGGGTGATATGCGTCTCAATATTCATTCTCTTTCCAGTAGGCAATGCTAATGACTGGCGACAAAATAAAAAAAAAAAAGCTCTTATAAATCGCATTAGGGATAAAAACATTGCCTCTTGCATGCAGAGTCCATAAATTGTGTGGATCGAGGTGCCTTCCCGCGCCTCGTCCCCGAGCTCGTGCGTGGCGCTTAGCTCTATCTCAGGGAACCACCGCCGTAACGGCAACATGGCGGACATGGCGAGCGCGCCGGACCTACTTTCCCGCGCAAAAAGTGCTTCTCCCCCCCGGGATTAGACTTGCTCCGCGAGAACACGTCACCGAGACGCGCCCTGATTGGCCTCCCGCTAGGCGGCCCCCAGGCACCCTCTCCACCCGAGCTCTCGTCCGCTGAGCGCTTCCTCGCCGCGACAGATACTCACAGGGCCGCAACGAGGTGGCTGCATGAGACCTTTGTTCTCGCGACTCCTCGTTACCGCGCTTGGCGAACTGCTACCCGGTTAACCCTAGCACAGCGGGCGCGTGTACTCGATCGGTCTTGCGGTGAGCCTTGGCCCGTAAGTGCCGTGACTGTCGCACTGTGCTGTATCTTGGGTGAATAAAGCCGTGTTTGTTGGCGATCTGACTCCGGAGCCTTCTCTGCGCCGTGTCGGAGAGTCGACGAACCCTGCCGTAGCGCCTTAGTGCGTTGCTGAGTGGAGGAGCGTCGTGCCCTTTCCTGACCATCGCTCGTAGGGTAAGCCTTGTGCAAACCCCCATCTCCACAAAATACGGGGCGTTTCAGCAAACACTTTCAAAAAATTTTTAAAGGTTGCCTGTGGCAGATAGCACAATTCTAGTTCATGAGCTGATCTACACGAAGAGGTGGACAGTACTTGCACAAAAAATTGAAATGCATAATCGACTAATCAGCAAAAATTCACCAATTAGGTTTTTAACATAATACCGTGTGGCCGATGTTGCAATTTACAAATAGACGAGCTCATAAACTAGAATTGTGCTATCTGCCACAGGCCAACTTTAAATATTTTGGAAAGTGTTCACTGAAACACCTTGTATATAGAATTCACTCAGTAACCGAAATGATGCCAAGCCGGATTCACTTGAAATAAGCATAAATAATAGTCTAGAAGTCATGCGCTGCAGCGCTTATACTCGGACTCAAAAAAGTGCAGTTTGGCCGGGAACACGAAGCAGTATTAGTGATAGCTAAGTACAAGGTAATTACACAAAGGAAGATTCTTACCTTGTAAATATGTGTAAGGATCGTAACCGTGTAAGGACCGCACCCACACCTTGACAGCCAATATTACAAAAAAAAAAGACATCCAACCGAGAAGCAATCGCGTTACGTGCGCTGATTCTGATCGGGCTCAACAGCGAATTGTCACGCGCAGCGCACTTTCGCGCGTCGCTACTGCAAGTCGAGAGGAGGCGATCGCGGAGGTTTACGGCGGCTTTCATACTCGTAGTTGGAAAAATGAGGTCAAATGGCCCGGTCCCATGAAAGGCTCATCAAAATCGCGACAGAAAAGTAAATACCTCACTGGATGACCTCAAGCATTCGCTTTCACAACGCAAACATTATGAAGAACACCACCAGCGGGGGTGAACGGTTCGTACAGCCGCGCAATTCACCGCAACTACGCTAATTAGATTCATCATCATTATCTGCCCATTTTTATGTCCGCTACTGACGACCTCTGTCAGTGATCTGCAATGACCTCTGTCTCTTAACTCTGCAACACTATAGAGGCGCGGAAAGACAGCCCGGCAAGGAAGACAGCACGCATGAAGTTAGCAGCCATCCCTGGTCGCCCTTTATCAGATATGGCACGCGGGCCGCATAAGCGTCAGCCACGGACAGTCCTTCACAGCTACGGTAGGGGTAGAGAAGACGCGTGCTCTCCTTCCCATTCGTTTGATTACGTGACCTACAACTAACCAGAATATTGAGCACGGAAGATGATGATCTTCAAGCTGCCATCCGTTTTGGCTCACTGTTACGTGCTTTTTCCCATACCCATAGAGGGTATGGGTCGCTAATGTATATGGCTATTGGATTTAATACGGAACATCACGGTGACGACAACAGCGAAAATTTGCCTGAAGTGTCGATATAATGACTTTCGCCATAAAGCGGGGAATATGACATTGTTAGCAAAGGGTATATATATATATACATACAGTCGAATCTCGTTAATTCGAACACGCTTAATTTGAACTGCCGGTTTATTCGAGCTGAAGCTGTGGTCCCGTCAAAGTTATGTGTATTTCAATCCAACGAAACTGCCCAAGCCGGCACACACTCGCTTCCCGATAACAGCAGAAAACGAAACTTCAGGGAGCGGGCCAAGTGGGCCCCGAGCCGGCTGGACCGGCGGCGCCAGCACACACGCCGGCAAAAGCTCGCTTCCCGATGACGCCAAAAAATGGAACTTCAGGGAGTGGGCTAATCTGTCCCGGGCCGGCTGTACCGGCGGCTCCAGCAAAAGGCAGGCGCGCACGGAGACAGTCGAAGGTGAGGGAGCTGTGAGGGAGTTGAGAGACAGGGCGAGGGGAGCCACCGAAGCCACTGCCACCGAAGCGGCGGAGTTGCCGAGGCCAAATCCGCTTCCCTGCCGCCCTCCTCCCTCACCTTCGACGGACTCCACATGCGCCCGCCCGTCGCCATGGCGCGCAGTCCGTGCCCCAGAAGTTTCGTTTTCTGCCGTTCTTCCGCTGGATAAAAAAAAAGGTGCCGCCTGCCGCGTGCATTGAAAACGGTGTGATCCGCCGCGGTGCCACACGTCGGGGACTGTTGTCTGGCATCGGCATAGCAAATGCGTCAGGAACGCGCTTGGAACGTCGTCGCGCGTGCAAGCCGACGCGTTCCATCGCCAATGACTAGCACCGTTCGGCCCAGCCAAGCGGCGAACAATGCAACTCGCATTGCAGCAGGCCGCATCTTTTTTTTTTTATCCAGCGGCCGTGATCGAGCCCATTATCGGGAACCGAGCGTTGGCCGGCGCGGTCGGTTGCGCTTGCTACGCGCTTGCGCGCCGCGATATTTCACGACTCGCACTGTTCGTGCATCCATGCTATGGTGCTCGAATACTTCAAACATAAGTCCATCCTTTAATTTGAACTTCTTTTATTTCAAACAAATTTTCGCGCCCCTTCGAGTTCGAATTATTGAGATTCGACTGTATATGTATGTATGTATGTATGTGTGTGTGTATATATATATATATACATGGGTAGGTTTCGGAAAGCTGGTCCCCCCCCCCCCCCCCAGAAAAATGAAAAGTTTCCACCTATGAGTCACATCACATGTTCTTGGCATTCCGAAGAACTGCATGCGTTGCAGGACGAACTAGCGAAGTGGTTAGTCTAGGCGTGGACCACCATCCTATTTGCAATGGTTGCGGAGTCTAATAAAATGCAGAATATTAACACTTTCGTGACCGCGCCTATTCCCGTCGACATTATTTTCTCGATAGTACAAGTTCGAATTTTGCAGCTTCTCTGAGCGCTTTGGACAGCTAGCGCCATCGAGCGGGTTAAAGAGAGACTATTTTATCAGTTTCTGATTTGTGTTTCTCTTTTTCACCACGCGGGGATTTTTAAAGCGCCTGCATAGTTGGGGTGACGAGCGCTCGTCGTTTGGCATCTACGGTACGCGCGTCTGCTCCACGGAAATGGCGAGTTTCGACTGATTCCGACGCATATGGGCTCGAATTTGCGGATGATCGTAGCAGCACAGACTCGGAAGACGACTTCGATTCGTCGGACTTCAGTACGGACGACGAAAGTGCGGCAAACCGCCCCGGAACATCGACGGGTATCCGCCGTTGAGTTTTGCTTTCTTCTCGGACCGTGTTATCGCTGCCGCGCATCGACGTAAGGATTTCTGGCATGTTCTAAAGGTCACAATTCTTATCTGCAAGGTGTAAACGTCGTTCGGACGGGATCATTTGCCGGCGGTCGCGCAGAGAGTCGAGTTTTGTCACGAAGACGGCCGGGAGCTCACCTTGGAATCACGCGCTGGAGTGCTGCGTGTACCCGTGTGCCTCAAGAACTTTTGTAGATACAGAGCTTATATTTGCAGGCTGATTTCATATATCCCTTTTCTTGAAGATGTATATTTCGATTTTTTAAATATTTTTTTTTTGCAAAGCAGCATTGATGTTTTTATCGATCTTTCTCGTTCTTGATGCGATTTTTTTGTTTTGATAATTTTTTTTCGTAGTATTTTTAATAAATATGCTGTTTGAAATTAATACCGTTGGAAAGATAATTTCTTCTTCTACAATTTGATACCATACACTTCAACATGAATCATTTCCTGTGGCAGGAAAAAAAGTAATAGCCAGACTACCCGAAAACTACTGATTTTCCAGCGGTCACGAAAGTTTAAACATGCAATGGACCATATGGAGGACATGCTGTTGTTCATAGACAGCAATAGTGCTGTCTGAAAGTGTGTGGGGATGCTCAACTCTCATGCGTCCTCTGATGTTGTTTTCCCCGCATGGCTCCGGTCTCCTGTAATCCGGCTTCGCCGCGTGGCTTTACGGCAGTGAAGGTCGGTGTGGTTGTGGCGTATTGCGAGAGATGGCGCGAGTGTTGCGCTGCTAACGCCACCTAACAGCGGGGTTACTTGGGCGCAAAAGGGTCGGTGTGGGGTCAGCGAGCAGCATGCATGGACAGTTCGAGCGTGCGCCAGCGTCTCAAGAGGGAAGGAGCAGGACACCGGAAACGACGAACTCAGATCGTTCAAACGCACCACCTTTCATGTGACTGTACACGTGAACAATTAGGTGATGGTGTCTAGCATGGGGCGAAGATATTCTCTCGCTATCTGGTCGCGGTGAGTCGGACTTCCTCGATTTGTCGCGCGCCCATCGGCGTAGTAATTCGGCTAGCGTGCATTAGTGCAATAAATGCCCTTTTGATTCTTTCACTACTGCGGGTGACATCCCTTTGTCCCCACATCTGGGAGCTCAACGTGGACCTCTTGGGCCATTGGACGATAATTTTGACAGTTTTGCTCCCCCCGGTTCGAGACAACCTTTTTTTCAACCGAAGCGTAGTCCTAGCGTGGATTTTGATTGCTAGCGTCGGCGGCGTGCTTTCTTGAGTGAGGCGATGGTTGCTGTAGCGTGTTTGAACTTTTTAACATGCTATGCTTTTTCGTGAGTGTTTTGAAGTACACTCGTCAGTACGAGAGCCACTTGGTCTGTGTCCTGGGAGAGCGAGGCCTAGCGCCAGAGGAGCATTGGCAAGCCTGAAGCGAGTGAGTACGGAAGCCTCGTGGGTGGTCCAAATTTCTTATGTAAATAACTTCAATCTCTTTTACTTCGGAAGCTGCAGCTCTGGGATCCGGGTGGCCGCGGGCCACAGGTGCCGCTACGGGCTGTCTGGTATTTTGCGGCCGGGCACCGGGCGCTCCAACACCATCTCGGACGGTGGGCGCCGTCATCTCGGATGCTGTATGCACCAAGCGGGGTAGGACCACCTCACAGAGCTAACGTCTCCTCGCAGCTGCCTGTTCTTGTGCCTATTTCAGGTGGTGGTTTTGGATGCCGGTTGTTGTCAGGGTAGCAACGCATTAGGCCTAAAGCTTTACGAAGCCGCCTGTCGCACGTGGAGGGACAGAACATGGTGGACCGTGGTGTTGAGCTGTCGCACTTTGCTTCCCTCATTCTAGTTAGCCTAGCACGAATTGAAATTACTCATTCGACTCAAAAAAGCAAGCTTTGTTCACATGAACTTGGCTACTGAGTAGCCGCCTGATCTTTAGCTAGCCGAATTGAACATCGTACCACGTGGGCGATGCGCGCATGCCGAATTCCTCTCCCTTGCACTACTTTAGTGTTTGTCGAGTGCGTTGAGCATACGCAGCACGAGCGGAATCACACCTGGTTTGCTATCACCTGCACATTGCCTGCACTGCTGCGCCGCTACGAACAAGCCACCCCTGGCGACGGATATGCCTGTGGCCAGTTCGGCGCAGCAACTTCCGCGGCCGCCTGTGTCCAGCTCGCAAACCTCGGCGGCTGGGAAGAGAGCCGGCAGTCACCTGCGGCTACAGCAGTTCTCGCCAGCAGGGCGCATTGGCGCAACAACGCTTGGTCGTGCCGACTTCTGCGTCGCCGTTTCCGGAGTCCTGGGCTGAAGTCGTGCCATGGAAACTACAGAGCTGGTGCTGTCACCAACGGACGCCAGCGGTGAACCCCAGAGACAATGTCTCCTCGCATGTTATGGAAAGCGCGTGGACATTTCCTCGGCGCGGCCACTGCTGCATGTACTTACTCTTGTTCGCGAAGCACGCGTTGATGTTGACATGTTTCGCAGGAGTATGCAGTCATTTAAGGTTGGGGGAATGTGGGGATGCGTGACTCTCAATCGTCCCCTGATGTATTCCCCGCATGGCTCCAGTCTCCTGGTCTCCGGCTGCGCCGCGTATCTTTACGGCTGCGAAGGTCGGAGTGGTTGCGGCGTATTGCGAGAGATGGCGCGAGTGTTGCACTGCTAACGCCGCCTACGGCGGGGTTTACTTGGGCGCAAAAGGAAGAAGGCGCTTCCTCTTGGACGTGGGATCGGTGAGCAATAAGGACGTTCCATGCGTGCGCCGATCCACGCTTCGCGAGACCGTCTCACGAGGCTAGGAGCAGAACACCGGAATGGACGAACACGGATCGTTCGAACCCACCACCTTTTGCGTGACCGTACACGTGAACGACTAGGCAAATGGTGTCTAGCAAGCGGGCGAACATATTCGCTCGCTATCCGGTCGCGGTGAGTCGAACTTCCTCGATTTGTCGCACGCCCATCGGTGTGGTAATTCGGCTAGCGTGTATTAGTGTATGAAAGGTGCAATAAATGCCCTTTTGATTGTTTACACTACTGTGTTGTCGTTCCTTTGTTCCAAGAGCACGTGTGAGAGTCCACAAGTGGTTACGTGACAATGGACATTAAGTAAAAAAAGTTGTCTGGTTTCCTCTTTTTATTACAGTCGAACCCACTTGTAACATTATTCAAGTGCCACGAAAAATTTCACTGTTAGAACCGATAATTGTTATAACCGTGTTGTATGAAAAAAATCAAAATAAGGTGATGGCAGGGCTGTTGTGAGAAAACTATAGAGGCGGGGAGGCCAGTGTCCCTGCCCACCACCTTCCTCCATCCGAGTGTTGATTGTGTCGACTCGTTTAACTGTAACTCTTACTTCCTTCGTGCTCTGATCACGTGATATAAGTTGTGGATGCCGGCGTTCATGAATGGTACTGCTACAGTAAAACCTCGTTAATTCGGATTTCACGGTACTGAAAAAATGTCTGAATTAACCGAATGTCGAATTATCGAGGGTATAAAGAAAACAATAAGCAAACACCTTCTATGCCAACACCCTTTTATTTATTGAATGAATCAGTAAAATCCTGTTCCTATTTTGTACAAAAGCAGTGCGAAAACTGCAATTCTCGTCATCGCATGACTGATTAGCGCTCGCAGCAGTGAAGGCCTCCAGACTTTTTTCACAGCGCGGCCGCAGCGCGTCTTCATTTGAGACAAGCTTTTCACTACAGTGCACACATCCCCATTATATTTTCGCCATTGTCGTCAGGTCGCCGCCCATCGAGATGTAGATGGTGTGCTCTTCATCCTCCACAGCTTTGCACTCAGCAAAAACGAAACTATACTTTGCCGCAACCGCGGCCGCTGTCAACACGATCATGGACGGCGACCTTGCTGTTCTGAAGGCGCGCGGCCGACACACGCACTCATGGAGGAAGGAAAAAACTGAGGAGGGGCCCTGACGTCACTCTTTGTGAAGCCAAGTGACGTCGGAAGTTGGCGTTACTCTACCATCTTGTCATGGCAGATTCTCCTCTCTTGTTTACATTTTTCGCGAAACCACGCCGTGCTGCGCAACCGCATACCTGCCAACCTCAAGACTTTCAAATTCGTAAACTCGCGACCGGGGGGGGTGGGGGGGGGGGGGGGGGCGTGCACGGGAATTCTGCCGAGGAGTACGACTTCTAACACACTTGAAAGTACTGATAGTATCTAGTACTGACGAGGCTTCGAGCATGCCATCACACTTCGCAGCCTCTACGGCTACAAAACACCGGAGTGCCGGAGTCGCACTGCGCCCGATGCAGCAGCACGTCGCACAAAAAAAGCGAGGCCCACAAAACAGGTCATACAGTAAAAGTTCGTTAATTCGGATTTCACGGGACCGAAACAAATGTCCGAATTAACCGAATGTCGAATTATCGAGGGTATCAAGAAAACAATAAACAAATGCTTACTACGTCAACACGCTCTTATTTGCAGTATGAATCAGCAAATTCTGTTTCTATTTTGCATAAACGCAATGCGGAAGCTGCAATTCTCGTCATCTCGCGACTGATTAGAGCTCGCAGCGGCGAAGGTTTCGCGACTTCCTTCACATTGCGGCCGCGGCGCGCGTCTTCATCTGAGACGGGCTTTTCACTAGCGCGTACATCCCGTTTATTTTTTCGCCAATGTCGCCGGGTCGCCGCCCATCGCGATGTAGACGGTGCGCCTCTTCCTCTTCACAACCGCAATCTCTCTCTTCATCCTCGACAGCTTTACACTGAGTAAAAACGAAACTATTGCTTACCGCAACCGCTGTCAACGTGATCATGCACGGCGACCTTGCGGTTCTGAAGGCGCGCGGCCGACGCACGCATAGTCAAACCGAAACTACCGTTTGC
Source organism: Dermacentor silvarum (assembly GCF_013339745.2). NCBI lineage: Eukaryota > Metazoa > Arthropoda > Arachnida > Ixodida > Ixodidae > Dermacentor > Dermacentor silvarum. Next base: position 19,442,317 of record NC_051154.1, on the reverse strand, counting down.
TGCAACTGCGGACGAAACCGCTGTCGATATCGACGCGATCATGCATGGCGACTACCGAGTTATGAAGGCACGCGGCCGACGTGCGTACCGAGTCAAAACGAAACTACTGTTTGCCACAACCGCAGCGGACGGAATTGCGGCAGCTATCAAGCCGATCATGGTTGGTAACTACGCAGTCATGAAGGCACGCGGCCAACGCGGTGCGATGTGCGGCGGTAAACGCAAGCTAGGCACGAATAGGAACAAATAGGCACGAAGCATTCCGGCGTTGTTGTCATTCCAGTACTCCGTCGTTTCGTTTCGGTGGACGCTAACGTTGTTTTGGCGCGGTCCATTCATGTTTCGGAGGATGGCGTGGCTTAGAGCTATGGGCGCGGACCATTCGTGTTCGGAGGGGCGGAAGGGCAACGGGACAGAGGCGCGCGAGGCTGGCGATGCGGAGAAGGATGGAAAACAACGCGCGGCGGCGTGGAATGGCTCAAATTTCTTTCTTTTTTTTTTTTTTTGTCTTTTCAAGGAGTTCGTATTCCATTCCCTGACGGCACGGACACTGAGTGAAAACTAGAGTGTACTAGTGAAAACGAAACTACTTTTTGCCGCAACCGCTGCGGATGAAACCGCGGCCGCTATCAACGCGATCACGGATGGCGACTACGCAGTTTTGAAGGCACGCGGCCAACGCGGTGCTATGCGCGCCGGCAAACGCAAGAATAAAAGCTTTAAAGGCTCAAATAGGCATGAAGCGTCCTGGCGTTGCTGTCATTCCCGTACGATTTGAACTCCGTCGCTTCGTTTCGGTGGACGCTAATGCCGTTATGGTAGAGTACACTCTAGTTATAGCTCGTTTGCGTCGCACATTTGCGGCGCTCCGCGCTCGCCGAGCACCAAGAGTTGTCCGAATTAACCGATGTGCGGCCAAATACGTCCGAATTAACGAGAGTTTCATTGCATTAAATAATGCAAACGCCTGCCGGGACCAAAGGACGTGTCCGAATTAACGAGCTTTTACTGTACTCGCGAAAAAAGCCTAGCGAAGGTGACAGGCAAGACGACTAGCCACAGCCTCCCATACCGAAACTGTGCCTGCCGCATCGACCCGAAATCGCCGTCGTCTCTGGGGGCGCCACTTACGTACAGGTGGACCTCTATGTTGTGAGTAACGACAACCAGTGACTTCCAGCCGTCGTCAGGTAGTCCAACAATCCGATGACGAAGGCGTCACAGATTGAAAAATCTCCTTACTCTGCAGACAATAAAGATTACGGCGCATACCTCCATCTCTATGCGCCCCTACGTAAGTGGCGCCCCTACCCACCAGCAACGGTGTGAATTTATTAAAAATTTTAAAAACTATTTCGCGAATATAACCACTTTTCCGTAAAAATTGAGCCGACATTCGTAAAATCGTAAGACGGGTCCAAATTCGTACATTTTACGGAAAATTCGGAAGAGTTGGCAGGTATGCAACCGGGCTGCTCGAGCGCATGTGCTCCGCAGCAATCCTAAATTTATTATGCAAACTGGCTTGCGTGAATTGTTCATTTCTTGCTCCTGGTGTGCTTTGCAATTTCAGTTCCACTTGTACATGTCATGCATGCCTTTCAAATAGTTTTGTGCAGTACAAATTTTATTTAATTTCAAGAAGATTAATTTGACCAGTGGGCTTCCGTGAATGGTGCGTCGTTGCATGAATGCAGCGCTTTGAGCACTACTGTAAACGTCAACGTGCACATCTAAGTCATGAAACACTACAGGTGGGTAAGCAGGCATTGAGAGTGCCGATGTCGAGGGCAGCAAAATGAAGCACATATTCTGCGTAAAACTCCACCGGCACACCTGTGCAGGTGTGTATGACCCTCGAAAGCACTTTCCTCAAACGAGCTCGTGCTGTTGCAAGTACTGCAAGAAACAAGCAACAGTTGAGCAACATGTGTTTAATTATGTACAAAAGCAAGTTGTTACTGAACACGAACTTCTAAAGGCAGGATTATGCATTCTTGCATAATGTTCTACGTTATCATTACTTATTATCACCCACTATCAAAAGCAGGAATACTGCACGATTGTCACTGACCTGCAAGGCGTTCATTGTACACATTCTGAAACAGAGTGATTTCGGCCTACAATGGCACATTAGTACGATTCCGCTGCAGAGGGCAAAATTTCCTGCAGATATTCCTTAGTCTGTGGCCATTGCCGTGGCGCGGTGCATTGCGTACAGCATTGCATGCACATTCATCTCACGCGTTTGAGTTCGTTCAGTCCCACCTGGCCACAGCAACATTTTGGAGAGCACGGTCCAGATAAAACAGCGGAACAAAACACAGACTAACACAAACCTGCCCACAAAACGCCTTTGCCACAGTACGAAACCTATACGGCACAACACGTGTGAGCGCCACAGAGGGCGCCGCCATGTTGCTACCCTGTGCAGGCGCGCAGGCGCAGAAGACGAGATGCGATAGAGACGAGGCGTGCAATCAACGCAGTCCCGAGCCTCTGTCAGTATGTTAGCGCCATCTAGTTAAGGTGCCTGCCAACGCAGCCTTTTAGACGTCGTAAATTTTACATCAGAATTTTCTAAATAGCCATCCGATCTTTCTGAAAAATATACGGAATTAAATTCAAACATTGTCCGTGCCTACGTGCTTTGTGTAAGTGCTTGCTTCTGCATAATATTTTGAATATTTTTAGTGTTATAAAAATGAGTCTTAGCAACATGGCGGCGCCCCCCCCCCCCCCCCCCTATGGGGTTCCCACTTTTTTCGCCCAGCATTTCCTCTAGAGTCAGTATACTAACTCTATGGTGAGTGCACACACCATAACAAAGCTGCTATTGTGCCACCCCAACATGGCCGCTACAGCGCAAAAATTGTGAAAAAAAAAAAAAAGATACCATGACTACGTCACTTCCTCCACACGATGATGATGATGATCATTAGTGGGGTTTATTGGTGCAAGGGCCAGATGTGGCTAAAGAGCGCCAAGGCGATGATAATGGCGTGTCAGTGGTACATGAATAGTGAATTATGAGGCGTGGATAAAACATTAGATGAGGCGTGGCTGTAAAGGGGCCTAAAAATAGTCAATGTAAAGTCCATAAAATCTACATGTAATAAGGTTATGACAATTATTAATGACGTGTACTATGAAAATGAAGAATGCATTGAAAAAGAGTGATAAGATATTCAAGTTATTTCAGATGTAGTTGCAAAAGCACTACTGCCTAAACAGAGCCCTTGAACCACGAGGGCCTGGAGGCAGGTGCTATACTGTACTGTCACAGCGGCATCCTCTGGAGAGAGGACACGGTACGAATTTATTGAATTTATGACATGCAGGACAACATCGTTCAAGAAAGCGAGGTGAAGAAAGCGAGTGTGTTGTGTTTTCGCTGCTTAGTTTGTGTTGAAGCGAGAGACAGCGCGAAGGTCTATTCACTTGCTGCTGCTGCCGCACCGCTCATCCCACTCAACAGTATTCTAATACACTCTAAATACAACCGCCCTGGCCGGTCCGAAAGCAGCAATGACAGCCGGGAGTGACTGCGCGCGCGCCGGCCACTTGCCGGAAGCGCCAAAAAGTCTAGTGCTATAAGCGCGAAAATTACAAGAAACTGTGCGGGAGGTGCCGTCGCATGGTGTGCGGAATGTGAACGGCTGCACTCTTTTTCTGAGAACCAATCCGCTCGCTGTTCGCAGCCACTACTGGAGCACACATGCCGAAGTCGCTCTGGCGCAGCGTGGCACAATTTCGGTCAATTTTCTGTGCTAGGCGCAGTTTGGCGCAGGAATCTGCGTTTGTATCAAAATGGCGCAGTTGGAGCAGGAGTCCCACCCCTGCTCACCAGCACCTTCCCAAAGCTTGTGTTTTCCATGCCATTCATACTGTTCCAAAATTGCAGTTACTCCGTAGTTCTTGATGACAGTCTCAAACAAAACAGCACGCAACGCCTTCAACATCCCCAAATGCATTTTGCAGCGGTACCCTCATCATGAACCCAAAAGCACGATGCAGCTAATCGAGCCACAGCACAACCAATAGCACACTGGATCTGTGGTCGATCTCGGAGGCCATGCACGCAGGTGCACACAAATACTAACTCATTTTTCCAAGTTGTTATGCCCCAAAGTGGGGGTGCAGGGTTTACACAAGTAAATACGGCATGTGTTTTCTTTGTTGCTCTTGCAACTAGCGAAATTGCAAACAAAAGAATGTGCTTTAAATTAGGCTGGACCCTGGAAATGTGCCACTTACTGTCTAGCTCAATAAGGGCCTCTGGCCGGTCCCATGTGGACTGCTGCGTGCGTGTATTGTGGTAGTAGCTCTTTCCATCAGCTGTCTTATGCTCTGTCCACTGGCTGGCTCGTTCTCGCAGCTCCGGATCCACTGCAGCTGCTGACACAGCAGGTGCCGGTGCAGCTGCCTGCAAGCTGGGCAATGCTGCAGGAGCTGGGACAGGGGCTACAAATGGTGGCAGGCCAAGCGGTGGGCCAAATGGCGGTGGTGGCAAGCCAAGGTTGGGAAATCCTGGTGGTGGCACAACCCCTGCAAATTACAAAATTAGCAACTGCAGCAAAGAAGCCCGACACTGAAAGACACCAGCACAATGCCACTCGGATGATAGTGTGATTTCATACCAAGTCAGTGGGCCACTGCTCCCATATCTTAATTGTGTTCTAGATTTAATACTATACTGGATAAATAAAAATTAAAAATTAAATAAAGGGGTTTTACGTGCCAAAACCACGATCTGATTATGTGGCACGCCGTAGTGGGGGACTCATGAATAATTTCGACCACCTGGGGTTCTTTAATGTGCACCTAAATCTAAGCACACGGATGTTTTCGCATTTCGCCCCCATCGAAATGTGGCCACCATGGCCGGGATTCAATTGCGCGAGCTCGCGCTCAGCAGCCCAGCAACATGGCCACTGAGCAACCACGGCGGGTTTATACTGGATAAATAAAAGAACAGGAAAGTATAAAGCAGAACACCTCTTACAGGGCGTTTTTATATATGGAATAATTTAAATAAGGCTATATTCTGCAATTTGTAAAATTACTAAAACTTGGTTGCTTTAACAGGGGTGGAACTGATAATTTGTCTTGGAGCACTTCTGGGAGCAGAAGAGATAGAAGGGGCACATCAGACTTTATTTTGCATTAGAGGAGCAGGTATCATATTGTTATGCGATCATGGATGGCGGCCAACGCGTTGCTATGCACGGCGGTAAACGCAATAAAGGCACAGATATGCACGAAGCGTTCCCCCATTGCTGTCATTCACGTACTCCGCTGATGACTATGGCGATGCGGACACCGCCGCCTCGTTTTGGTTGGACGCTAGCGTCATTTCTGCTCTTTTGCGTCACACATTTCTGGCTCTTTAATGCAAAAACATATAGCCTTTGAGATTTACGATTGGTGTATGGCAGCCATGACATAAAGCATAGCCTTCGAGATGTGTTTTTGTACCAGCCGTCCGTGGCTCCTGGCGGCCTATTCGGGAGCACCGACTAATTCGAAAATATTGAATACCTGAATTCGATTCGAAGCGAATAACAAATAGAGAATAATTCAATCGAATATTCGAGAATACCGAATATTTGCCCATCCCTACAAAAATGTAATTATTAGTATTTAAATTATACAAATAAAAAAAAAAGAAGACAAGAACCGTAGGCGACCTCGCAGTGAGCACATTTTATTTAATCCTGTGTGCCATCACAGAATGTGCTAAATGTGGAGCGAAACGCCTGCGTGGCAGCCAAATCGACATCTACACGTGAAGGCTAGGATAACCCAGGTGACGCTTTATCAGTGGGCTTCGTGTACCACCGCACATGGTCGTGTGTTCAGTGTCGTCACTGTGTGGTTGGTGCTGGAGTGCGTCAACTGTGTGTGTGTGCCAATCGGACCATTTGCTTTGCCAGCCTGCTAAGATGCCGCCTCCAGACAAAAAGCGGAAATTTATGACACTGCAGGGTAAGGCTGCAATTATTGCCCAAGCTGAAAAGGGCAGGAAGAAAATGGATATCGCCGACGAATTTGGAGTTGCGTGCAGTTCGATATCTACGATTCTGAAAAACAAGGCCTCCATTCTCAGTGTGCTCGGAAATGGTGTGAGTGCGAAGAACAAAACGGTGAGCGCTGCGGCATTTCCAGATGTAAACAAGGCGGTGTTCGCGTGGTTTTGTGAACAGCGTGCCAACAAAGTGCCATTGTCTGGCAGAGTGCTTCAGCAGGAGGCACTAGACTTGGCTTGCATTCTCGGGCACGATGATTTTAAGGCTAGCCCTGGCTGGTTGAGCAGTTTCAAATCCCGCCGCGACATAGTGGCCAAAGTCATTTCCGGCCGGGGAGGCAGCAGCCGTCAACCCTGTTAAGTCGTCATCGTGGCTGCTGACCAACAAAGAAGTATTGGACCAGTACAAGCCCTCGGACATTTATAACGTAGATAAACGGCCTTATTCTACGAGATGCGGCGGGGGGAAACACAGCAAGTGGCGTGTAACAATTTTGTTGTGCACTAACATGGATGGCACAGTTAAACAGCCACTGCTTGTAATCGTCGACTGCCCGTACAATACACCGCAAACCTGAAAGCATGGATGACCCGTGCTGCAGCCGCTCGATCAAGGCGTCATTCGTAGCGTCAAGTGCGCCTACAGAGAGAGGCTGATTCAGCGTCTGCTGCTGAACCTCCAGTTGAAGCGTCTCAGCATAGTGGACATGTTCCTGGCGCTTGAGATGGTGGCCGTCACATGGGTTGCAACGTTGCCAGCCGTGATAGCTAATTGTTTTAAACATGCCGGCTTCATTGCCACTCGGCAAGCATCATGCGCTGATCCAGCGGCATCGCAGGAAGATTCGTCTGAAGGCGCACTCGATGACAGTTCTGACAGCGCAGTGCCGCCATCGCTGGCCCACGCATGGGATGGCGTTCATTAAAAACAAAGTGCGTTCATTACACGAGTAAATACGGTATAACAGTTTGAATCAATTTATGAATGATTTTTTGCATGTTGGAGGAATCAAGGACTTATATCACAATATGGAGTTGACAGCTACCTAAGGAAATGGGTGTGGAGAGGAATAGGTGGAAAGGAGGCAAGAGAAAGTTTTTGTTTCAGTAGTGTTCCTTTTATGTAACCGATTCACACCAAGTACTACCATCTCACATCATTTTGTACAAC